>NC_091473.1:13922197-14245443 GCF_036971445.1 Narcine bancroftii
TTCACATTGATGTTGAACATAAAAAAATTCTCAATGGGGAAGTCATTTGCATTTATACTATAACAGTACATTTTATTATTGTAGTTATAATTATAATTGGCCCCTTAAATGATTCAAATATGTGTGCCATATCTTGATAAATATGTCATATTAAGTAATATGTAATTTTTCAAAAGGTATGCAACTAACCATCTCAGCAGTCTATCGTGCTATATGCAGATGGGAGTTGGATTTCCAAATAATGGCAATACCTTTCTTAGCCACTGCTAAGGCTATTTTAACAAATGAAATTTGGAATTTAGTTAATTTATTTCTGATTTCAAGAACAATGCCCAAAGATAAAGCTCCGAGTCACCCGTGAAGGGCACCACTGTTATCCTTATTAATATTTCAGTAATATCATGCCTGAAAGGTCTCGTCTTCACACACATGTAAAAACATTCCTAATTCTGTCCCACACCTAAACATATCTGATATTTCAGAGTTTTTATTTATGCAACTTCTGTGGTGTGGGATATAATTGGTGTAGGAAATTATTTTGGCAGTTTCCGCAAAGCAGGACGTCAAGCGCTGAAGAGCTGGCTCTGAATGGGCAACTAAAGCGGCATCGTCTGCAAAGAGTAGTTCACGGACAAGTTTCTCTTGTGTCTTGGTGTGAGCTTGCAGGCGCCTCAGATTGAAGAGACTGCCATCGTGCGCTACCGGATGTAAACAGCGTCTTCATTGTTGGGGTCTTTCATGGCTTGGTTCAGCATCATGCTGAAGAAGATTGAAAAGAGGGTTGGTGCGAGAACACAGCCTTGCTTCACGCCATTGTTAATGGAGAAGGGTTCAGAGAGCTCATTGCTGTATCTGACCCGACCTTGTTGGTTTTCGTGCAGTTGGATAATCATGTTGAGGAACTTTGGGGGACATCCGATGCGCTCTAGTATTTGCCAAAGCCCTTTCCTGCTCACGGTGTCGAAGGCTTTGGTGAGGTCAACAAAGGTGATGTAGAGTCCTTTGTTTTGTTCTCTGCACTTTTCTTGGAGCTGTCTGAGGGCAAAGACCATGTCAGTAGTTCCTCTGTTTGCGCAAAAGCCGCACTGTGATTCTGGGAGAATATTTTCGGCGACACTAGGTATTATTCTATTTAGTAGAATCCTAGCGAAGATTTTGCCTGCAATGGAGAGCAACGTGATTCCCCTGGAAGTCAGCCTGAAGAAAACTGAGGTCCTCCATCAGCCAGCTCCCCACCATGATTACCAGCCCCCCCACATCTCCATCGGGCACACAAAACTCAAAACGGTCAACCAGTTTACCTATCTCGGCTGCACCATTTCATCAGATGCAAGGATCGACAATGAGATAGACAACAGACTCGCCAAGGCAAATAGCGCCTTTGGAAGACTACACAAAAGAGTCTGGAAAAACAACCAACTGAAAAACCTCACAAAGATAAGCGTATACAGAGCCGTTGTCATACCCACACTCCTGTTCGGCTCCGAATCATGGGTCCTCTACCGGCACCACCTACGGCTCCTAGAACGCTTCCACCAGCGTTGTCTCCGCTCCATCCTCAACATCCATTGGAGCGCTTACATCCCTAACGTCGAAGTACTCGAGATGGCAGAGGTCGACAGCATCGAGTCCACGCTGCTGAAGATCCAGCTGCGCTGGATGGGTCACGTCTCCAGAATGGAGGACCATCGCCTTCCCAAGATCGTGTTATATGGCGAGCTCTCCACTGGCCACCGTGACAGAGGTGCACCAAAGAAAAGGTACAAGGACTGCCTAAAGAAGTCTCTTGGTGCCTGCCACATTGACCACCGCCAGTGGGCTGATAACGCCTCAAACCGTGCATCTTGGCGCCTCACAGTTTGGCGGGCAGCAACCTCCTTTGAAGAAGACCGCAGAGCCCACCTCACTGACAAAAGGCAAAGGAGGAAAAACCCAACACCCAACCCCAACCAACCAATTTTCCCCTGCAACCGCTGCAATCGTGTCTGCCTGTCCCGCATCGGACTTGTCAGCCACAAACAAGCCTGCAGCTGACGTGGACTTTTTACCCCCTCCATAAATCTTCGTCCGCGAAGCCAAGCCAAAGAGAGGAAATTATATCTTGCATGTATAATTGATGTCATGCAATCCAAATGCCAATCAGACCAACATATTTCTATTATTGCAACAACTAGATCCAACTTATAATCTCCATCAGTGGCTCAATATCTGGGATAAAAAGCGCTGAAGACAGAGGACATGCCTGTCTAATCAAGCAAAAAATTACTGATATCTGATTATCATAAATCACAAGCCAAATTTCTAACTAATAAAGAGTTCTTATCGAATTTATAAATATTCTTCCTATACCAAATTTTTCCAATGTTTTAAATAAGAAAGAGCATTCTCATCATATTTTTTTTCTGCATCTAGGAAGATGGTTATATTTGGATTCAACTTTGATTTTCCCAAATGTATTATATTTAATAGTGGACCTAGACTATTTAAAGAATGTCTTCCTTTGACAAATCCCACTTCGTCTATATATATTAATTTTGGTAGTTATTGTCCACATCTATTAGCTAGTGCCTTTGCCAATATTTTATAATATGCATTCAGGAGTGTTATAGTTCTATATAATGAAGTCTTTAATGGGTCTTTACTTTTCTTCAGTAGCAGTGTAATTATAACAGTTGAGAAAGATTCTGGGAGGGTCTGGGTCTCCACCGCCCAGTCCAATATATCCATTACAAGAGGCATCAATAGATCTTTAAATTGTCTATAGAACTCGAGATGAAACGCATCCTCCCCCAGAGATTTGTTAGCTTGTAAAGTTATGAAAGGGGCACCTAAGTCATCCAATTCTCTATCTTCTAATTTTAGAAGTTCAACATTGATTATACGTTTATAATATTGGCCACTATTTTTATTTGTATCAATACAAAGAATAAATTAAATAATATAGTAACATAATAAACCATACAAAGTGATACAATAAATTTTTAATTTTCTCCCCAACCCCCCCCCCCAAAAAGAAAGAAGGAAGGAAAGAACACCTACTTCTACACATATATTATTAACTATATAATATTCATTGACTTTTTTTTATAATTACTGAGAGTGATGGGCAAAGTGGAAGACCTGGATGGACTTTTATTCATAAAATTCATATATGGTTCCAAAATTTTATAGAAGTTTCCAATTCGATTCCTTAAACTATAAGTAATATTTTTCTAAAGTTATATAACCTTGCATTTCAATATGCCATCTCTCTATTTTTAAATCAAACTCTCAGTTTTCCACATTACTGTTATACATTTCTTTGTTGTCTCTGTGGTTATATTTACATATTTTTCTTGATATTTATCCAATTTCAATTTTATATCTTCATATACATTCCCAAGCTGCTTTATAATAATTTTTAAAATTCAATAATCTTAGTCCTCCCTGATCAAATTTCCATGTTAATTTTTCAAGATCAATTCTTTACATTTTACCTTTCCAAATAAATTCTCGTAAAATTTTATTCAAACTCCGAAAGAACATTTCTGGCACATGAATGGGTAATGATTGTATTCTTGGAAAAATATTCATCTTAATACGATCACCCATCCTATTAATGTTATTGGTAAATCTTTCCATCTTCTCAGATCTTCCATCTTTTAATAGCGGTAACTTAAATAAATTATTTCTATTTCTATCAATTTTTATTCCTAAACATTTAATTGCTTCTTTTTGTCACTTGAATTTTGTCAATCTCTTACATTGTGAATAATCCATATCGACCACAGGCATCAGCTCACTTTTATCAACATTAACTTTATAATCCAATAGTAATCCATATTCCATTAATCTCATATTCAATTTATTCAACGAAATTTCTGGTCTTGTTAAATATACTATGACATCATCTGCCAACAAGCTAATTTTGTGTCTTTTTATTACCTCTCAAATCCCTTAATTTCTTTATCAATTTAATTATTTTTGCCAATACAAATTAAAAAGGTGATAATGGACAACCTTGTCTAGGTGACCTTTCTAACAAAAAGTTTTGATATTTGTCTATTCGTAACCACTTTTGCTTTCACCTGATCATGTAACACTTTTATTCAATTTTTAAAAGTATTTGGAATCCCAAATATATTAAGTACTTTAAACAAAAAAGTCCAACTCCAATTTATCAAATGCTTTATCTGCATCTAACGCAACCGCTACTGCTGGTATCTTTCTATTTTGTGCTACATTTATCAAACTTTAGAATTTAACTATATTATCTTCCATTCTTTTTTATTAAACCAGTTTGATCCATATTTATTAATTTTGGTAAAAATTTAGCTAACCGATTACATATTATAAAATTGTATCAAAATTATTAACTATTCAGTGGTGATATAGGTCTATATGAAGGAGATTGTTGACAATCCTTTGATTTCTTTGGAATTACTGTTTTTAACACTGTTTTGAAAGATTCTGGTAGGTCATGTACCTCTTTAATTTGTTCTAATACCTCCATTAATACAGGTACTAATAATTCCCTAAATTCTTTATAAAATTCTGATGGAAACCATCTTAACCTGGTACTTTAATGACATTAAGGTCTCAAAATATTATTTTAGAAACAGTATTTCATCATTCTACTTTTTCATCTTTATCTAACATTGGAAATTTAACTTGTCACAAATAATCTTCTAACTTATTATCATCTTTCAAAGATTCTGATTGATAAAGTTTAGCATAAAATTCCTTAAAATTATCACTTATTTCCTGCATTTTATAGGCAACTTGACTGGTACTTTTCTTAGTAGCAATTACTGTTCTAGAAACTTGCTCTCCTTTTAATTGCCATGCTAGTCAATTGAGCTCTTTCACCTAGTTCATAACAATTTTGTCGTGACCTCATTATATCTCTCTACATTCTGTAATTCTGTATTGTATAAAAACCTTAATTTTTTTGATTCTAACAATATTCTTTTCTCCTCATTTTTTGCATTTTATTTCCTTCTCCAATTTCATTATTTTTCCAAATGATCCACCTCTTTCACATATTCCTTCTTTGCATTTGAAGTTTAACCTATTATTTGACCTTAGATATACCTTTGTAGAATCCCACATTATAAACTTATTCGTTACTAAATCATTATTAGTATCAAAAAATTTATCGTCTCAAAGTCGCAAAATTCTTTTTTTCTTCAGCAATGTTGTATTTAATCTCCACCTATATAACCTATCTTTTGTTCTTGCACCAATAAAATTAACAAAATTTAAAGTGAATGATTAGATCCTACTTGATATTCAACCTTTTGCACTGTAGATTGAAGTTGTGCAGAAATTAAAACATATCTATTCGTGAATGTTTTGTGCTGAAAAGAATAAAAAGAATAATCTCTTTCACTTGGATGAATTCTTCGCCATATATCCACTAACCCCATATCTTTCATTAAATCCTTTGCTATTTTAGCTACTTTATTTTTCATCATTTTATCCCTGACCTGTTCATTTAGGGTCCAAATTAAAATTAAATCTACTCCTAATATAATTTTTCCCTTGGCATTTGATAATTAAAAAAATCTTGTACAAATTTACCATCATCTAAATTGGGTGCATATATACTCACTAAAGTCCATTATTCCAAATAAATCTGACAATTTAGCATAACATATCTTCCTGCTACATCTACAGTTGTGCCCAGTATTTTCACTGGTAAATTTTTATTTATCAACATTGCTGAACCTCTAACTTTTGAATTAAATGAGGATGCCATTACGGTTCCGACCCAATTTCTTTTTAATTTTTCATGGGTTTTTTTCTGTCAAATGTGTTTCTTTTAAAAAAAAAGAAAATGTCTATTTTTGATTTTTTCATATACATTAATAATTTGTTTTTATTTGATTCTGTATCCATTAATATTAATCAAATAAAATTCAATTTTCCAGCCATTGGATCTCTTTATTAAATCTCCTAACCATCCATCTTTCCACTCCCATCCCTCTCATTTTTACAACGTTAATTTTTTTTTTTTATAAATGTTCTTGAAATATTTAGGTGTATTGAGATAAACAAAAGAAACCAGAAATAGAACCTCCCCACAAAGGTGTACATTATTGAAAGTGCATCTTTAAAACCCTGATCTATACGAGTTGCAGTCAAAACCACACCAGCACTAACTCTCTCGAATTACTATACTGTCCCTTGTTGCATTAGATCTATATAATCTTTACTATTTACAAATTTTTACTTATTTATAGATCCTTCAGGTTTAAACATTCCTCGCTAATAATCTGTCAATTTTTTTTAAACATTTCCTTTATTCCCCTCTATATCATCAGCTACAATCATTCAGTATTATCTCTCATTTCAAACGTCGCTCACTACTTGTCTCTATTTCTCAGACAATGAATCTACAAACATCATTGCCTCATTGGGTTCCATAAAGAATTTATTTTTTCCGTCTAGAACAAAAACTTTCAATACTGACAGATACCTTAGGACAAAGGTATTTTCTATAATACAATTTTAACAGGATTGAATTATTTTCTCTTTTTCAACAAATCAAAACTTATATCAGGATAAAAGAAGATCTTATTTTCAGTGTAAATTAATGGTGATTGTCTTTTTTTCCACTTGTTTCACCGCCAGTTCCAAGATCTTTTCTCTCACTTCATAATAAAGCAATTTAACCAATATCGGACGTGGACTTTGATCTGGTTGTGGCTATATGAGCTCTTCAATTTCAACATCTCCTTGAAATTCAGTTACCCAGAAAGATTGCAGAAAACAACAATGCAAAAACTTCTTCATATCCTGACCTTCATTGCCTTCTTTAAGATCAACAATTTTTATATTATTTTTTACCGAAATTTTCTAAAATGTCTATTTTTTTAGTTAGTTGATCTTTTACTACAGCTGCTTCAGCTTGAATTTTTTTCATCTATTCTTTAACATTTTGAATTTCAAATTCATTTCCTTTATTTTTTTTCTTCCACAACTTCAAATTTCTTAATCGACTTGTTGCTCATTCTTTCCACCTTCTTGGTAAAATTCTTATCTTCATCCTGATCACTGGAAGCTTTTGGGCTTTTTTTTTTAATTGCCTCATTTTTTTTCTGTGCTCTGTGCTTGCGCGAGGAGTCACACATGTGCAGAGTCACTTCTTCTCCCATAGTAGACAGCCATGTCAGGGGAGGCCTTGTACAGCAATCTCCAAGGTCTCCCTAGCTCCAGGATTATCTCTACGAACTCCTACCTTATGGTCAGCTCCAGGATCCTCCTTCAAGGTGGGCCTCTCTTTATCCGTCTCTTTTTCTTGTTCAGTTTATTGTGGAGTTACAGCAGTTTTTTCTTTTTTTGGTGACATCTTGTTTATTGGATCTTCCAAAAACTTTTCCTTCTACTTTTTTTTAAACTTCAATCTTCAACTCTTTTTTTAAAAAAAACATTTTTGGAGAGAGAAGGAATTCACAGTCTAACCCCACATCATCACATGGCATGAGTTTCCTATTTTTATTGTATTTATCATTCTCGATAACTCTGCCTTTACGTGCCTGTTCTTGATGTGCCCGTTCTCCTAATTCATAATATTTTTATTTGGTTCAAAAGACATGAGACAACTGTCAACAAACATGTCTTGAAAACACTGAAAACCATTATCATACCAATTGACAAACATCAAATCATTTGAAGGAGGAGGAAATACATAATTAAATCATATAAAATTAGATAAGGAAAAACCTGTTAAATAAAAAAAAATTCCTGAATGAAACCAGATAAGCATGGAATATTTTACTTCAGGGCTGTATATCACTGTTAACTTTAGCTAAAGAAAAAGAAAGTGCTACTTCTAAAAAGGAAAAAAACAGAAAACTTCTCAGCCGACCTCAATTCCACAGAGATTGAAACCTGGTGGTCCAATCTATTAAAATAGTGAATCCAAAACAAAATAAAACATGTATTGATTGCCCAGAAATAGTATCTAAAATTCGGCAACAACAAACCTCCATTCCTTCTAGATCTCCGCAAATGAAACTTACACAGCCAAGGTCATTTGTATTGCACAATATAGGAAAATATAATAGAATCAAGGGGATCAAAAATCAAGGGATGAGAAATTGCAAAAAGTTCGGGTATGTGGCAGCCCGCAATTACGGAGATGGGGCCAGCACATCACGCGGACAGAGATCGCTAAAGCGACTCCCAGGACAATGAACAATAGCCCTAAAATGGCATTGGTCAAGCTGCCCAGCTAACTCCGCAGAAAAAGGCCGGGAAAGAAGGGCATTCATATGCATGGATGTTCCCGTCTGCTATTATTATTCATATGGATGATTCAGTCTATCAGCAAAAACGGCAGGAACTTGAGCAGTATAAAAGCAGCCTTTCCAGCCCTAATAAAGGAGTGAGCTTAACCTGCCACAATCTCTGTGTGCGCGTTTCTTAGTAGCGGTCGGCTACAGGTAAAATAATCATTTTAATAGTTAATAGTTAATAAAACCAACTAATGAAAAAGAGAAAGGTGACCATCTCGACAATGTCTGCTTAAATGGTTTTAATAAGTTTTTGGTGACAGTAATTCTAAGTAAACTGATTCTTAACAACCTTAAAAGGGATATTCAGGGGTAAAACTTCATTCGTTTAGCTTATACCCTGAAAAGTAACTGAATTATTATAGTAATGACAACATAAAAGGAATAGATACTTCCAGATTTGAGACAAATAACTGAGGTCATCCGCACATGATCCAATGTTATTTCTATTAGGAGATGCTAAATAAATTAAATTTAAAATAAAACTGAATATTTATCAAGTTAAATTTGTGTGAATTGCATTAGCTATAGCTAGAAAGTCATAACCATATCTTGGAAATCAGATATAAATTTGGGAATGGAAAGATGGCATGCTGAGGTTCAGAGCTGTATACCACTTGAGAAAATAATGTATAATGTAAGGTAAAACATCATGAGATGGGAATGTGTAAGGAGTTACCCTGTACAGGGCTGTAACAAGATGTGAATGCATCCTTGTACTTACAAGATAAGAGAGACATTGATGGATTGAGAGGCAGGAAGCTAGCAGGGAAAGGATAGCAACAGTTTTAGTCATTGGACAAGTAATGATATGATGATGTTCTAAGCATGTATCCAAGGGTATAAAAAAATCACCATTTTGCTGATAACGGCAGAATGCATTCTCCGACTAACATGGTTAGTTGCAAGTGTTACAATCCGGTAATAAAGAACAAAGAACCCTGATTTCGACTCAGTCTGGTGTTTGTCTCACTCATTCATGAACAAAGCAGACCTAACAATAATTCATGAGAGAAATATATATTTTTGAAAATATATAGCCCCTATTTACAAAAGGTGGATTTAAATATTTAATTGAATTTTTGATATTTTATTTCTTCTAAGGTCTCTATACATACAATATTATGAAATATTATACTAATAAAACTCCTGTTGAAAAGCTCTGGTCCCTTTCTTTCTTTCAGTAGGCAGTTAGTATTGGATGTGGTGGTGGGGGGGGGGGGGTGGTGTCTGGATTATATTTCTTTTTTTTTTCTCTTTTTTTATATACCACATGTATTGGAATTTGAGTTAAATACGTAAAATGAATACATTTATTGTGGCTTTAAATCTACAAGTAAAATATTAAATAAAGGCCGTCCTCGTATAGGGAGACTTTGTGAACTATACCCCCTCTAGATATCCCGGAGATGTCCTAGGAACAACGAAAAGCAATAGCTAACGGTTCTAAAGCTAAATCAAGAATGGGCTGAGAGGGTATCCCTGCCTCATTCCAAGATGTAACTTAAAGTAAATTGTTGATTATTTGTAACAACAGATAAAGAAGGTGAATGGTATAATAATTTAATCTCTGAGATGAAACCAGGACCAAAATTGAATCTTCTTAGGATTTCAAAAAAGTATTGCCATTCAACCCTAATGAAGGCCTTCCTTCTCTGCATCCAGAGAGATAACACACTCTGGGATTTTATAAGGTGAATATATTATATTTAATAATCTACAAATGTTTAAATATGAGTGATGATTTTTAATGAAACTGGTATGATCTTGCAAAATAATCAAAGGTAAAATATTCTCTAGTCTGTTAGCTAACACCCAATCTTAACATCCACATTAACATTCAATAATGGAATAGGTCTATAGGAAGTACATTCAGTTGCATTTAAAAATCAGGAACATTGAAGCCTCCTAGAAAGTTTTAGGCATAGTGCCCCTTGTAATCGGGAGGACAATAAGTGAGAAAAAGATTTTTTTTTTAAACTCTCCAGGAAAGCCATCTGGACTGGGCGCCTTTCCAGATTGGATAGATAAAATGGCTTAGATTTCCTCCTTAGAGACCGGTTAGTCCAATCTTACACAATGCTTTAAGAACGTGGTGTAAAAAAATCTTTAAAAGCACTAATTTCTCTATGATCAGTTGTGAGGATCCAGTTTTTTATGCACTTCTGCTATTTGTCTCCTGATGGAAGCGACTTTTAATTGATTAACCAGATGTTTTCCAGATTATCGCCGTACAGTTAAAATTTACTTTTAGTTCTTAAGAGCTGAATTTCAATCAGTTAGGTTAAAAGAAGGTTATACATTGTATGGTGATGCCAGTAGAGGACCCATGATTCAGAGCTGAACAGGAGTGTGGGTATGACAACGGCTCTGTATACGCTAATCTTTGTAAGGTTTTTCAGTTGGTTGTTTTTCCAGACTCTTTTGTGTAGTCTTCCAAAGGTGCTATTTGCTTTGGCGAGTCTGTTGTCTATCTCGTTGTCGATCCTTGCATCCGATGAAATGGTGTAGCCGAGATAGGTAAACTGGTTGACCGTTTTGAGTTTTGTGTGCCCGATGGAGATGTGGGGGGGCTGGTAGTCATGGTGGGGAGCTGGCTAATGGAGGACCTCAGTTTTCTTCAGGCTGACTTCCAGGCCAAACATTTTGGCAGTTTCCGCAAAACAGGACGTCAAGCGCTGAAGAGCTGGCTCTGAATGGGCAACTAAAGCCGCATCGGCTCCGAATCATTTGTCCTCTACCAGCATCACCTACGGCTCCTAGAACACTTCCACCAGCGTTGTCTCTGCTCCATCCTCAACATTCATTGGACCGACTTCATCTCCAAAATCAAAGTACTCGAGATGGCAGAGGCCAACAGCATCGAATCCACGCTGCTGAAGATCAAACTGCGCTGGGTAGATCACGTCTCCAGAATGGAGGACCATGGCCATCCCAAGATCATATTATATGGCGAGCTCTCCACTGGCCACCGAGACAGAGGTGCACCAAAGAAGAGGTACAAGGACTGCCTAAAGAAATCTCTTGGTGTCTGCCACATTGACCACCGCCAGTGGGCTGATATCGCCTCAAACCGTGCATCTTGGCGCCTCACAGTTCGGCGGGCAGCAACCTCCTTTGAAGAAGACCGCAGAGCCCACCTCACTGACAAAAGACAAAGGAGGAAAAACCCAACACCCAACCCACCAATTTTCCCTTGCAACCGCTGCATCCGTGTCTGCCTGTCCCGCATCGGACTTGTCAGCCACAAACGAGCCTGCAGCTGAAGTGGACATTACCCCTCCATAAATCTTCGTCCGCGAAGCCAAGCCAAAGAAGAGAAAGAAAGAAAGATACATTGTATGTAATTCAACTCTTTCCTTATATAAATACGGAATAGGAATGGAAGAATGCTGAGTCAATTTGTTTTAATCTTTTAAATTAACTCTTTTACGTTCTCTTGTTACTTTTTCTCTTCAAGTTTGCAGAATAGGATATAATTTGACCACTTAGGTAAGCTTTAACTGTATCCCATAATGTCAAATTCAAAATCTCATCCATTCACCTCAAAAGAGAATGTAATTTGCTTCTCTATAAAATTAATAAGAAATCTTTATCTGAAAGCAATGAGCAACGATGAGTTAAAACACCAGTGTTTGTTACCATGAGGAATGTAAGGAAAATTAAAGGGCAAAGATATTGGAGCTGGATCTTAATCTTATACGCCTGCCTTTAACCCAGCCTCCCCACATCCCATCATTGGCCTCACCGCCGCCACCACACTACCCGACACAGTCCTGAAGTGCTACTTCTGCAGGAGGGAGAAACACAGTCAATCCCTGTGCCCTGCGAGGAAGGCCCGATGCCAGAAGTGCGGAAAGAATAGCCACTTCGCGACCGTCTGCTGGTCCAAAATGGCCACCTCCAAACACAGTGCCTCATGTGAGGCCCAACCACCTTCCCAAAATTCGAATTACTCATCCTCTGAACTCTTATCCAATGAGAGCAAGGAATCAATCACATGGCAACACTTAACGTCACGATGCAAGTATCATGCGCTGAAGACTCCACCTCGCCGCTGTGACGCTGATCCCTGACAAGCCCCCCCCCCCCCCACCCCGCCCAACGGGACCTTCACGTCAGCAGGCACCAATGGACTGCTTGCATAATGACCGGGTCCCAGCAGCACCGGAAGACCCCATTGACCTGCCTGCACCACAAGTGTCGCCGTCTTCACAGCTCGCCGCCGACTCCAGACGGACACTGCCGCATCTCCAATTTGCTGCCGATGGCCCACCCACTCTGATGACACTGTGCGAGCATAACGTGCACCAGGCCGAGGCCCCACGATGCTCCACCCCTACTCCGACGACATGAGGATCCACCAGACAGCCCCCCAAGTGACAAGTGACATAATCACGCCAACCTCCACAGTCACCAACAGGCTGCAGCCCCACTCCCTGAATCGATTGCTGCATCAGTGACATTAAACCAGGACCAGCCGCACCCCCCAGCTAAGGCTATGGAAACGATTAAGGTGAATAACCAGTATGCTCACTGTCTTTGATTCAGGTTCGACGGAGAGCTTTATTCACTCAGACCTGGTCCAATGATGTGCCCTGGCAGTTCACCCAACAGACCAGAAGATCTTAATGGCCACAAGTGCCCACTCAACGGACATCAAGGGGTATTGTGTGGTGACCTTGAAAGTTCAGAGCATCAAATTTACAGGGTTTAAGTTGCTGGTCCTATCTCAATTGTGTGCACCTGTGTTGTTGGGGTTGGATTTCCAATGTCATTTTCTTTTCTAGGACCCTCCAGGGCCCAGAAAACTGACACTCCTCTGTCGAGAAGGAGGCCCAGGCCATGATAGAGGCTGTACATCGTTGGAGACACTACCTCACTGGCAGGCGCTTTACACGGTTGACTGACCAATGCGCTGTCTCATTGCATCACTGCATTATGGGGGTCCCCACTCTCCACTCTGTCTGCCTCCACTCCAGCCCAGAGACCTCCTCCCAGTGACAGCCCATGCCCCGAAGCTCCACTTGCAGCCTCTCCACCCTCCGGGTCGCTCCTCCAGCACTCTTCGCCAACCTTATCCTTGGCTAGAAACCGATTACCACTAAAAGCTGGCAGTACAGCTTTGGGGACAGAAAATTTATTAAAAGTGAGGTGCGCAGACTGCTGGATGAGGGCATCATCGAGCCCAGCATGTCCCTGGAGGGCGCAGGTGGTAGTTGTGAAGAATGAGGAGAAGCTGCGGATGGTGGTTGACTACAGCTAAATGATCAATCGCTTCACTCACTTGGACGCTTACCCTCTTCCGCGAATCACGGATGTGGTGAATCAGATCGCCCACTACTGTGTGTTTTCCACCATCGACCTCCGATCAACCTACCACCAGCTCTTGATCTGCCTGAAGGACCGCCCTTTCATGGCCTTCGAAGCAAACAGGCATTTGTATCAATTCCTCAGGGTCCCCTTCGGTGTCACAAATGGTGGTGCGGTCTTTCAGCGAGAGATAGACTGGATGGTAGACCAGAATGGCCTAACAGCTACATTCCCGTATCTGGACAATGTTACCATCTGTGGCCATGACCCACGACACCAACCTTGGGAAATTTTTCCAAATGGCTGAATCTGACCTATAATTTCGAGAAGTGTGTCTTCTGGACCACTTGCCTCGCAATTCTCGGTGACGTGGTGGAAAACGGGGTAGTAAAGCCAGATCCCGACCGCATGCGGCCTCTCATGGACTTCCACCATCCCAAACCCAGAAGGCACTCAAACGTTGCTTGGGGTTTTTTCCTATTATGCCCAATGGGTCCCACAGTACGCTGACAAGGCATGGCCACTAATTAAGTCCACCTCCATCCCCTTTAAAGCGGATGCCAGAGTGGCCTTCGACCACATCAAGTCGGACATCACCGCGGCCACTCTGCACTCCATAGACTAATCCATACCCTTCCAGGTGGAGAGTGATGTGTCCGACTTTGTACTGGAAGCCACCTAAAACCAGGCTAATAGGCCTGTCGCCTTTTTTTCTAGGACACTCCAGGCCCAGAAAGCTGAAACTCCTCTGTCGAGAAGGAGAGCCAGGTCATCGTAGATGCTGTACGTTCATTGGAGACATTACCTCGCTGGTAAAGGACTCAGTGTCATCATTGGCCAGATGCCTAACCCAGAACAGTATAAAACATCGATGCATACCACATTTTCTGCCACTTGGTTCAAGTCCTAGACATCGCTACATGCCAGGTCTCTATTGTGGACATAGCTGGAGGAGTTATGGGTAAGATGTGCACTACACTTTAAGTTAAGCCATCTTTCTTTGGCTTGGCTTCGCGGACGAAGATTTATGGAGGGGGTAAATGTCCACGTCAGCTGCAGGCTCGTTTGTGGCTGACAAGTCTGATGCGGGACAGGCAGACACGGTTGCAGCAGTTGTAGGGGAAAATTGGTTGGTTGGGGTTGGGTGTTGGGTTTTTCCTCCTTTGCCTTTTGTCAGTGAGGTGGGCTCTGCGGTCTTCTTCAAAGGAGGTTGCTGCCCGCCGAACTGTGAGGCGCCAAGATGCACGGTTTGAGGCGATATCAGCCCACTGGCGGTGGTCAATGTGGCAGGCAACAAGAGATTTCTTTAGGCAGTCCTTGTACCTTTTCTTTGGTGCACCTCTGTCACGGTGGCCAGTGGAGAGCTCGCCATATAACACGATCTTGGGAAGGCGATGGTCCTCCATTCTGGAGACGTGACCCACCCAGCGCAGCTGGATCTTCAGCAGCGTGGACTCGATGGTGTCGACCTCTGCCATCTCAAGTACTTCGACGTGGAGAGCGAGGCTGGTCGGGCAGGTAGGGTGGAACACTCCAATGAGTGTTGAGGATGGAGCGGAGACAACGCTGGTGGAAGCTGTTCGGCTCCGAATCATGGGTCCTCTACCGGCATCACCCCTGCATTAGAGTTACCGGAAATGGCAGAGGAGGGTACATTGAATGTGGAGGCCACTGGGATGAAAAGTGAGGATCAAGGGAATTCTAATGCTGTTCTGCTTGAGAAGGGAGTGTGTGTCAGAATATATATGAGGGAAATATGTGCATGGGTTCTAGAAACCATGTCAAATAGAAATCCATACTTCTGGAAAAGGGCCCTTTGAAAAGCTCCAGAACAGAATGCCTCATCTTGACAATAGCTGTGTTAGAGACACAAAAAGTGAAAAAAGAAATGGCATGAAAGGGATGGCATTCAAGCAGGAGGCAGTTGTGAGAGAGTCTCTGTGTCTATAGTATATGGCATATGGCATTGGCAAATGTAGTTTCTTTTGTCTTCAGATGCCAAATCTTTCTGTTTTCATACAGCAGAGTTGCCAATCAGGAGCAGATTGCTGCACTCCATAGTTAGAGGAGTGATACCCATAGGAACCTCCATGAAAGCAGATTTTTTTCTTGCATGAGTAAACCAGTTGCCAAGTAAAATAGTTCCCAATATGAACAGATTGCTCTCCTACAGGAAGATGCTTTTTTTTTTCCATAAAAATATTGCATTTTCACAGAATGCTTGCTGTGCAAAAAGGTCGGAATTGGAATGAGGGTGCCATTCCCATATTTTACCTCCTACAGCCCTAATAAATTTCCCAGAATGCCTGCAGTCTAAACTGAACTGCAGGCAATCTGTGAACAATGGGCTAATGAACAGAATGTCCAGCCTCCTTAAACATTGCACTTCAGGTATTCGATTTAAACTCAGTGTGATATGGATATTTGGAGTTTTGGTCTTGCCTGTATGAACAGCCATTCCCAGAAGGTAGGGAGACACTTCAGAAGGGAAAAATCATGCAAGTTCTAGGTTTTTTTTAAAAATCATTGTTTACTCAGTTCCATGAATGAGCAGGACATGAACATCTCCCCTCATGCTGTCAGTCTTTCACCTTGCTTCACTGCCAGAGACAAACCTCACAGAAAACAATCACAGACCATTCAAGTTGGCTCAGCTAGCAGTCAAGGTCCATCATGGGCAAGAGCTTCTCATAGACAATCATCAAGAACATCTGAATAGACAGGAGCCATCAGCGAAGTTTTAGAGTTGAGCACTGGTCCGTAAAACGGTCAGCAGGGAATATTATGAGGAAAATTATCATTCTCAAAAATATATCGTTTTTTTTTCATATATTTCAATTTAAATATAATTAACATTATTCATAATTCTTGTTACATACAAGTTCCTTTACTCATTAATCCATTTAACTTTGCTCTAAGTAAAGCAAAGTCAATGTTATAGAATGCTTCCCAAAGTGCAGATTATCTGCATGTCAATTCTCCCAGTCTGCCTTTGCCAAAGTCTATCTTATTTCAATGAAATTTAGCCTTCACACAATTTAAAAATGTTATTCCTTGTCTATCCATACTTTTTCCCATAACATCTTCAAAATAGTCTCACACTGACACTCCCTCTACGAGACGAGCTAGATTCTCTGAGGTTCATGAAATTTCTTTCCTTAAAACCCACTAACCCCATAGTTACCTTCACTGCACCTCTTCCCACCCTGCATGAATTCTATTCCTTCATCTCAATTCCTCCATCTTTGCCATATCTGCTCCCAGGATGAGGCCTTCTATTCCAGGTCATCAAAGATATCCTTTTTAGAAAAAAAGGTATCCCCTCTACTGCCATCATCTCAGCCCTCATCTGCATATGCCTTGGCCCTCCCTCCACACCCCTAACCCCCCCCCCCATCCACCACGATGCATCAAGGACAGGGTTTCCTTCATCCTTACTTAGCACTCCACCAGCCTCCTCATCCAACACATTATTCTCCACAATTTCAATGGGATCCTGTCAACCAGACAATTTCTTCTCCTCTCTCTGCTTTCTTTAGGTATTGCTACCTCCACAGCTCCCTCATTTTCATATTCCTTCACCTCAGAGTCCTCCAAGATCATCTTCCCATCTGGAGTCTGCACAGTAGAGCAGGATGAGATGTCTTCACGCTTCTTCAAAAATATTCACGCTGAGCTGTGATCCACAGCCTTAAGAGGACAGTTCAGTTACATCCTCACAGATGGGAATTCATAAATCTGCAGATCCTGTTATGCAGAATTGCACAACACAAGGGGGTACAGACAGAATGGCCTCCCAAAACTTCCTGTCCTGTCATCATGGAGATATTAAGACTATAGCAAGTGGAAATGTCTGCATCAGCCAATTACTCTGGGGGAACTGACAAACTCTATCTGTTCCTTTGGGTTGAGTAAGGTTCCCAGAGATGATGGCCTACTGGCTAAATTGTACATGGGTCTGCTGGAAGTATACACTATGCACCTGGCAGACAGTTATGTCAGATTCCATAAGAAAGGGTATCACCTTTAACTTCAAACAGAGGAGGGAAAATGAAGATATCAAGATTTGGAGACCCATATCATTGCTAAACGCTAACTACAAAATCCTATCCAAGGCCATCACCAATCAATTTAAATTTGCCCTGGGGCAGGTAATCCACCCAGATCTACATGGTTCCAGGCAGGAAGATCTGACAGATTTGTGCTGCTCAGGGACAGCATCACCTCCATGCAGCACAAGGGTTGACCACCTGTCTGGTCAGCTTAGGCCAGAAGGATTTCAACCTGATATCGCACACGTACATGATGGATGTGCGCTCCAAAATGGGCTTTGGAGAGGGAATCCAGAATTAGATTAAACTGCTCTATAGAGGTATCTGTAGTGCAGTCCAAATCAATGAGTGGGAAACAGATAGCTTCCCCATCAAGTCTGGAGTGAGGCAAGGCTGCCCGCTGCTTCCAGTCTTATTTGTGTGCTGCATAGAGCTCTTTGCCGAATCCATCATGAAGGACGAGGGCATAGAGAAGTGATGTCACCACACAGTGGAGGCACTCAGGTCAAGGCCTCCCTGTATAGGAATGACATCACCGTCTTCTGTTTGGATAGACAATTGGTCTGGAGACTGACCAGCAAATCCGGGGTAAACCAGAAGAGCGAGACAATGCTCTTCAGTAACTGGCCCGGTTAGTCCACTATCCCCTTCACAGTCAGATCAATTCCTTTAAGTGCTGGGGATCAGGTTTGGAGGGGCTGATGCATGCAAAAGAAATTGGTCGAAACGAGGTCCACCAAAAATTGGGTCTGAGGGCAGAGCTCCCTCTCAATAACTGAGAAGAGCCTGGTCATCAGGTGCAAGGTGCTTTCAGTACTGCTGAATGTGGTGCAGGTGTGGCCCATTCCCTGCACCACCTCCTGGCAGTAACCAGAGCAGTTTTCAGATTTATATAGGGGTCCAAAATGGATAGGGTCCAAAGGGGCACCAAGTACAAGTCATCAGACAATGGGGGTAAGGGCGCACCTAATATGGCCCTCATTCTGATGACCACCTTAGTGTGTGCTTCATCAGGCTGTGCATGGAACTAAAGTATGAGCGTGCAAAGTGCGGCTAAGTGCTGAGGTTCTACCTGTCCCAGGTGTTATGAAGGATAGGCCTGGCCCCTGTCACACAATGCCCCAGTCAGTTGGACTTTGCCACACCACCAAGCATTCATGGAAAAGTTTTTCCAGAACAACACCTTTGACCACAAGGCCATTAGGTAGTGGTCAGCCTGCAGAAACTGAGAGATGAGGATCCGGTGGGATGGTTCCCTTAGGAGACCTTCCAGGTCATCTGGCAGAATGCCTCATCGTCAGGGCTCACAAACAACCACCAAGACTTGGTCTGGCTGGTGGTGAGAGGAGCCCTCCCAGTGAGATCCTTCTTATACAACCAGAACAACACCCACATTGCTCTCGGGAAGGCTGCAGTGGAATGGAGACTGTCATCCACCTCTTTGCTGAGATTCACAAAGAGTGTGTGGAGAAGAATTCAGGGATCCTTGTTACTGTTCATCCCCAGCAGCAGATTAAAAATTTGGCTGAAAAGTGCACCAACAACAACCAAGTACTCAATATCACCAAAACCAAGGAGCTGATTGTTGACTTCAGGAAGGGAAAACCAGAGGCGTACAATCCAGTGATCATTAGGGGAACTGAGGTGGAGAGAATGAACAAATTTAAAGGTTAAGGTTCCATTATTGTCACGTAATACTACATTTAGAATGTAACATGAAATTCATTAACTTTTGTCTTCCATCAGGCAGATAGAGTCACCACTTTGCCCAGTGCCCTCATCGTTCTGTCTCAGAGGATCTTTCCTTGACCCAACACACTAATGGCATCGTGAAAAAGCATGTCAGTGCCTCAGGAGTTTATGGAATTTTGGTTTGACACCACAAACCCTTGTAAATTTCTTCAAATCCATGGTGGAATGTGTGCTGACCAGATGCATCAAGGTCTGATCAATATTTACACCAATAACCCTGAGTGTAAAACCCTCCAAAAAGTAGTGGATACAGCCCAGAACATTACAGGCAAAACTTTAGCCACTATCAAGAACATCTACAGGAAACACTGCCGTCAGAGAGCAGCAGCCATCATCAAGGATCCATACCACCCAGCATATGCTCTGCTCTTGCTGCTACCATCAGGAAAAAGGAGTAAAAGTGTCACAAGACTCACACCACCAGGTTCAGGAACAGCTGCTTCCCCCCTCCCAACAGACTCCACAATAAACTCAATCAGGGACTCATTTAAGGACTCTTACTTATGCACTTCATTATTTTCCCCATTCTCTCTGTATTGCAATTTGTTATCTGTTTACAATTATTTATTTGCTCTTTCTTTTTCAATTTTTTTTATTTTTGTTTCAGATTACGAAACAAGAATGATACAAAGAGATCAGGATTGCATTAACAACGGTTAACCTATACATAGACATTGAGCAACATATGTAAACTGAGCCTCCCAATCTCTTAAAGGTCAAATATGAAAAGGATTTCTTTATTTGTTTACACGTGTACATTGTGTACAGTTTACTTCCATGACCAATAAGTGGTAACTTTGCCTTATCTGCTGTAAAAAGAATCTCAGGGTTGTATGTGATGTCATGTATGTACTCCAACAATAAATCTGAAATCTGTAAAATCTGAATGCTGCCAACTGGCACATTCCAGGACACAGGAGAACATGCTGAGGGGCACACTGATGCTTTGTACAGCCAACGCAAGGGTGCTATGGGCAAAAACCACAGTCTAGAGTCCTCCCATTATTGGGCCATCCAAGGGGAAGCCCCTCAACCAACAGAAAGGGAACAGTGGACATCCACAAAGCACAATGCACATGGAAAGCAATAAACATTGTGAAGGCCTTCACACACCCCTCATGAACACTTTACTTCCTTCTACCATCTGGTAGGAGATACCATAGCACTCAGGCCAGTACATCCAGAATGGGCAACAGTTTTTTCCACAACCCCCCCCAAGCCATCAGACTCCTGAATTCCCAGAACATATGTGGGTAATATACTGTTGGCTTTTATTGTATATGCCTTAATATTTTAACTTCTATTTTAACATATTTAAATCTGCTCCATGGTCCTGGAGAAACATTATCTCGTCTTTACCATGCAATGCATGGTATGAACAACAAATAAAGATGACTTGACTTGGGGGGCATGCCACATGATGACGTGGAGTTAGACTGGTTATCCCTACTCTCCTCAAAAAAGTTGAAAAAAGTGATTTTTAAAAAAACAATAAAAAGTTACAGAAAATATAGGGAAGAATTATCTAAAGACATACAGAAGACATTAACAATCCTACCAAAGAAAGATAAAGGCCTTGCTGAAATACAAGAAATGGAGCAAGAAAAAGAACAAGAAAAAGAAGAGAAGAGAAGTCTACCTTGAGAAAGGATGCTGGAGCTGAGCGCAAGGTAATATCCAAAGGAGAGAGGCCAGAAGCTGGGGAGACCTAGGACACTGCTGCACAAGGTCTCCTCCGACAATGCCGTTAACATCAAGTGAAGAAGTGACTGGGCATGCGCAACGAGTCATGCATGAGCAGAGCACAAAAAAAGAGGAATTTTAAAAAAAGATACAAGATACTCTCAGCTGCAGCATTCAAGAGGAGGACCTGGAAAAGCAAAGACCAAGAATGATCTACAATCAAGAAAAAAAGCGAAGGTACAGAAGCATCTTTATTTTCTGGAGAAATGAAGCAATTTTTATATTCTTTTCAACAATCTATAGAAGTATTAACTGATGAAATAAGGAAGAATGGTGACAAGATTGAAAGCTTAATGCAACAAGTTGACAAGATTTGAAATAGTGGATGGGAAAATTAAAGGAAATGAATTTGAAATTTAAAATATTAAAGATGAAATGAAGAAAGTACATGCAGAATCTACTGTCAAAATTGATCAGTTAATGCAACAAAAAAAATAGACATTTTGGAAAATTTTCGTAGACTGAATATATCAAGATTGTTAGAACTTAAAGAAGGTGATGAAGATCAAGATTTGAAAAAATGTTTGCAATGATGGATACCAGAACATTTGGGTCAGGCTGAATTTAAAGGAGATCTGGAGATTGAATGAGCCCTTAGGGCACTGAGACCTAAATCTCAGCCTGACCAAAGGTCCCATCCAATACTTATCAAATTTCTTCGATATGAAGTAAGAGAGAAGATATTGGAGTTGGCAGCAAAGCAAGAGAAAGAAAGAAAGACAATCACCTTTGATTTATCATAGAAATAAGATTTTCTTTTATCCAGACACAAGTTTTGATTTGTTAAAAAAACAGAAAAGAGTTTAATGCAGTTAAAGATGTGTTATGGAAAAAGACTATGCCTTTGCTTTAAAATACCCTGTCAATACCTTGGAGAGAGTCAGGCTGTGAATCAGAGGAGGAGGAGCTTGCTGAAAGTGACAGGGTTAATTGGTCAAGGGGCCAATAAAAGGAGTGAAAGGGGAGGGAGCGGCCAGCGAGGAATGGCTCAGTGAGTGAGTGAGTGAAGCAGTGAAGGAGTGAGACTTCCTGGCTTTGGCTTATCAGGCTTCGGCGAAAGCAGGCAAGGAGAAAAGGTAAGCTGAGTTATTTGCCTTCGTATTCAGAGTCATGCCAATAGGGTTAGTGCTCTGTACTGGGTGTCAGATGTGGGAACAATGGGAGACCTCCACCCTCCCAAATGACCACATCTGCACCAGGTGTACCGAGATGCAGTTACTAAGGGAGCGAATTAGGGATATGGAGTTGCAGATTGATGACCTGCGGCTTGTAAGGGAGAGTGAGGAATTAATCGACTCAACTTTCAGGGCGATAAGTACTCCAGAACCCGTGTCAGGTAAGTGGGAAACCGTCAGGGGGGGAAAGAAAAAAGCGAGAAAAATGGAGAGCACACCAGTGACTATCCCACTCAGCAACAGTTATGTTGTGTTGGATTCTGTTGAGGGAGATGACCGGACAGAAGATGGCCATGGGTACCAGGTCAATGGCAATGAGCTTGGCAGAGTGGTGCAAAAGAAAAGGAAAAGAAGAAATACAGTAGTTATTGGGGACTCCATTGTCAGGGGTACAGACAGGAGGTTCTGTGAGCCAGATAAGTATACCCGCATGGTGTGCTGCCTCCCTGGTGCAAGGGTACGAGATATCACAAAAAGGGTCCAAAATATTCTGAGAGAAGAGGGAGAGCAGCCTGATGTCTTGGTACATGTGGATACAAACGACATTGACAAGAAAAGCTAGGAGATAATGAAAAGGGATTACAGTGAGCTGGGACGAAAGCTGAAAGACAGGAACGCTAGGGTGGTGATCTTGGGATTACTACCTGTTCCAAATCCAAGTGATGAAAAGAATGTAAGGATAAGGAAAATGAATGTGTGGCTGAGGGGCTGGTGTACAAGGCAAGGATTTGGCTTCTAGGATCATTGGGATCTCTTTTGGGGAAGGCATGATCTTTACAAGAGGGACGGGTTGCACCCAAATCCAAAAGTTGTCAACATTTTGGCAAGTATGTTTAATACAACAGTGGGGCAAGGTTTAAACTAATTTGGCAGGGGTATGGGAACCAGAGTGGTAGGGAAAAGGGTAGGGAAGATAAAGTAATGGCCAGGAAAAGTAATGTTGGGAGTAGAAAGTAAAAAATCAGATGGTGCAGTGAGTTTTCGGGTCAATGATAGTCTTAAGAAAATTACAAAGAAAAATAGTGGGTTGAAAAATCAAAAGAAAAGGTTACAAAAGTCACTAGATATTAAAAGGACAAAGAGCATAAGGGCACTTTATCTGAATGCCCGCAGTATTAGAAATAAGGTTAGTGAACTTGAGGCGCAAATCGGTACCCATGCCTATGATTTGGTAGCCATCACGGAAACATGGCTACAAGGTAACCCTAAATGGGAATTAAACTTTCAAGGGTATCAGGTGGTGCAAAGAGATAGACAGGATGGTAAGGGAGGTGGAGTTGCACTCTTAATCAAATATGAGCACCAGGCAGTAGTGAGGAATGATACAAGATCTAAAGAGCATAATGTTGAGTCCATTTGGGTAGAGATAAAGAATAACAAAGGGAAAAAATTATTGGTGGGTGTTATCTATCACCCACCAAATAACAATAGTTTAGTGGCACAGGAAATAAATAGAGAGATAAGTGAGGCATGTAATAATGATACGGCAGTAGTCATGGGGGACTTTAACTTTCACATAGATTGGGAAAATCAAGTTGGTCGTGGGAGACTAGAAGAGGACTTCATAGAATGCATCCGCGATAGCTTTCTTGAGCAGCATGTTAAGAAACCCACAAGAGAAAATGCTCTCCTGGATCTAGTGTTGTGCAATGAGATAGGTAGAGTCAGAGACCATCTGGGAAATAGCAATCATAGTATGATTGAATTTCTCATTCAGATGGAAGGGGAAACAGTTAGATCTAAAACTAATATATTATGCTTAAACAAGGATGACTACCATAGGATGAGGGAGGAATTGGGCAGAGTGGAATGGGAGCACAGGCTAATTGATGAAACAGTTGAGGAACAGTGGAAGATTTTCAAAGAAATATTTTGTAATGCTCAACAAAAATATATTCCGGTCAGGAAAAAGGGCAGCAAGAGAGGGAAAAATCAACCGTGGTTAACAAAGGAAATAAAGGAGAGTATAAAATTGAAGGCGCAGGTGTACAAAGCTGCAAAGAGCAGTGGGAAACTGGAAGATTCGGAAAACTTTAAGAGACAACAAGGGGTTACAAAGCGGGTAATAAGAAATGGGAAAGAGGATTATGAAAGTAAATTGGCACAAAATGTAAAAACAGAAAGCAAAAAAATTTATAAATATATAAAATGGAAGAGGGTGGCCAGAGTTAACATCAGACCCTTGGAGGATGAGAAAGGAAAGCTGGTAGCAAAAAATGAGGAAATGGCCGAGGCATTAAACAAATATTTTGTGTCAGTCTTCACGGTGGAAGACACGTCCAGCATGCCCAAGTGCAGAGTTAAGGATGCGAATGTTGGGGATGGCCTTGATAAAATAGTTGTTACAAAGGAAGTAGTGATGGAGAAACTAATGGGACTAAAGCCAGACAAATCACCTGGTCCTGATGATATGCATCCAAGGGTTCTGAAGGAAATGGCAGAAGTTATAGTTGATGCATTGGTGGTCATATACCAAAATTCCTTGGATTCTGGGCAGGTCCCGGCAGACTGGAAGACAGCAAATGTCACGCCACTTTTTTAAGAAGGGATGTAGGCAGAAGACTGGAAATTATTGGCCAATTAGCTTGACATCTGTAGTTGGAAAAATGCTTGAAGCCGTCATTAAAGATGAAATAGTGAAACTTTTGGAACATAAGGGTTCAATCAGGCAGACTCAGCATGGTTTTAAGAAAGGGAAGATCTTGTTTGACAAACTTATTAGGATTCTTTGAGGATATAATGGGTGCGGTGGATAGAGGGGAACAGGTTGATGTTGTATAATTGGATTTCCAGAAAGCGTTTGATAAGGTGCCGCACAAGAGACTTATCAGTAAGTTACAGGAAAGTGGAGTCCGGGGATGTATATTGGCCTGGATTGAAAATTGGTTGTCTGACAGGAGGCAGAGAGTCGGGATAAGTGGGAGTTTTTCAGGTTGGCAGAGAGTGGTAAGTGGAGTGCCGCAGGGGTCAGTGTTAGGCCAACAACTGTTCATCATTTACATTGATGACTTGGAGGAGGGGACAAAATGTGGTGTAGCCAAGTTTGTGGATGACACCAAATTGAGTGGAAGAGCAAATTGTAATGAGGATGTGGAGAGTCTGCAGAGGGATATAGTTAAGCTGGATGAGTGGGCAAAGGTCTGGCAGATGGAGTACAATGTTAGTAAGTGTGAGGTTATCCACTTTGGCAAGAAAAATAAAAGTGCTGAATATTATTTAAAGGGTGAAAAACTACAGCATACTGTAGTGCAGAGGGACTTGGGAGTGCTTGTGCATGAATCGCAAAAAGTTAGGTTGCAGGTGCAGCAGGTTATTAAGAATGCAAATGGAATGTTGGCCTTCATCGCTAGAGGAATTGAATTCAGGAGTAGGGAGGTAATGTTGCAACTGTATAAGGTACTGGTGAGACCGCACCTGGAGTACTGTGTCCAGTTCTGGTCTCCATATTTGAGGAAGGATATACTGGCTTTGAAGACAGTCCAGAGGAGGTTTACTAGGTTGATCCCTGGGATGAAGGGGTTGACTTATGATGAAAGATTAAATCGTCTAGGATTGTATTCGCTCGAGTTCAGAAGAATGAGAGGAGATCTTATAGAAACATATAGGATTATGAAGGTAATGGATAGGATAGATGTAGGAAGGTTTTTTGAGCTGGCTGGGGAAACTAAAATGAGAGGACACAGTCTCAAGATTCGGGGGAGTAGATTTAGGACAGATGAGGAAAAATAGTTTTTCCCAGAGAGTAGTGAATGTTTGGAATTCTCTAACCAGGGAAGTGGTTGAGGCTGCCTCATTAAACATATTTAAAATTCGGTTAGATAAATTTTTACATGATAGAGGAATTAGGGGATATGGGGAGAAGGCAGGTAGGTGGAGTTAGGTCATAAATTAGATCAGCCATGATTGTATTGAATGGCAGAGCAAGCTCGATGGGTCATTTTTGGCCTACTCCTGTTCCTACTTCCTTTGTTTTAAAATACCCTGCCATACTGAAAGTATTTGTCCTGGATGGGATAATTTTTTTTTTTATTTAGACAGTCTAATGAAGCAAATGTATACGCTTGCTAAACAACAGGTGGTTGTCGATACTTGAATTACATAACTGAAAGAATTTTACTGTAACTGGAATTACGTTGTGTTTCGAGAGAGGTTTAACCTATAATTCACGTGTTCTATTATAGTTTGATAAAAATCAATGGATTATTAGATTTATTGGAACAACTGTAGTAAGAGATGGTATATCGAGTAAGTGGAGAATATACTGACC
Source organism: Narcine bancroftii (assembly GCF_036971445.1). Classification (NCBI taxonomy): domain Eukaryota; kingdom Metazoa; phylum Chordata; class Chondrichthyes; order Torpediniformes; family Narcinidae; genus Narcine; species Narcine bancroftii. The sequence goes on from NC_091473.1 coordinate 13,948,779, forward strand.
ACTGTGGAATCATGGGCAGAAATGTTATATTTTTTGCATCCTGGAGATTGGGGAGTAGAGAAGTTTTACCATCACACACCTCTGGGATTTTTTTTTAAACTTTCTTCTTCTTACTTCTTTTCATTATCTTTTTTTGTTTAAAGCCTGGATTGGTTATGGATGTAGTATGTTATACAAGGAGTATTGGGGTGAGCGGGGAGGGGTACGCCAGATGGATATATACTACTATTTAATGGGAGGGAAATTGGCATTTATTCATATTAATATTAATGGAATTCAAAATCCGATAAAGTGAAAAGGATTGTTAAGTTGTATGAAAAAGAGAAAAGTGGATGTAGCTTCTTTTTACAAGAAACTCATTTAATGGAAATATAACATGCAAAATTAAAGAGGGATTGGGTAGAAATGGTATTGTCTTCTTCATTTAACTCTGAGCCAGAGGGGCACCAATATTAATAAATAGAAGTTCACCAATTAAAATATTGGATATATTTATTGATAAAGTGGGAAGAGATGTGATGGTAAATTGTAACATTTATTTAGAATATTGGACATTGATGAATATATATGCACCGAATATAGATGATGGAAATTTTATACAAGATGTTTTTATGCAATTAGCTAATGCAAAGGGGAAAATAATCATGGGAGAAGATTTTAATTTTACTTTTGATTAGAAGTTGGATAGATCAGGTGGAATTATGGCTAAAAACAAGGTAGTCAAAACTATGATGTATTTAATAAACGAAATAAAACTTTTGATAGTTGGATGAAGATACATCCTGGTATTAGGGACTACTCATTTTATTCTTTTAGACCCAAGACATTCACATATAGATATGTTTTTAATCTCTTCTCAACTACAAGTAACAGTTCAAAAGATTGAATATCAAGCAAGAATATTATCTGATCATTCACCTTTAGTGGTGTCAATTGTATTGAAAGAGGAGCAAAAGTATAGGTTATAGATGGAGGTTTAATACTGCATTGTTTAAAATGCAAGATTTTTGTCAATTTATAAGACAGCAAATTTTTAAAAATTAGACACTAATGAACACTCTGTAACCAATAAATTAGTGGTTTTGGACTCTGAAGGCTTATTTCAGAGGGCAAATAATAATGTAAACAGCTAAGATTTAAAAAACATGTCTGAAGTTAACTATTTGGAAAAAAATAAAGTTAGAAAAAGAATTACAGAATCAAGTGAATGATGAGAAATGAAGAATATTGGAATTTTTAAAATTGAAATTTAATGAAATACAAAGACAAAGTGGAGAGAGATACAAGACAAACTCAATAAAAATATTACGAGTTGGGAGATAGAGCCTATAAAGTTTTAGCATAGCAATTTAAGACAGAGCAATTATCGAGAACAATAATAGCTATAAAAAGAGAAATCGGGTCAACTTACTTTTAAAACACAGGGTATTAATGATGTTTTTATGAATTTTTTCCATAGAGGATAGAGATAAAATGGATAAATATTTATCCATTTATACTGCCAGAATTTACATATTAAGGAAAAGATTGAATTAACAAATTATTTTACTATTACAGAATTATGATATACTGATGTCTTTACCAAAAAATAAGGCTCCAGGAGAAAATGGTTTCTTTCTGGAGTTTTACAAAGAATTTAGAGTTATTGATCCCTATATATAAATGAACAACTCCTGTAATTTACCAGAGTAGTTTAAAACAGCATTAATAACAGTTATTCCAAAAAAAAAATTAAAGATACTTTGCTTCCATCTTCATATCATTATTTAATACAGATTACAGAATTTTGTCTAAAATAATAGCTAATAAATTAGCTAAATTGATTAATATGGACCAAACAGGTTTTATCAGGAATAGAAGATCAGATGATAATATTGTTAAGTTTTTAAGTTTATTAAATGAAGCTCAAAAAAGAAAAAAAATATCATCAGCAGCTTTGGCTTTAGATGCATAAAAAGCATTTGACAGATTAGAATGGGACTATTTAAAGTATTGAAGGTTTTTGGAATTCTAATGAATTTTATAAATTGAGTAAGGGCATTAAATAATCACCCAAATGCTAAAATAGTTACAAATAGGCAAATATCAAAACCTTTCATATTGGAAAGATCATCTAGACAAGGTTGCCCATCATCACCTTTTTTTTAAAATTTGCATTGGCTATAGAACCTTTAGCAGAGGTGATAAGAGATAATGAGATCAAGGGCTTTAAAAGATAAAGGACATAAAATTAGTCTTTTTGCAGATGATGTAATATTATATCTTACTCTGAAATTTCATTAAAAAAATAAACGTATGACAAGTGGAGTATGGATGAATGTTAGGTTGCAAAGTAAATATTGATAAAAGTTAAATTATGCCAGTGATTGAGACTGATTATGCTCAAGCTAAGAAAATGACAAAATTTAAATAGCAGAGCAGGTGGTGAAATATTTAGGAATCAATATTGATAAGTATTTAAATAATTTATTTAAATCAAATTATATACATTTACTGAAGGCTTAATGAGATGGAAGGATTCACCAATTTCTTTAATAGGAAGGATAAATTGTGCAAACAGGGTACGGAGATGGGCCTTGCGCTCTTCGTGGCTGCGTCTGGCTAGGTATATAAAGACAAAATCCAAATCCCTATCCACTGCATCCATGAGGCGCTGTAACAACTGGGCCTCGCTTTTCAACCCGAACGGCATCTGGAGGAATTCAAAAAAGCCGAAAGGGGTGATAATGGCAGTCTTTCCAATGGCATCGGGGTGTACCGAGATATGGTGGTATCCGCACACCAGATCAACTTTTGAAAAGAACAGAGGTTGGCCGTGAAATCCTGGATGTGGGGGACAGGGTACCTATCTGGAGTTGTGGCGTCGTTTAGCAGTCTGTCGTCTCTGCAGGGCCTCCAACCCCTTGATGACTTCAAGACCATGTGCAGTGGCACCACCTAAGCGATGTCTGACCACCGAACGATGCCCAGCTCCTGGAGCCTGGAGAGTTCCTCCTTTGCCTGTTTTAGTTTCTCCAGTGGCAGCCACCTAGCTCTGGCCTGCAGCGAGGCGCCTTTTGTGGAGATGTGATGGAAAACCCCATGGCAGGGGGAAGCGACGAAGCATGGCTCCAGGATGGCAGGGAACTCACCGAGGATCTCAGCGAACTCGTCTGTGGAGGTGGCTACTGTGGCAATTTTGGGTCTGACGTCATCTGCCACGCCCAGGTGCACCGAGCGAAAGGTATAGGAGTTGAGCAGCCTCCTGCCCCTCACTTCCACCAGCAGACCGTGAGCCCTTTGGAAGTCAGCCCCAAACAGGGCGGTGCCCACCGAGGCCTGGACAAATCTTCAAGTGAACTTTTCATCCCTGATCTATATCTGTGCCCTACGGGTGCCATAGGTCTTGATTGCGGAACCATTGGCAGCCTACAGAGTTGGACTATGGGTGCAGGTGCAAGTTTCCAGTGCTGGAGGGCGCTCAGCTCGGCCCGTGTCCACCAGGAACCGGCAGCCCGTGGACTAGTCAGTGATGTAAAGGAGACTGTTCACGTGGCCAACTGTCGCAGCCATCAACGGCGGTCGGCCTGGCCATTTCCTTGGAAGTCATAGGGCTGGTGGCACTTGCGGGCCTTCACTTCCCAGCGCTGGTGATAAAAGCACCATATTGGCTTGAATTCTTCCAGCTTGTTATGGGTGGTATCCTACGGACGGTAGGGCCCCAGCTTGAAGACTTGGCTGAGGACTGTCTTGTACTCCTGTTTTGCGCACCAGAGGGCATCTGCCCAGGCTGCGGCCTTGCAAGGGTCGGAGAAGACCTCTTCGGACAGATGGAGCTAGATATCTTCTGGCATCTGTTCAAGGAATATCTGGTGGAAGAGGAAACATTGTTCATGATCCTCCAAGGCCAGCATTTTGTCCATGAGGGCTGAGGGGCTTCGATCGCCTAACCCATCCAGGTGTAAGAGCCTGGAAGCATGCTACTGGGGAGAGAGGCCAAACTTCCCCAGGAGTAGATTTTTGAGGGCAATATACTTACCCACTGCTGATGGCCAGTGAATGATGTCGTCCACTCTCGCCACCGTGTCCTGGTCCAGCGTGCCCACGATGTGGTAAAATCTTGTGGCGTCGGCTGAGATGTTGCGGAGGTAGAATTGTGCCTCAGCCTGCCCGAACCACGTCCATAGGCTATGGGGCCAGAAGGGGGGGGGGGTGGTGGGGAAGTTTGAGGACTACTGCGCTCACTTTGGCTGCGTCCATTGTTCGCTAGGTCCAGATAACCGTCTGGGCCCATTGGGGTCACCACTGTGGTGCTTGCAGGAGCTGTAGGAAATCACTGCTGCCACACCGAAGGTCGCTAACGACTGTTTTTATTCAAATTCAGCGCGTCCCTTTAAGAGCAGCATGAGCTCAGTCACCTGGTGCATTGTGATGTCATAATCGCTGTCCAGGGTGTGCGCTGGAAGGGATGCTGAAGTCAGAGAGAAACCTCTGATGACATCATTTCCCCATGGCTGCCCCGCCATGTGGCGATACAATCAGGGCCGGTTCTCCATGAGGATGTGCGCCGCCACACTGAACAGCTTTTGTATAAATGGCATGAAGAACTGTTGAAAGGGAAAATAGATACACTAATTTTGAAACATATACTTAAAGCATGGAATGGAATCCATGTAGAAAGAGGAAGGAGAATTATCAATTAGCTTGAATGTTATTAAAGCAAAATCCTTTAATTCCTTTTACAATTAAAAATTCATTTTTTGATAGTTGGTATAACAGCATTGTCTCCGCTCCATCCTCAACATTCATTGGAGCGACTTCATCACCAACATCGAAGTACTCGAGATGGCAGAGGCCGACAGCATCGAATCCAAGCTGCTGAAGATCCAACTGCACTAGGTAGGTCACGTCTCCAGAATGGAGGACCATCGCCATCCCAAGATCGTGTTATATGGCGAGCTCTCCACTGGCCATCGTGTCAGAGGTGCACCAAAGAAGAGGTACAAGGACTGCCTAAAGAAATCTCTTGGTGCCTGCCACATTGACCACCGCCAGTGGGCTGATATCGCCTCATGAAAAGCCATGAAAAGCCATGATAAAATTGTATAACATTAGAGAAAATAACGTATAATTTACGGAATCAACCAGAAAAATTTTCAGCTTTGGAAACCTTATGGATTTTATTGGTAAGAGTTCATCTACAGCATCCGCTGCTCCCACTCCAACTCACCCTAGTTAATTTAAGGTCTAAGGTTATATTTGTCAATTTAAAAGGTAATTAATCAATGAAGGATATATGATTAGTTCAGGCCGGCTTTTCCTTTTTTTTACTCTTTTGGGGAGGGAGGGGGAGAAAATACAAAATTATGTATTCTTTTCGCATCATATTTTATTCTGCATGATGATGAATAAGTACTGTTTTTGTTATTGATGCAAATGAAAAATATAATTTTCAAAAAAGATGACTTGAAGTGACACGGTGACACAGTGGTGGTAATGTACATTGTTAAAAATGCATAGATATTTCTGAAATGTAAAAAAGTCTTGAATAATTTTTTGTTTGTAAATAATTTATTGTAAATTCTGTATATTTTTGGGGGAAAAAATTCCTTCCCACCAATTGTTCCCTTGCTACCAAGCCTTGTGACTGCATGTGCAAAACTTGCACATGCATCTCCTCCATCACCTCTATTTAGGGCCCCAAATAGTCCTACCAAGTGAAGCCACACCTTTACATCTAGGAGACTGGAAGATTACCTCAATGAATGCCTTGGCTCTGTCCTCTGCAACAGCAAGGACCTTCCAGTGGCCAACCACCAACTGAACACAACATTCCCACATTGACATGACTGTTTATGGCCTCATGTACTGGCAAATGAAAATTTGGGAACCATATATAAAGTTCATTTGTGATTGCCAGACTCAAACCTCCAACACTTAAAGGGACAGTATAATGTATGTTACCAAATATATTATATATTGTAGCAACTACTCCAGTAGAGCTACCAAATGAATACACATACACAGGTTTAGGCAGCAAAGACTGTTCATTCGAGTTTGCTTCCTCCTTTTGTATCCCTCCCAGTCCAGGCTCCAAGAGACCAGGAGTGATGTCACCATGTTCTTGCCACTAATCTGTGGGGATGCATGTTTGAAGTAAACACGATGGGAGCTCCACGCCCTCTAGAAGAGGCATAACGGTCCAGTGTACAGCTATTCGGCTTGCAGAACCGCGTGTAGACAGTTTCTTGCCCAGGTGAGTGAGCAACAACCTGACCCGCAGCTCTACGTGTCCGCTCCTCTCGCCGCCCAGCAACATTGCATAATGCAGTGCTATGTGGCAGCTCAGCCCACTGCAATATTATTTATCAAGTCAATAAAAATTGGATAATAACCAGATGACATCCTTTTTATGGGGTTAATTTTGGGGGGAGGAGGAATGGGGAGAAAATGGAAAATGTCACTATAGATATGAATTTATGTATGTAAAACGTACAGTTTTGAATTACTGTGACTTATTAAAAAATAAATAAAACTTAGTTCATCAATCATTGCCCAAATAGACAATTAGTACAGCTGTCTCAAAGTCATGGTTCCTTTCTCTTAATACAGATCAATTCAGAAGTTAAAAATAGTATTTTAAATGGTATAACCACTAAGAAAATAGAAATCAGTTTTATACTGTTTTACTCAGCAACTCAAAATAATTTAGTAACAATACTATGTGCCTGGACTCTGCCACTGTATCATGTACACAAAATCTTAAAGTGAAACAGGGTTAGAATTCATACAGAAAATGGTTTGAACAAATGTGTAACTGTAGTAGGCGATTAGACATTAGACAAGTTTGAGATCAAAAAATAAATGGTTCTGGCTTTGAAGAGCAATAAAGTGGCCAAATCCCCAGGGCCTAATGGGATGCATCCCATATTACTGAAAGTTTTAAGATATTGCTGGGGCCTTGACAAAGTTGGCCAAATCTTTATCAGAGAGCAGCCAATATTGTATCTTCATTCAAAAAGAGAAATAGGGATAATCCAAAAATATTATAGACCAGTGAGCCTCAATTCAGTAATAAGGAAATGATTGGAGAGGATACATGGAAATACTGGACAAATTACACACATTTTGGTCAGATTATGAACTGCCAAGATCGATGGGCTTTTTGGAGAAAAACTGCAATTTCTTATGACAACAATCTTAATTGATCATTGGTTTCTGCCATATTACATCAGCAACAATGTGCTACAACTGCAAGATTCACCACTGCCTTTGTCAGTTCTACCAACCTGGCCCCAAAATGGGAATGGCAAGAAAAGCACTGGTGTAGGAATTATACCATAATGAAGTCAAAACATTAAAATGTTAGTGCCTCACAATCTAGAAACAGGAACTGCAGAGCTCCTAGTGCACTTTGAAGACTTCCGAAAATAACATCTGCTCCAAAGTTCAAATTTGTCAGAGTACATACATGACATCACATACAACCCAGAGTTTCTTTTTCCTGTAGGTCATGAATGTACCTGTAGTACAAAAATCTTTACTCAAGATTCATGTACTAAAGAAAGAAATGCAAACAAAGTGCAAACTGTGCCGTCCAGAAAATAGATATCTAATAATAAATAATATGCAAAGTAAGAGTCATAAATGAATCTCCAAATTAATTTGTTGTTTAAGAGTTTGATGGTGGAGGGGTAGAACCTGTTCCTGAACCTGGTTGGGGGGGGGGGGTTATAATTAGTCTTGTTGCACTTGCATCTCTTTCCTGATGGCAGCAGTGAGAACAGAGCACATCTTCTTGTTTCTGGACCAGAAAATATCAAAACATTGCAATGATAATAACCAAAAAAGGAGCCAGGTGGACAATTGTTTTTTTGGACTGGAACCTTTGTCTAGTGATGTGCCACAGAATTTGGTGCTGAGCCCATTGGTGTTTGTCATCTGTATCAATTATTTAGATGAAAACATACATGAGATGATTAGCAAATTTGTAGGTGACACCAAAATATCTGGTATTGTAAATAATGAAAACAGATGCCAAAGACTGCAGCAAGATCTTGATCATTTTGGATGTGGGCAGAGGCAGGTCGACGGAATATAGAGAAAGGCGAGACGTTGCACCTTCAGGAGGTCTAACAGGAGTAGGCCTACACTGTGAATCGTAGGGATTCGGGTAGAATTGCATAGCAGAAGGATCCAGAAGTACAGGTACATGTCTTGAAATTGGTGTCACAAGTAAATAGTAAAAAGAGAATGCTGGAGAAACTCAGTAGATCAAACAGTGTTCTTTATATTGCAAAGATAAAAATAGATAACCCATGCTTTCGGCTTGAGCCCTTCACCAAGGTATAGAAAAATATTGACAGTCATCCGAATAAAAGGGTAAAGCTATTGAAATTTCCAAGTTAACCCACTACCCCTTTGTCCTTTTCTTCTCAGGTCCTCTCACACACACCTTGTTTCCTTCCCCTTCCCCCCCCCCCCCCCCCACCATTTACTCCATCTATCCATTACCCATACTCTTCCCACCTTTTCCCCACTGCTCCCATCTACATATATTCCCTCCCCTATATTTTTTCCTCCATGATTGACCTTCCTTTCTAATCGTGTTAGATAATCTGCAGTTCTTTGCTGCCTCATTATTATTCTGCCTCTGTGGCAATCTCCACCCTTCTCTCCCTCACTTGACTCAATTTGCCAAACAGCCCCTTCTGATTCATCACTTAACAACTCTTTCCCATTCCCTCATCCACACTTTAAACTCTTCTTTCAGTCCAGATGAAGTCTCCAGTCAAAACATTAACTCTCAAATTTCCTCCACAGATGCTACCTAACCGACCGATTTCCTGCAGCAACTATTTTTGCATCAAATTACAGCTTGGACATGTGCAAAGTCAGTCACCAAGTAATCAAACTCCTGTATTAAAATATCTAAGATGGCCTTCACTCTAAGGCAGTGGCTCTCAACCTTTTTCTTTCCACTCATATACCACTTTAAGTATTCCCTATGCCATAGGTGCTCTGTGATTAGTAAGGGATTGCTTAAGGTGGTATGTGAGTGGAAAGAAAAAGGTTGAGAACCACTGCTCTTAGGCATTCTATTAATATGGCCTTACATACTATACCATCCACAGCAAATAATATTCTGTACAAGACCATGGCTCATTTTCCATACTGCAGGAGTCACATCTCAATAAAGATGAGGATCAATGATGACGTACAGTCCTGCTTCCATCAAAGTCTTTGGTCAACTGAGGAAAATGGCACACAAAGACAAAAAATTCAAAGAGCAACTTATGACAACAACTCCCTGCTCCTCTTCCACATGGTTCCAAGTCATAGGCAACCTACAGCTGACACTTCAAATCAGTGAAGAAATACTGCTCTCTGTGTAATACCCTCCAAATTAAGGTCAGCTTTCTCCCCCGGCACTACCTGCTTTATAAAATGGAGATTCACATCATCCCATCAACAAGAACAGTGTGAAATACTAGGAAACATAGCCAAAAATAGATCGTAAATAAGTAATTAGTTACTTTTTGCAATTTTATCCTATGTGTCAGGGATTTCTAAATGCAGTACAGGTGCTTAACCTTTATCTGGGATTCTGAACACCGGCAACATCCAAAAACAGGCACTTACTTCTGTAATGAAAACACCCGACCGCCAAACTCCTTTCCCTCACCGTCCATCCCCTTAACCAGCTGTCACCCAACTGTCAGTCACCACCCCTCCCCCACCCCAGTGGTCCCCTACATGTTGCACCCACCCATCTAACTCACGATGCAGCAGCAGGTGCAGTGCTGCGGATCCCAGAGTTCACACGTGGCGGCGGTTGGCAATGGCTTATTGCGGGAGCTGTCGGGTACGAGTGATAAATAATAGTTTGGTTATCAACTATAATGCCTTGCAGGATAACAGATTGGTTATCGATTGTAATGGTTGGCACGTTGCACAGAATCACAATGGAGTCATGTTGTACAGAATCACGAGTGGGAGTAAGAGACAGTAATGGTGGAATAAAGACGGAACATATTTGAACTCCACCTCTCAGTGTTGACTTTATTTGAACTCAGGATTCGACATTGGCAACGAGGATGAACTGAGATTCTTGTTATTGTGCTACACAGGAGAAAATATGGCATTTGACCCGACTGGAGAAACAAGCATAGTTAGTGCTCTCTGGGTGGCTTGGTATGAGGAGTTTGATTCATATGCTGACATCTTGGGACTATTTGCCAACAAGGCAATGCCAGCAGAGCTCACACGGAGGAGGGCCCTACTCTTGTATATTGCTGGAGCTGCAGTGCGGGAGATTTTCAAGACACTGGCCAACACAGGGAACAAAGCTGATTATAACAGGCCTGTTGATGCCTTGAAAAAGTATTTTGTTGTGGAATCAAATGCCACATTCCAATGCCATGTCTTTCAACAGATCAAACAGAGGGACATGGAAACCATTGCTCAATTAGTCACACGACTCAGGAAGGTGGCCGAAGGTTGCAATTATGGAGCAGATTTGGAAAACCAGATTCGAGATCAGGTGGTACAAAATTGTACATCAAACCATTTGAGACGCAAGTTGTTGGAGAAAGGTGCAACACTCATACTAGCAGAAACATTAACAACAGCAGCATCATTTGGAGCAGAAGAAACTCAGTTTCAGACTATGAAATTGGATAGTTCCCCAGCTGGACATGATGGCGCAGTTTCTGGTCAAATTCGTAAGATATTTACTGCCACAGGCAAAAGACAAGAACATGGTAAACACACTCATTATTTGGAACATCATGAATGCTACCTATGTGGCACTATCGGGCATTTTGGCAAGGATTTGTACTGTCTGGCCAAGGGTCAAGTGTGCAGAAGCTGTGGTAGAAAGGGACATTTTGCTAAGAAATGCAGATCCCCACCACAGGCAAGAGGTGAACCTGGACATGTAAGTAATTGTGGAGGAAGAAGGGGGATGAGAGGCAGACATGGGCCGAGGGGCGAACAAATTGTATATCACGTTGAAAAGGGTCCATCTGAATGTGAACGCACAGGTGATGGCAATGAGGAAAAACTGAAATAAGATATGCTTTTGCCATTAACAATAAACATGCAAATGCAAAGGTGCCAATAGTGATTGAAGGTGTTAAGGTTGACATCATGATGGACAGTGGGAGTGATACCAACATCAGAGTATTGTGGGAGGAACTGAAAAAGAAAAAGATAAAATGTACAACCAGAAGATGTGAGAAAAAGTTGTTTCCATACACCTCATCAAAGCAACTTCAAACAATTGGATGCTTTACAGCAGAGGTTCAGGTAAGATGCCCAGAGTAATCTTACACCACCTGCCATGATGGCAGAATTTGTTGTCATAGAGGAACGAGGGGAACCTCTACTGAGTAAGGAGATGGCACAGGCAATGGGTGTATTACATATCGGCCTGAATGCAAACTCAGTGCCATCCTATATTGATCTGAAGGAAGAATTCCAGTCAGTTTGTGAAGGATTTGGAAAACTAAGGAACAGGCAGATCAAATTGAAAATAGATCCAGAGGTCAGGCCAGTAGCACAACCCATGAGAAGAACACCATTTGGGCAAAGGGAAAAAGTAGAAGCAAAACTACGTGAACTTATTCAACAAGACATAAATGAACCAGTGGAGGAACCAACACCTTGGGTCAGCCCAATTGTTGTAGTCCAAAAACCCAATGGAGAGATCAGACTATGTATTGATATGAGGAGAGCAAACAAAGCAGTAGTGAGGGAAAGGCACCCCATTCCTACAGTGGATGAAGTTCTACAGGAACTATCGACAAGCAAAGTCTTCTCGAAGTTGGATTTGAAATGGGGTTTCCACCAGCTGGAACTAGAGCCAGAGTCAAGAAAAAACACTATATTTGTCACACATTGTGGATTGTTTAGATACAAGAGGTTACTATTTGTTGTAAACGCTGCTCCAGAGATCTATCAACACGAAATCCAAAGTCATCCAAGAAGTTTTCAGATGATATCATTGTCCATGGTGCCACACGTGAGGAACATGATGAAAGACTTAGACATTAGTCCGGTTGAGAGATGCTGGATTTACAGTGAATGCAGACAAATGTTTGCTGGGTGTATTCGAGATGGTGTTCATAGGTCTCAAGCTGACTAGTGAAAGTATCAATCCAACTGAAGATAAAATCATGGTAGTTGCAGAGGTTCGAGAACCAAGAAATGCAACAGAAGTGAGGAGCTTTCTGGGCCTAGTGAACTTTTGTGCCAGGTTCATACTAAATCTAGCAACTATTGCAGAACCACTGAGGAGGCTAACAAGGAAAAGTGCTCACTTTGTGTTTGGACCCGACGAAAGGAAGGCATTTCAGAAATTGAAAAGAAGCCTGATGAGTGCACATACATTGGGATATTTTGATCCAAGGGCTCAGACACGAGTTATAGCTGGTGCTAGCCCAGTGGGACTATGAACAGTCCTAGTTCAGAAGCAAGGAGAACAATGGAGGGTTGATTGCAAATGCGAGCAAGTCACTTATTGATGTTGAAAGACGTTAATCACAGACAGAGAAGGAGGCCCTAGGTCTCATATGGGCCTGTGAACATTTCCATGCTTATCTATATGGCATAGAGTTCCAGCTCTTAACTGATCACAGACCATTGGAAGCAATTTATTCTAAGAGATCGAAGCCATGTGCAAGAATTGAAAGATGGATCCTGAGATTACAACAATATCATAACAGGGTGATTTACACAACAGGAAAAAAAAACAATATTGCTGATTCATTATCAAGGTTGCTGAAAGAAGATGGGGTAAAGCACTCAACACTTGAGATGGAAGTTGAATCGTTCATGAGATTCGTTGCGGTGAATGCTACACCATGAACATTACAAACCAGGGAGATCAAGCAGGAATCATGTTTGGACTCAGAACTGATGGACATTAGGGATCGGATCAACAGTGGTGATTGGAACAACTGTCAAAATAAAACCTATGCAGCCATCAGAATGAACAGTGGACAATTGGAAGATGTGTACTCAGGGGAAACAGATTTGTTATTCCACAGAAATTGAGAGGGAGGATGGTAGCACTGGCTCACAACAGAAATTTAGGAGTTGTTGGGAAAAAACAAAACCTCCTTATAAAAATTTAGTGGCCAGGAATGGAAAAAGATGTGAAAAATGTGAGATCATGTCATGGGTGTCAGGTGACAAGCAGACCTAACCCACCTGAACCGATACGAAGCACCCTGCCACCAGCAGGACCATGGGAGGATATTGCAGTCGACTTCTTGGGCCCATTCCCAACTGGAGAGTCGATTATGGTGGTTGTCGATTATTACAGCAGATGTTATGAGTATGTTATAATGAATTCAACAACAGCAGAAAAGACTATAGCAGCAATGAGGGAGATCTTTGCCAGACATGGCTTACCAGTGACTTTGCATTCAGACAATGGACCTCAATTCATATCAGAGATATTCCAAGAATTCATGAGAATTATTGGTGTGCACCACCACAAAGTTACATCAAAATGGCAACAGGTCAATGGAGAAGTTGAACATCAGAATCAGTCACTGGAAAAAAGAATGAGAATTGCTCGAGCAGAAGGATAGGAAATAAGCTTTTTTAACCTACGTAGCAGCATACAGAGTGATACCACATAGTACCATAGGAAAGAGTTCAGCAGAACTCTTATTCTGAAGAAAGATCAGAACCAAAATACCACTAGTTATTGATGTAATGAATGACCAGGAAATGGAAGACCACGATGCTGAAAGAAAAGGGGCAACAAAACTGTATGCAAACACGAAAAGGAATGCCAGACCTTCAGATGTAATGCCAGGGGATGAGGTACAGGTGAGAAAAGAAAGTCAGAATAAAATGAACACACCATTTATTCCCCAACCATATATTGTAGTTTCCAGAGAATGAAATCAAGTCCAGTCTCCAGAAGGTGTTACTTATGACAGAAACACATCACATGTGAAAAAGTATTATCATCGCAACGCTCCAGTGATGTCGATGCCAAACAAAACTGTGAAAGAGCAGAACGGAGATGACCAGCTTGATGGACCTGGAATGCACCAGCTGGAACGAGAAACTAATGGAAACCAGCATCAAGGCGATAGACAAACTGAGCAGGATATCGCGGTCAGCAGGCCAGAGACCACCAGGAGAGATACCACAATGTCAGCAACAACAAACTAGGAGATTTCAAGACTTTGTGATGTATTATTGTGGAGAACTTTGTATTAACTTTGTATTTTATGGTTTGGAAATCTACGTTTTGTAAGTCATTCAGGAAAATATGTGATTGAAGTTGATATTGGTATTGAAAATAAGTATTGAAAGTTGACGGTTTTAAAAGTAGTTTTAGTATTATTCATTTATTTGATGATCCTTTTATTTGATAAGGGAGGGATGTAGTGCAAGTGATAAATAATAGTTTGGTTATCGACTATAAGGGCTTGCAGGATAACAGATTAGTTATTGAGTGTAATGGCTGGCATGTTGCACAGAATCACGAGTCGTGTTGTACAGAATCACGAGTGGGAGTAAGAGACAGTAATGGTGGAATAAAGACTGAACATATTTGAACTCCACCTCAGAGTGTTGACTTTATTTGAACTCAGGATTCGACAGGAACAATGGCCATCTTTGTTTCCCATAATCCCCCACACAACTAGAACTGCTCTGCCAGTGCCAGAGCGGCTCCAGCTGCATGGGAGATTATGGGTAAGGAAAACGGCCATTGCTCCCGCATTGAGCTAGCCACCACCTGTTTTTCTCCCACCTGGTGCTTGGGGCCGAGAATCACCTTTCCACCGAAGGTAATAGAGGGCACCGACAGGGGTGGGGACGACAGAGGACCTGAGCCAGTTTGATTTTGAAGTTTTACTTCAAAATAAAAAAACATGCTAATGATATTATGGATTTCATTTATTGAAATTCATTTAACACCACGCAGTTTTGAAACATTGCATTTGCTTAAAGGGACTACCATTTTAAAATTATGATGAAATTCAGAAGATTCCAAACAACAGCAGGTGTCTGATCCCGATGATCCTGGATAAAAGGTTAGGCACCTTTAACAGCAGAGGATAGAACTAGTACAGAAGTACTTTTGCAAGAAAAGCTAAAATATGTACCAGAAATCTCATGATCTGTTTCACAATCTATATCAAACTTCGTTAGATTATTCTTTGAAAGAAGCAAAGCATCAGCATATCTGCAAACATTTAAGTAAACAATACTGCAGGTTTGGGTACATTCGTTATTTTCAAAAAGGCAAAGAATGTGTGATTGCCAAGATCATGCAAGTCAAGGAATAAAAACAAAGTGCTGGAAATAGCTGCTGAGGGAACATTGAGGTAAACAAAACTTAACACTTCAGGTCAATGATGTTTCAACAAAACTGAGAAAAAAGTGGTAGCATGGTAATTACAACGATTAACACAATGCTAATACAGGGTCAGCAAACTGTGTTCAAATACTGTGGTGTCTGTAAAGAGTTTGTACATTCTCCCAGTGACCTGTGAATTTTCCCCAGATGTCCCTGATCCCACCCTCCAAAGATGTAAAGGTTTTGCAGGTTCCTTCGGCAGCATGAATTTCAATATCCATAATTGGCTTTTACCATATTGTCAATATTTGTTTTTAATTTTAAAAATGATAGAAAAATTTAGTTTATATTTTCAACATCTGCAGTTTCCGGACATAAAAATTAAATTGTTAGCATTATTGATTTTCGGTATCCTCATCATGGACATTAACCCAAGGAGAGCATTCTACCTCAATAGATTTAATCTTGAAAATTATATTGGATATCTGGATTGAAAGATCATGCCTTATTTTTGTGTATTCATACTGCAGATGAAATGTATACATCTTTCTTGTAAACAGTAAAACTCCTGGTACTAGGCACCTCTGGGGATTGGTAAATGGCAGATAAGTGAATTTTCTGGTTGCTTGTTGCATGATTGGTGAACTAACTGTAAGGCACTGCAATCTTAAACATCCCTATTTTTTTTAACCATTTTATTTTTTGTGATTTCTTTTGGTGGTTGCTGGAGACTGCCAGTTGCCTGAATTCTGGATTACAGGGGTCTTTTTTTAGCTGTATATTACTCCAAAAGAGGCAAAATTATCTCAAAACTTCTTTCACTTGGGATGTGCCACGTGATGACATGGGGTTAGACTGTAAATCCCTTCTATCTCTCCAACAAAGTTTAAGTTAATAAAGGTTGAAGTAGTTTTAAAAAAGAAAAAGTTGTTGGAAGATCTAATAAACAGTACAAGATGTCAACAAAGAAAGATAAAGCAGTTCACAATAAATTGAACAAGAAAAAGAGAAAGATAAAGAAGAGAGGCCTACCTTGAAGAAGGACCCTGGAACTATCCGGAATATAGGAGTCCTTGGAGAAAAGCCTGGAGCTGGGGAAACCTTGGACAAGGTCTCCCCCAACAATGGTCACCTGCCATAGGAGAAGTGACTTCACTCATGCACAACTCCTCGCGCATGCATGAGCACAAAAAAAGGAGGCAATTTTTTTAAAAAGTCCAAGCCTCTAGCTCCAGCGATCAGGATAAAGGCCAAGAAGAACTGGAATTACAACTAGAACAAGGAGCTATGGCTAAAAAGTCAGGAAAAAAAAATGAAAGAGACTTGTATATCTACAGCTGAAATTAAGAAATATATGGAAAATTTTCAACAATCTTTAGTGCAATTAATAGTACAAGTTAAAAAGGGTAATGAGAGTATAGTTGAAAATAAGAATTTTACAAAGAAGATGAAAAGAATGATGCAGCAAGTAGATAAGAAATTTGAAGTTGTGAAAGAAAAAAATTAAAGGAAATGAATTTGAAATTCAAAATGTTAAAGAACAGATGAAAAAAATTCAAGCTGAAACGGCTGCAACAAAACATCAACTAACAAAAAATTGACATTCTAGAAAATTTTAGTAAAATAATTTTTATATTATTTCTTCAACATAAGGCAATGAAGGTCAAGACACGAAGATGTTTTTGCAACGTTGGATTCCACAATCTTGGGGGTAACTGAATTTCAAGGAGACACTGAGATTGAAAGAGCTCATAGAGCGTTACGGCCAAAACCGCCACCAGATCAAAAGCCACGACCAATACTGGTCAAGTTACTTTGTTATGAAGTGAGAGAAAAGATCCTGGAACTGGTGGAGAAACAAGCGAAAGAAAGATGATCATCATTAATTTATAATGGAAATAAGATCTTCTTTGACCTGATACAAATTTTGATTTGTTGAAAAAAATTCAATGCTGTTAAAAAATGTGTTATGGAAGAGTCTACTAAGATCTGAACAAATTTTTGTTCCAAAAAGGAAAAATAGATTTTTTACGGAACCTAATGAGGCAAAGGTGTTTGCAGGTTCATTGCCTGAGAAAGAGAGGCAAGTGAGTGATGTCTGAAATGAGAGATAATACAGAATGATTATAACTGATAATAAAGATAGGAAAAGAGTAAATAATAAAAAATATATATTTTATTTGAGAGAGAGAGAGAGAGAATATTAGGGAGGAAAGATCTATAAGTAAGTAAAAATTTGTAGTTGGAAAAGACTATAGTTAAGTTTTAATGTAACAAGAGACAATACAGTAATTTTAGAGTAAGTTGGGATGAAGGACCAACTTCTACAGAGTCATGAGTGCTGGTGTGGTTTCAACCACAACTTGTATAGATCAGTGTTTTAAGGATGTATCGTTAATAAAGTATGCCTTTGGATGTGGGGGGGGGGTGGTTCTAGCTTTTTCTGTTTTTCTTTCTTTTCCTTTTCTCAATACACCTAAATATATCAAAAAAAATATAAGGAAATATGTGTTTTTAAAAAATTAGAAATGGGAGTGGAAAGATGGATGGTTAGTAGATTTAGTAAAGACATCCAATGGCTAGAAAATTGAATTTTATTAGTATTAATATTAATGGGATACAGAATCAAATAAAGCACAAAAATTATTAGTATATTGTGGTGGCGTACATTCTCATGGCAAACCAGCCCTGCTTGTATCGCCATGTGGCGGGGCAGCCATGGGGAAATGGCGTCGTCAGAGGTTTCTCTCTGATTCCAGCATCCCTTCCAGCGTGCACCCAGGGCAGCAATTATGATGTCACAATGTACCAGGTAACTGAGCTCATGCTGCCCTTAAAGGGGCGTGCTGAATTTGAATAAATAGAGTCATTAACGACTATCAACATTGTGGCTGTGTTTCTTTCATTGCTCACACCGCCAGTCGTGACCCCGATGAGCCCAGATATTTTTCTGGACTCAAAACACCTTGGATTCAACAGAGGTTAACACTGTCTTCATCAAGCTTTTTGGACCCACCGACCAAGAACGTGGCAGGGCAGCCATTGGGACCACAAGGTGCACCGCTACAGCGACCGTACTAGGGGCCATACATTGTCTTGCACTGGTCCGTGGAACCTTCACCTTGATCGTTGGAGGGAGAGAGGAACTTTTTTTAATAAAAACGGTGGACTGCCTGAAGGCGGCCCATCTGGAGTTATCACAGCCGATGCAGACGGCCGCGCCCAAGCACAGGCCACCAAAGCGACAGGATGCATAGCCAGTTCTTGGGGGCAGTTGTGTGGCAGTGCACATCCTCATGGCGAACCGGCCCCTCTTGTATCGCCACGTAGCGGGGCAGTAATGGGGAAATGGCGTTGTCAGAGGTTTCTCTCCGACTCCAGCATCCCTTCCAGCGCACACCCTGGGCAGCAAGTATGATGTCACAATGCGCCAGGTGACTGCCCTTAAAGGGCATGCTGAATTTGAATAAAAACTGTCATTAACAACCCTCAATGTGGTGACTGTGTTTCTTCCACTGCTCACACCGCCACATTATATAAAAATGCAAAAATAGATATTGCCTTTTTACAAGAAACATTTGGTAGAAAAAGAACATGGAAAATGAAAAAGAGATTGTGTTGGAACTGTAATACCATCTTCATTTAATTCAAAAAATTTACTAGTGTAAATATTAGACACAATTGTAGATGTAACAGGAAGATATTTTATGGTAAATTGTCAGATTTATTCAGAAGGACCTTAATGAATGTATATGCACCTAATGTAGATGATAAATTTGTACAAGATATTTTCATGCAATTATCAAATGCCAATGGAAAAACTATATTGGGGGAAATTTTAATTTTATTTCAAACCCTAAATTAGAGAGATCAAGAGATAAAATTATGAAAAATAAAGTAGCTAAAATAGCAATAGATTTAATGAAAGACATGGAGTTAGTGAATATATGGAGAATTCATCCAAGTGAAAGAGACTATTCTTTTTACTCTTTTCAACATAAAACATATTCATGAATAGATACATTTTTAATTTCTGCCCAATTTCAATTTAGAGTGCAAAAGGTTCAGTATCAAGTGGAGGTTCTAATGGATCCTTCACCTTTAATTTTGTCAATTTTGTTGGAAGAAAAACGAAAGGTTATAGATGGAGGCCAAATACAAAATTACTGAAGAAAGAATAATTTTATGACTTTGAGACAACAGATAAATTTTTTCTTGAAATTAATGATTCAGTAACGACTAAGTTTACAATATGGGATTCTATGATGTCATATTTAAGAGGTTGAGGCGGTGTGAGCAGTGGAAGAAACAGCCACCACATTGAGAGTCGTTAACGACAGTTTTTATTCAAATTCAGCATGCCCCTTTAAGGGCAGCATGAGCTAAATCACCTGGTGCATTGTGACATCATAATTGCTGCCCAGGGTGTGCGCTGGAAGGGATGCTGGAGTCAGAGAAACCTCTGATAATGGCATTTCCCCACGGCTGCCCCGCCACGTGGAGATACAAGTAGGGCCGGTTAGTCATTAGGATGTGCGCTGCCACAAGGTCAAATAATAAATTATACTTCAAAAGTAAAAAAGGAATATATGAAAGAGGTGGATCAGTTGGAAAAAGAAATAATGAATTTAGAGAAGGAAATACAAGTGCAACAAAGAGAAAAGAATATTGTTAGAATCAAAAAAAATTAAGATTTAATACAGGTGAAAGGGCTCAAAGTATTAGCATGGCAATTAAAGACAAAACAAGTTTCTAGAACAATAATTGCCACTAAGAAAACTACTGGTCAAATTATCTATAAAGCACAGGAAATAAATAATTA
Source organism: Narcine bancroftii (assembly GCF_036971445.1). Lineage (NCBI taxonomy): Eukaryota > Metazoa > Chordata > Chondrichthyes > Torpediniformes > Narcinidae > Narcine > Narcine bancroftii. The sequence continues at coordinate 13,968,911 of NC_091473.1, forward strand.
AGGAATTTTATGCCAAACTTTATCAATCAGAATCTTTGAAATAAAATAGAAGAGACGTTAAATTGCCTGTGTTAGATGAAGTTGAAAAATTAGAATTATCCAATATTTTTTCTGAAATAGAAGTACATGAGACCTTGATATCATTATAGAATAATAAAACACCAGCTGAAGATGGTTTCCCACCAGAATTTTATAAAGAATTTAAGAACTTATTAGTACCTGTATTAATGGGGGTATTAGACCAAATGAAAGCGCTATATGACCTACCAGATTATTTTAAAACAGCGTTAATTACAGTAAATCCAAAGAAAGCGAAGGATTATTTAAAACCTTCTTCATAGTGACCTAGATCACTGAATACGGATTTAAAATTGCATCAAAATTATTAGCTAATCGCTTAGTTAAATTTTTACCAAAATTAGTAAATATGGATCAAACTGGTTTTATAAAAAAATAGAAGAGTGGCAGATAATATAGTTAATTTTTTAAGTCTGATAAATATAGTACAAAATAGAAAGATATCAGCGGTAGTGGTTGCATTAGATGCAGAGAAAGCATTTGATAGATTGGAATGGGATTTTTTAAAAATTTAAAACACAATGCTTTTGGGATTCCAAAAACTTTTATAAAGTGGATAAAAGCATTGTATGATCAGCCAAAAGCAAAAGTGGTTACAAATAGACAAATATCAAAACCTTTTTTGTTAGAAAGGTCCTCTGGACAAGGTTGTCTATTGTCATATAACCATATAACACAGAGACGTGACCTACCCAGCGCAGTTGGATCTTCAGCGGCATGGATTCGATGCTGTCGGCCTCTGCCATCTCGAGTACTTCGATGTTGGTGATGAAGTAGCTCCAATGAATGTTGAGGATGGAGCGGAGACAACGCTGGCGGAAGCGTTCTAGGAGCCATAGGTGATGCCAGTAAAGGACCCATGATTCAGAGCCGAACAGGAGTGTGGGTATGACAACTGCTCTGTATTCGCTAATCTTTGTGAGATTTTTCAGTTGGTTGTTTTTCCAGACTTTTTTGTGTAGTCTTCCAAAGGCACTATTTGCCTTGGCGAGTCTGTTGTCTATCTCGTTGTCAATCCTTGCATCCGATGAAATGGTGCAGCTGAGATAGGTAAACTGGTTGACCGTTTTGAGTTTTGTGTGCCCAATGGAGATGTGGGGGGGGGCTGGTAGTCATGGTGGGGAGCTGGCTGACCCTAACCCTTCCCAAGATCGTGTTATATGGCGCTCTCTCCACTAGCCACCGAGACAGAGGTGCACCGAAGTAGAGGTACAAGGACTGCCTAAAGAAAGCTCTTGGTGCCTGCCACATTGACCATCGCCAGTGGGCTGATATCGCCTCAAACCATGCATCTTGGCGCCTCACATTTTGGCAGGCAGCAACCTCCTTTGAAGAAGACCGCAGAGCCCACCTCACTGACAAAAGACAAAGGAGGAAAAACCCAACTCCCAACCCCAACCAACCAATTTTCCCTTGCAACCGCTGCAACCGTGTCTGCCTGTCCCGCATAGGACTTGTCAGCCACAAATGAGCCTGCAGCTGACGTGGACATTACCCCTCCATAAATCTTCATCCGCGAAGCCAAACCAAGCCAAAGATATAACCATATAACCATTTACGGAGCGGAAACAGGCCATGTTGGCCTTTCGAGTCCACACCGGTTCACTGATTTTGTGCGCCCTCTTCAGGCATTGGTCCCGGTAGATCTTCATTCAATAACGATGGGCGAATTCAATCTTTTTAATTTGCATTAGTAATAGAGCCATTAGCAGAAATAATTAGAATCTATAAAGAAATCAAAGGATTTGAGATAGGTAATAAAGAATATAAAATTAGTTTACTTGTGGATAATATTATAGTATATTTAACAAGACCAGAAATATCATTGAATACGAGATTAATAGAATATGGATTAGTATTGGGTTATAAAGTTAATGGTGATAAAAGTAAGATTAATGTTAAATATTGAAAAAATTTAAATGGCAAAATGAAGCAATTAAATATTTAGAATAAAAATTGATAAAAATATAAATAATTTATTTAAGTTAAATTATTCACCACTATTAAATAAAGATAGAAGATTTAAGAAGATGGAAAGATTTATCAATAACATTGATAGGACGGGTAAATTGTATGAAGATGAACATTTTTCTAAGAATACAACATTTATTTCAATCATTACCCATCATGTACCAGAAATATTTTTTTTGCAGTTTGAATAAAAGTATACAAGAATTTATTTGGAAAAGTAAAATGTCAAGAATTGGTCTTGAAAAATTAACTTCGAAATTTGATCAGGGAAGACTAAGATTATCGAATTTTTAAAATTATTATAAAGCAGCTTGGGAATGTATATGAAGATATAAAATTGAAATTGGATAAATATCAAGAAAAATATTTAAATACAGCCATAGCGACAACAAAGTAATGTATAGCAGTAACGTGGAAAACTGAAAATTTGGTAAAAATAGACAGATGGCATATTGAAATGCAAAGTTGTATACCTTTAGAAAGAATGACATACAGTTTAAGAATCAAATTGAAAACTATAAAATTTGGGAACCATATTTGAATTTTATGAATAAAATTCCATCCACATCTTGCACCTTACCCACCCCTCTCAATTAGAAATTATAAAAAATAGTCAATAAATATTATTATATGTTAATGATATATATGAAGTAGGTGTTATTTTTTCTTCCTTTTGTGGGGGAGGAGGGTTGGAGAGAAAAATAAAATGTTTCTTTTTTATGATTTATTATAATTACTGTATTATTGAATTTTTTAAAATAATAAAATTTTCAAAAAAAAACTTTTCACTTAAACTCTTAATACAGTGAAGTATTTATGTGGCAATTTATCATGTTCTTAAAATGTTTCAAAGCTCTTCACTGAATAGTTTTAGAAATTCAGTCACCCAAAATAAACAGAATGTGTAATCTGCAAATGACAATATTTTGATAATGAGAAATAGTCAAAAGTTCTTGAAGATAAAGAAGTTGGCAGTTGCTAGAGAACTAGAACAAAACATAAAAGTGATGGAGTCACTTTTGTGTATCATTCTTATTACTTGAAGCGCTGAGGCCCAAAATATTAACTGCCTATGCTGATTGACCTTGAGAACTTGTGTATTACTCAGAGCCCTTACATCTTTTGCTATATTGGAATTTGACATTTCATCGCAATAAAAGATGGTTTTATCTTTTTTCAGCATAGATCCTCAAATTAAAATGACCAGAAGGATAATTATTTCCTTTTTTGTTAAAATGACAACCAGTTTAATATCATGCTTAATGTGCTTGTAATAGGCCTAGATGGGTTAAATCGCCACTCCAGTCAGTTGGTACAAGATGGTGCAGGCCCCTTTCCCTTCTCAGGAGAAGCCCGCATTTGATGACATGTTGCCTGGGAGATGTCACCATTTCCTGGTTGCATGTCACTGGCAGCGACTCCACAATGCGCTGACATCACTCCCATATAGCAAAGTGCCCCAAACAGGAGGTGGGTTAACCCTTAAAAGCAGCACGAGAGATTCAAATAAAGTCATTTACTGGTTCACCCTCGTGTTGTGTGGATGTACTCAATTTCAATTGTCATTCACAGCTGCTACAGTGGTGGCCCAGAAGGTTCCAACGTCATTGGAACCCACCTCGAACGTGACAAAATGCAGGATCTACAGTCCACCTACTTAGTTTGCAGACGACAGCAAAGAACATCCCTGCAATGCCCCTACGAAGGCCCATTAAAGGTGTTTCAGCGCGACAGTGTCGTTTTCACCCTGGACATTGGCAGGCAGCAGGACATGTTTACCATTGACTTCTTCAAGGCAGTGCATTTGGACTCAGGCCAGCCTGTCCTGGCTCCCCAGATCAGACACAGAGGCCACCCATCTAAAGACAGTACTGTGACTTGCTCAAAGCGTGGCACGATTCTGGGAGGGTGGGGGAGGGGAGGGTGGTGTAGCGGGCCGAGCAACCATGCGGTTAGACACGCTGAATCACCGCACCAGTCAGTAGGTACAAGATTATATCCGCACCCCCCCCCACCCCACCACTTCCCTTCTAAGGAGAAGCCCACTTTTAGTAACACGCATTGCCTGGGAGATGTTGCCACTTCCTGGTTGCATGTTGCTGGGCAGGCAGTCACTTGGCAACATGCTGTCATCACTCCCATTGACCAGCGTGCCCCAGACAGGAAGTGGGATTCCCCCAAAAGCAGCATGAGATATTCAAATAAACTCAGCTACTGGTTCATCCTTGTGTTGTATGGACTTATTTCAGTACCGCTGCCATTAACAGTCACTACATGCTTACATTTTTAATTAACCACCTAGACCCATTTACAGTGACCCTAACAGGCAGCAAACTAAACACAATCCAGAGAAATTTAGCGGGTCAAGCAGGATTAGTGGGAGGAAAAGAATGGTCAGAATTGGGAGCTGAAAAAGTGTTTGGGTTGGGATTTCAGCATCTGCAGTTTTCTATGAGTCTCCACGAGATATAGACATGTCATATTCGACAACAAACAGGAGAAGCACTGACCGCAAGTAAAAACACAATGCTGGAGAAACTCAGCAGGTCAAACAGTTTACTTTATATAGCAAAAATAAAGATACACAACCAATATTTCAGGCTTTCGTCGAGGAATAAGCAAAAATTTAGGTAGGTGCCCGAACACAAACGGGGGATCCAGATGCAGTAGATGAATTCTGCAGATACACAAGTGAAGTGTTGCTTCACTTGGATGGACTGTTTGGGGCCCCGAATGATGGTGAGAAAGGAGGTGTGGCACTTCCTGTGGCCACAAGGAGAATGTGCCAAGAGTGCAATTAAAGGGAAGGGTGAGGATGAGGGAGTCAGGGAAGGAGCAGTCCCTAAAGAAGGCAGAGAGGGGAATATATATCCGGTGGTAGGATCATGTTGTAGGTGACAGAAATTACAATAATGTGTTTGATTTGGTGACTGGTAGGGTGGTAAGTGAGGTCAAAGGGAATCCTATCTTTGCTGTGTCTGGGGGCAGAGGGGGCCAGGGCAGATGAGCAGGAAATGGAGGAGATGTAGATAAGGGCCAAGTTGATAGTGGTGGAGGGAAAGCCACATTTCTGGAAGTAGGACATTTTGGATTATCTGGACTGGAAGACCTCATCTTGGGAACGGATACAATGGAGATAGAGGAATTGAGAGAAAGGAATAGATTCTTTGCAGAGGTCTGGGTATGAACAAGTGTAGTCAAGGTAGTTGTGGGAGTTGGTAGATTTGTAAAAATAAAAAGTCTGTAGACACATCCTGAGGTGGAGACAGATCAAGAAATGGAGAATGTTGCCAGAGATGGACCAAGTGAATTTGAGGTTGGGGTGAATGTTGGCAGCGAAGCTCATCACGGGGCAGCACCAATGCTATCATCAATGTCATGGAGGAAGAGTTGAGAGTCATTTTTTTTGAATATTTTGTTTCGAATTTTTCATGCATGTAGCAGTTATATTATAATAATACATGTTATCAATAAACAAACTAAAATTACATGATGATTTTCACCCCCCCACCCCAAAACCTCCTCCTTCCCAACCATTCCCCTTATTAAAAAAAACAATATTTAGAAAGAAAGTCTTTGGATAGCAGAGAACGACGTTGTCCAGCATACATCTCAAGATCTTTCGTAAACACTCAGGAGAATCTCATGGGCATAGGAAGGACATCATTTCAAATATAATCCCATTATTTGGGTATACTAGAACCAAATTTGTAAAAATATAGGGTATTTACTCCTCAAATTATATTTTCCAAAAGAATACAGCTTTGACATTCTGCATGCCACCTTACCATAGCCATAGATGTATCATATTTCCTGCTACTGCTAACACTAATTTAAGAAATTCCAATTGGTAGATTGATCATTTTAGTTTAGGTCTTGTATCTTCTATATTTTCTAATAAAACTAAATCAAGACATTGCGGAAATACAATTCTTACAACTTGTTTCAAAAAATTACGTGAATCTGCCCAAAAGGGCCTTACTTTAGGACAAGACCACATTGAATGGATAAAAGATCCTACATCTTCACCACACCTAAAACAATGATCCATAAATCTGATTTCAATCTGTTCAACTTTTGTGGTGCAAGAAATAGCTTATGTAAAAAGTTGTATTGGACTAGTCTCTATCCTAGATTAATAGTATTAGTCATACAATCCTACACAAATTCTCCCATGTTCATTTAAATTTGATTCCCATCTTTGTCTTGTTCAATAAAATCCTAGTTTGGGCATTACTGCCTGTAATAATAAATATACCAAAGTAGTATTTTTTTAACAATTCCTCTCCTAATAAGTTCTACTTCAGTATAACTAGATAAAAACATAGTTGGTCCAAGCTTATCCCTCAAAAATGCTCTCAACTTAAAGTAACAAAAAAAAGTATTATGCAGTATAACATATTTATTCTTCAAATAACATTAATTCACCTCTTTCTTAACAATCTTCAACATTAACAATCCCCTTACAAAAAGCGATTATCCCTTGAGAAAGCCATAAGACGATTTTGGATCAATGGCATTTTGGTCGATATTGACCCTCTTGCACCAGTATTATCATTTGTTTTATTCCAAATATTAAGCAAATGTTTCAATAACAGTGCCTCCTTGTCAGCAATCATCAATTTTAGTTTACACTTGTATATAAATTCTTCTGATTTCCTCTCTCCTATTTTATTCAATTCTATGTTAACCCATGCCAAACTTTTACTTTCAAAGAAAGAAGGAATCTCATTTGCATTGCTCAATAATAATTTCTAAATTTAGGAAGTTGTAGACCTCCCAGTTCATATCTCCATGTTAACTTTTCTATAAAAACTCTTGACATTTTATCTTTCCAAAAGAATTTCCTTATGTTTATTTAATTCTTGAAAAAATTTGAAGTATTAAGATAGGTAATGTTTGAAAAAGATACTGTATTCTTGGAAATATATTCATCTTTATACAATTCACCCTTCCAACTAAAGTTATTGGCAAATTAATCCATCTTTTCAAGTCCTCCTCAATCTTTTTAAGTAATGGTAAGTAATTCCATTTATACAAGTTCTTCAAATTACTATCCATGAATATATCTAAATATTTAATATTCACTTTTGACCAATTAAACTGAGTATCCCTTTGACAATGAGAATAATCGCTTTCTACTAATGGTATAATTTCACTTTTATCCCAATTTATTTTATAATCCGAAACATTTCCAGATTATTCAGGGTTAGTCAAATATATTAAAACGTCATCTGCAAATAAACTAATTTTATGTTCCTCTTGACCCACCCTAAAACCCTTAATTTGTAAATTGGACCAAATTGCCTGGGCAATTGGTTCTATGGCAAAAATAAATAAAGCTAGGAATAAAGGACATCCTAGTCTACTTGATCTCATCAATTTAAATGGTGTAGATACTTACCCATTAGTTACTTTTGGACTATTATATAATACTCTAATCCAATTTTTAAAATTCAGTCCAAATTCAAACTTCTCCAACACTTTAAACAAAAAGTCCCAATCTAATCTAGCAAATGCCTTTTCTGCATCTAAAGGTACTGCAACAATCAAATCACCTCTCTTTTGCACTAAATGAATTATACCAAGCAATCTGGCTACATTTTCTGAGGATTGTCTCTTTTTAAAAAATTCAGATGGAAAACCATCTTCTCCAAGAGATTTATTACTTTGTAAGGAAACCATATCTTCCCTTACCTCTACCTCAATAAATGGAGCATTAAGTTTGTTCTTCAAAACTTAAAGTAGGCAATATTATCAATGATAAATAATTATGTATTTTACTTTCATCTCCTAAAGACTCCAAAGTGTATAATTTCAAATAAAATTTCTTAAGAGATTCATTTATTTCTTGAGGCTTAAGTAATACATTAATTTTTCTTGAGACCCATTCTCCATTTAATTGCCAAGCTATCACTTTATGTGATCTCTTACCTAATTCATAACATCTTTATTTCGTTCTTGTGATTGATTTTTCAGTGTAATGGATTATACGGAAGCTTTTATTGATCAAATATCTACATTTATCTTTTCTTTTGAAGGTCCTTTTCTAAAACTGTAATTTCTTTTTAATTGCTCTACTTCTCTCATAAGCCTCTTTCACAATTCCAAGTGATCCCAGGAATTTACTGTCAATCAGCCTTTAAAGTGTCTAGTGTAAAAGCAAACTCACAAGCGCCAGGGATTGATGGACTCGATGCCAGCATTGGAATCAAGCTAGTGTGAAATGGGTAATTGCATTGTGGGAATGAAATGACCCAAGTTTTTGCATGAATGTGAAAAAAAAAATGAATACAAAAGTATAAACTTTGCCAAACTCTCTGTGGGAAAGTTGCAGTGGGAGAGTGAGAAAATAAATAGTAGTAGCAGACAATTTTTAAATAGCGTGAGAAAATTGGCAGTGCTATAGTACACAATTTATAAAAGACCGTGGGAAAAAGCAATGGCAGGCCTAACTTCCCAGAATGCCATGCATCAGAGACACCCTCCATGAATGCTCCATGCTTGCTGCCCTTTCTCTGCTGCATGGAATTTTGGGAGGGCAAGTCCGCCATTGCTTCCCCCCCCCCCCACCCCAAGGTATTTATAAATTGTACGCGATAGTGCTATCAACTTTCCCACACTGTATAAATTGTATGCTATAGCGCTACAAACTTTCCCATCCTAACCACCAGGGATGGCTCCTTGCAAGTGTGAAAGCGTTCAGTGTCCCAGTTAGGAGGGGACAAGCGTGAATGGCCAATTTAGTAGGACACAAGTGTGAAAGGGGCTATATACTCCTTTTTAATTTCAGAATTAAAACATAATTTGACCTCTTAAAGTGCTTTTAAAGTGTCCCATATAATAAATTTATAATTTACTGAATTCAATTTGATAATTACAAAATGTCCAAATTTGAATTCGAACAAAAATCTTCCCTTTTCAACAACAAAGAAATCAATCTCCATCAATGTATAATTTCTCTTTATCAAGCATTTCCATCGTTCTTAACAAAGGTGAGTGATAATATAAAATCCTTGGTAATCTGCTTCAAAGAGCCTAGCTTGCAATTGAGCCAAATTTAAAAATAAATCAATTCTAGAATATGAGAGTTGAAAGTCTTTGTCTGTGTAGGCACATATTGCTCTCAAAAGACCACAAAAAGGCAGGCATAGCTAGGACCCATGGCTACTCTTTGATTTGGAGAAAGTGGGATGAGTCAAAGAAGTTATTAAGGGTAAGAACACTTTCTGCAAGGCAGAGGGGGACTGGTTCAGTCTCTTGTCAAGAAAGAAACAAATGGCTTTGAGACCTTCTGTATGGGAGGTGAAGTTAAAAAGAGATTGGATGTCCTTTATGAAAATGAGGCAGTCAAGTTCAGGGAATTGGAAGTAATTGAAGAGATGGAGGGCATGTGAGGTATCATTTATGAAGACAAGGAGGGATTGGACCAGTGGGGAAAAAAATGGAGTCAAGGTAATATGATACTAATTCAGTGGGGCAGGGACATTGGTCTATCCAGATAATTTATGCATCTTGGGTAGAAGGTAGAATGGGAAGTTCAGGGATAGGAAACAATGAGGTTGGAGGTCATAGGAGGAATATGACTAGAGGTGATGAGGTTAGAGATAGTACTAGAGATTGATATTCTTTAGTGGGGTCCTGTTGAAGGGGTAAGAGATATCTGAGACCTGACAAGATAGACCTCAGTGCGCCAGATCACAACAGTACCACCTTCGTCTGCAAGTATGATAGTGAGGTGGGATTATGGCGGAGAGAGTGGAGGACAGAGCGTTCAGAGGAGGTGAGATTAGAATAAGAGAGAGGAGTGGTGAAGTTAAGATGGTTGATGTCTTGCAGCAATTGGAAATAAAGAAATCTAGAGTGAGCAGCTGGCCATGCTACTCAGCAATAACACAGTGGAACTCCAATTTAACGCAACTCCGGATGTAATGTGATGAGCCATCACACCCTTTTTCTGCTCTTTCCAGAATTGAATTTTTTTTCAAAATGGAGCTCACTGTTAGAAAATGAAAATCTTTTTCTCAGAAAGATAAGCTGTACGCACTTGACGCGATCAAAAATAAAAGTCAAACCCAAGTTGCTCGAGACAGCAGCACTTCTTGGTAAGAAATCTCAGGAAGACAAGTTAAGGAAGAGGTGGGACTAAAGGCTAAACGCATGAAGACACCCAAAGATGTCAGCCTCAATTACTCCATGTACGAGTAGTTCGTTCGAGCGCGTTCAGAAGGTCTTCCAATTTCCGTGCCTATTCTAAAAGCTCAAGCTGGGAGGTTTTGATAACATGATCAATGGAGAAAACTCAGTTCAAAGCCAGCAATGGATGGCTAGACCGGATTAAACACTGTCACGGATTTCTCAAGTGTTAGTTTCTGGAGAAATTCACTCAACTAGAAGTGCCGCCACCAGTGAATACCGGCAGAACTAAAAACTCTCTTCGAAGGTGGCTACGTCGAAGAACAAGTGTATAACTGTGACAAAACAGGCTTCTGCTAGAAGATGTTCCCAGACCACACGCTGTCAACCAAAGATAACCATCCATCCCAATTGGAAGAATATCTGGAAAGCATGAATGTTAAGGAAGTTTACCACTTAGGTGGGAAGGGCTGGTCAGCAGTTAGCTCTTAGTCTGTGGAAAAATGCAGGGAGAAGGAACTGGGAACTGGGTCTAGCCTTTTCATCACAACAATCCACCAAGGATGATGATGAGAAAGAATTCTATGGCTTCACAGATGAAGAGGTGCATGAAGCAGAGAGGCTGCATCAAATTAGCAGAGAGGATTTACATTAGTGGTACTCTGCCGATGACGAATGCCCAACACATGAGCATCTGACAGACTCCAAGATCATCCGTAATGTTACAATAGTACCAGTTCCCAACCCACAAGAGAATGATAATGAGCCTCCACCTCCACCCCCAAAAGTTTCTGAAGCCATTGAGCACCTCAAGGCTAGCATACATTGGCTGGAGACCCAGGATGTGGACCACACAAAAATTCTCCAGCTTCGAAGTATTTTGGATTTTGCTCACAGCCAGCAACATGCTGTTTTCAAGCAATAAACACTTGATCGCTTTTTTAAGAAATAAAATGATGATTGCAGATAAAGTGTTGTACATGTATTCTTGATTTTTTTGAAAGCGCTGTTTTTCGTGAACCCCAATTTAACACAACCCCGCTTTTTTCACAATGTGAATTTTTGGATCCAAGCTATCACATTATAAATGGAGTTCCACTGTACTTGATTTTTTTGTTGCAACATGTTTAAACAATTGACATGAAAAGTTTACACAGAAAAGAATCCAGATATTGCTTCTGACATGAACTGTGTGGTAAACCACTGTTATGCTTTGATTGGTTGCTACCAGCTGAACACACCACCCTAGACCAATCTTACCCATAGCCTTTTGGATGCTCCCCATTCCACTCAGCCTTGATCAGTCAATGAGACTGATAGTTGTTCCAGTCTATAGTTAATAAAAGCCATTCAGTTTCACAACCTCAGTCTTTTGTGATTATTGATGGTGCGTCAAACCATCATAATGAAAAGAACAGAAGTACACAACAAATACTCAAAAACACGAATTAGAAACTATGGGTCTCGAGGCTTGCATGCCAAATCTTACAATTTCCAACGAGAATCTTTGAAGGTATCAAATTAAAAACTCATGCACAGAAAGTCATCGAGTAGTGGGAAACTGAAAGATTTGGAGAACTTCAAAAAGCAACAAGCCACTAAGCAAGCTATAAAGAAAGAAGATAAATTTTGTCTTTATTTGTGTAATTTATAAACATAGTACAAAGGGTCATTAATATTGGGTAATGGAGAAATTGCAGAGGCTTTGAATGACAATTTTGAGTTAGTATTTGTGGTGGAGGACATGTCTAACATGCCAGAGAAATATGTTACATTTGTTATGTGAGGTAAGGATTTGATACAATCACCATCACTAAAGAGTTGGAGCTGAGCAAACTGATGGGCCTGAAGGTAGATGAATGCCCTGGTGCTAAAAGAATTGGAAGTTATAGTAGAAGCTACCCAAATTCTTTGACTGTGGCAGACAACAAATGTCACAACATTGTTTAAAAAAAAGATGTAGGCAAAATGCAGGGAACAATAGATTCTAAGATTTATTTATTGTCATGTAATAGTACAGAACATGTAATATTATCCAATTACCTTCTGACTGCCATAAGGCAAATAGTCGCCATTAGTGCTGTCCAGCACCCATTACAGTGAGTGAAAGAGAAGCAAAAGAGAGTCCCTTCAGTTACTGAGTGTCCATGAATTCACCTCCAGTGCTCCCACAGCCTCTGGAGCTAGTTGATCCATTGGCAACCCAAGAATACGATCCTAACCTCCCACATGACCAGGAAGCCTTCAGCGCTATTGCACTTCCAGAGCTCCTCTTGAATCTCAGTTCCGATAACTAGCTTCCTTAAGCCAGTCACCAACAGTCCATGGCCAGTGAGAGACCCTTGACCGCAAGTCACCAACAGCCCACAGCCTATGCGAGTCCTTCAGTCGCTAAGCCCCTCAATGATCTGCTGCTGTGGTCACCATCCTGTAGGGTTGTCTCCCATGGTTTTCCTTCTCAACAGGGGGTACTCTCCCCATTTCTGCTGTACTAGTCTGCTGCTAAACACACTCTGCAACCCCTCATGGCCCTTGCAGAGCAAAGACACCGCCATCTTGGGCACAGACTCCATGGTTGCAGGTTTTGAAAATAAAACTGTTGGCTCCTTTATCAGGCTAGTTAAAGCCTGTATAGAGTTGTCGGCATTAGGACCAGGTGGTTGAACACGGAGTAGCACCATATCTTTACTCTCCACTCTCCTGTGTCTGCACCAGCACTGCTGTTAAAGCATCTCTTGCATTGCAGCCATTTTTTTTTTTAGTCCAGTTAGCTTGACATCTGTAGTCAAAAAAATGCTTAGAGGTGTCTTTAGGGAATAAAATAGCAAAATATCTGAAAGAAATTGTTCCAACAAGTAGACGCAGCGTAGATTTGGAAAAGAAAAGAACATTTGACAGGTTTTCTGGCGTTCTTTGAAGAAAAAAATAAGCACAATAGATAGAGAACAGGTGAATGTCATGTACTTGGATTGCCAGGTGTTCAATAAAGTGCCATAAGACAAGGATGCATGGAGTTGGGGGTAAAGTATTAGCATGGATAGAGAATTGGTTAATTAATAGAAGGGAGAATTAGAACAAATGTGTATTTCGCTTGGTTTTGAGGAAAGTGCTGAAGGGGTTGGTGCGGAGCCTACAACTGTTCACAATGTATTGTATATCAGTGATTTGGAAGAAGTGGGTGATGCTGGCAAGGGAGTACAATGTCGCTAATGAGGAAGAAAAAAAAATCATAATTACTTAATGATGCCATGCAGAGAGATCTTGGAGTGCTTGTGCATGAATCACAAAAGGTTGGTTTGCAAGTGCAATAAATCATCAGGAAGGCAAATGGAATGTTGGCCTCAATTGCTAGAGATTGAATTTGTGAGCAGGAAGGTTCTACTGCAACTGGAGTACTGAATGCTCTTCTGTTCTCCAGACTTGAGAAAAAGTATACTGGCTTTGAAAGCAGTACAGAGGAGGTTCACCAGGCAGATTCTAGAGAGGAGGTGGATAGCCTATGAGGAGAGATTGAAATGACTTGGAGTATACTCACTGTAATTCTGAAGAATGAGAGGGGATCCCATTCCTAAAATTATGAAAGAAATAGATAAGGTGCAAGCAGGAAAGTTGTTTCCATTGGCAAGTGAGACTAGAACTAGGGGATATACTCTCAAGATTCAGGGAAGTACCCATAGGGTAGTGAATCTGAAATTATTTGCCCAAGAAAGCAGTAGAGGACACCTCATTGAATAATTTCAGACAGGGTTAATACATTTCTGCATAGTTGGAAAATTAAGGATTACGGGAGGGAAACAGGCATCTCTTTTTTATGTTTCCAGTTCGAAAATATTTGCGCATTGCTCCATCTGATTGTAGAAGTCTTAGAAGAGGCTGTATCCATCTAATTACACTTTACAAAACTAATTTGGACAACATTTGAAAGTTGTACTTAAATCTCAAAAGGATACAAGATAATATGCAATCACATTCTTGATTAATTTTACAAAGCCTTTCCAATTTAAATAATTTTTAAAAAGCAATTCACTATTACTGGTCTTTGAGCTATTTCTGTTTCTGCAACTTTAATAAGATAAACATATTTCTTCTTTGGCTTGGCTTCGCGGACGAAGATTTATGGAGGGGGTAAAAAGTCCACGTCAGCTGCAGGCTCGTTTGTGGCTGACAAGTCCGATGCGGAACAGGCAGACACGATTGCAGCGGTTGCAAGGGAAAATTGGTTGGTTGGGGTTGGGTGTTGGGTTTTTCCATATCTACCTTAATATCACACAGTGGTCAAAACTATAGGCTATTTCCCTTTCCATGAGCAACAGTATAGGACAACCATTTCAAGAATGGATGGACAGATTACCAATAATTTATGAACTCTTGGAAACTGTAATTGTCTGCTTCCTTTAGAGTCACAATGCCATAGACTTGTGCAGCACAGAGCAGGCCTTTCAGTCCAATTCATCCATGCCAATGAAGTTGGCATTTTGGATTATTCCCTTTGCCGGCATTTGGGACATGTCCTTCAAAATCTTCCTATCTATATATCTGTGCAAAAGTCTCTGAACATCATAATTGTACCTTCTCTGTAGCTTCTTCTGGCAGACCATCCCATTGAGTGCAAAAGTTGTCCCTCGGGCCCCTTTTAAATCTTTCACCGATGTCCTCAAGTTCCAGAATCATCTACCCTGTGGGGGAAAATTGCGAGCTTTCACTTTGCTCATGGCCTCCACGATTTGGTATTCATCTAAATGGTCATTCCACACTCCAAGGAATTAAGAGCCATCTTATCCAGCCTTTCCCCATAACTCAGCCCTCCAGTCCCAGCCACATCCAGGTGAACCTCTTCTGCATCCTATCTAACTTAATCACATCCATTCTTCAGCTGGGCAAACTGTACGCCAAGTTTTGACTCAATATCTTGAAAAGCTGCATCATGATGTCCCAACTTCTGTATTCAATACATTGCCCAATAAAAGTGAGCATTCCAAACACCTTCATAATCCTGTCCACCTGAGTCACCATTTTCTACAACACTCTCTGGAGATTTACCATTTATTGTGGGTCTATCCCAAGTTTGACTTAGCAAAATACGACATGTAATACTTGTCACAGTTCAATTCCATTTTTCACACCTTGACCCACCTTTCCATCTGATGTAGATCATGTTGTAAATGTGGTATGCTTCCTCACTGTCCACTACACTTCCAGCTTTATTGTCAACTGCAAGCCTAATCACATTAAATTCATTAACAATTTGAATAAATGTTACACCGCAGACCAGCAGCAATAGAAATTCGCCAAGGCAGCATTATTGTTTTTTAAAACACTATATTTATTAATAACTACTAATAACATCAGATTAGTTAAATCAAACCCAACGATGTGTGTCTCCCAAACCATTACAGCTTATGCACACTTCTGGAAAGTCATTCCAAAGTTCAGTCTTACAAATCCTGTGTTGAAATGCAGACTCTTAAACTGATGTCCAGAAGTAATATCAAAGGAGGTGGGAGAGATTGAGTGATCAGACTGTGGAAGACTGACAAATCCTTGTCAAGTTTCTTGCTGAGAAATAGCCTTGTGGACAAACTGTTGTCACAACTCCCCTTTTCCTTGTGAAGAGGAAACAAAATGTGTGACTTCCACAATGCTTCCACAACCCAGGTACAGGTCAAAGTGACCTTTCCTTTGGTCACAGGGTGGTTCAATATTTCCCCTAATAGGGAGAATCAGCTGAATTGTCTATTTCACACAGAGTCACTCCAACTCAGTGCTCCATAAGATGGCTGGTGGTCGATAATGAATTCTATTTCCTCCAGTGTCCCACTCACATGCCTCTCTCACCACCTGTGTCCCTGGATAAAGCAACAAATGTTCTTTCACTTCCTCCAGAGTATCAACTTTGATATAGTCTGTACTAGATGTTGCCACCCAGTCTCTCTACAGCTGTGAATGATTGCAGCCAGTACTAGCCCTTAAAGTGATACTCATACTAAATGAAACAGGAGTTTATAATACAAGCAACAATGGATCCAGCACCAAGCCCTGCTGCACACCACTGTTCACATGCCTCCAATTAGACAAGTAACCCTCCATTATTTCTCTGACTCCTTCCACCAATCCAGGTTTGAATTCATCTCACCTTTGATACTACGATCTAATGTACCAGACCATGCCCAAGCCCATATCAACAACATCTACCTCTCTATTCTGATCAATCCTCTTGGGCACCTCTTTTTAAAAAAAAAACCATCAGGTTTGTGAGATATGATTTCTCACCCACAAAACCATGTTAATTGCCTCTAATCACACTATGCCTATCCCAATGCTGGTGGATCTGATCGTGAGTAGTTCCCTCCATCAACATTCCCACGACTGGTATCAGCCTGAGATTCCTTAGCTTTGTCCTTGATGCCCTTTATAAACAACTGTGCCACATCAGCCACCCTTCTGTCTTCCAGCATATTTGTGTCAAAGGTCCAATACTGCAAAATCCAAATAAATTATGGAGCCAGAGACCACCAGCCAATATGATTCAACGTTAAATTTGATTATCCTAATTTCTGCATCCTAACGTAAATAATGTACTTTAATAAGAATGCACTGCACGATGACATTCCTTATTACTGAAATAGTATTGTGCTTTGCTATTCTATTTGATGGGTTCTCTAGTAACAAGACTAGCAGAGATTGGAATTCAAATCACATCATAGCAATTTAAATTCAAATAATTAAGCAAATCTGAATTTTTTAAAAATTGCAAGTCTCAATGATCATTAAACTATTATTACCAATTGTGGTTAAAGCCCATTTGGTTCACTGATGTCCTACAGGGAAGGGAGTTCTCTGCATCCAGCAATGTGATTGAATGCTTGCCTGTCTTATCAGTTCAGAGAACAGGGAAGAACAGTAAATGCCAGAAAAGTTCACATCTTGTGCAGGAAAGTAAGCAATTTCTTATGAACTGAACTCCACCTAACAGTTCATTTATTTTTACTATCACTCAATAGAAATGTTACCTTGATGTTATGATCAGAAAATTATTCAACTGGCATTAATCACATCAGAAAATCTTTCTCACACAAGAAACCAAAAGATGAATTGGACTTCATGGGTCATTTTCTAGAAATAAATGCCTGGAAACATTTAAGAACAAAATTAATCCAGAGATTAAGGTAAATAGGTTTTATATATAAATATATTGGATAATCTTCCTCATCTGTTCAATAACCTTCTGAAGAACTATGGATACTTTTTTGTTATTTGAACTAGATCCATAAGAATTGATTATCATGCAACCTCTAGACCTTGTTATCATTAACATCTTTAAAAAAAGTTTTACATGTCCTGTTTGGATTTACTCACAAAGCAAAAATAAGTCCTTCCCAAACAAGAGAAACACGAGACTAATTTTAATTAGACTACCCTTACAATTAGCCATACAAAAACTTCAACAAAGGACAGGTTTAACAGACCCAGACTAATTTAGACCTCTATTTTATGCTGATTTATTGATTTCAGTCAATAGTATGATAAAAATAATTGGTTAGTATGTCACAATTTGGACATCAATCTTGCTTCTCATTGCTTTCAATCCATGTTGGATTTGATTTCAAAGGCAACCAGTGATACATTTTCCAAACCCCTCATTAATAACCTTGATTTTGGAACATAAAGATACTAGATCCCAGCAAAATCTTCTGGAATAAAAGGAATGTGGCAGATCAAAAAAAATTGATGTTCAGTTATCAAGTATATTTAAAACAAAAAAAATCTATAGATTTTTAGATGTGAAATAAATCATGGCAGGTTGGATGGTGCCCAGATGTAACAGCAATGATGTGATTGAATGGTGAAGCATGTACCAGTGGTTGAATGGCTTTTTTCGGTCTTATTTCTCATGTAAAAAAAACTAATCAACATGTTTAAAACAAAAATAATGGCATTGATTTGAACCATAAATTGGGAAATTACAGAAAGTACCAATCAAAAACAACACTTTTTTCCCCCAAATCACGTAGAAAATGACTCAGAGAATTGCTTGTAACTAGAAAATTGAGACCTTTGATTTACTTGCAAAGAAAATTTAGTTGTTCACATAGAGAGATACATGTTTATAGATGCAGAAATAAAAGTGATTTAAAAATAGCTTTCTTATTTTGAAGGACAATGTTAGTGGAAAACTTCGTTTTCAAATCAACTTCAACTGAACTGAGTAGCTCAAAAATACACGAAACTTTAAACTGATGCACCCTATGCATCCTCATTCCATGAAACGCCGCCTGGATTAAGCGATTGGTATAATCATGTTTGTTATCATCTTTCAGAGTTGTCAGCTATGACGAAAATATTATTTTTGTCATTTCAACTTAGCAATTGACAATATGAACATAAGTAAATAAAACCACTGTTTGCCTCAATAATATTGTGCTGTGTCTCCAGATTCTAAAATACGTCAAAACAAGGTAAAATTCCGATGTATAATATTCAACAACAGATTCAATAATCAAAAGCGTTATTGGAAATAGTTTTAAATAATTAAATGGACTTGTCCCTCACTTGAGATGAGAGCTCCGAACATTTCAAAAGATTAACAAATTACAACAGCCCCAGTGATGTTCCGACCAGTCCTTAAAATGGCTGAAAAGATGTGGGGCAGATGGTCATAGACGGAAAAAGCTGTTAAGCGATCTCTTTTGACCCGTTTGCTGCACCACTTATTTCGTGCCATCCATTACCATTTTATATTCCCTACAGGTTCTGTGCGTGTTGTCAGGTGCATTTCGTCAGGATGAAATGACAGCGCTCTCCATCGAAATATAATACTTCAGACCAGCTCCAAAAATAATGGATTCAAATCGGAGGAGGGGACAAACAAAACACAAGCCCCAACAGCCAATTATATATATTTGCAAATTAGGCTATAGAAATTAAAACCCCATAGTTTGAAAATGGCAGCATATACAACAGCAACGCTTGGAATTACATAAACTGAACACAACAGTGTTCATGTTGAGGAATTTTAATATGCTCCCTATGAAAATTCATTAGTCATCATGGACTTTGAATACTTGCAACAATTTCCGAAATAAAAACTCAAAGCAAGAGCATTGAAAGCCCAGCATCGTGGGAAAACTGCACCGAGCATCCTCCTTCACAGACAGCTCACTTCGAGCCAGCCGACTCCAGTCCTCCTTCAGGAAATCGTGCCGGAGAGGTTTGCAACCATAAAGTGACATTGACTCGGTCCTCCGTTCGCCCCCGCAACAGTCAGCCCAGCAGCACGGGCGAGGGAGAAAGAGGACGAAGGCATTAATCATTCATCAAATGTGCAAGGCACATTTTTCACTCTCATTTTTTTTTTAATTTGCAAACTACTCACCGACGCCAAATTTCTCCTCCTCGGTCGGTGTCCACATCTCGGCCGGCGTTGGACGAGCCCGGGAGTCCACCGGTTTGCATGGACGGCGCTCACAGTGTGCGCGCGCGCAAGCCAGGCGCGTTTGGAGGGGGAGGGAGGGAAAGAGCAAAAGAGAGAGAGAAGTGGGGGGGGGGGGGGTGCAAAACAGCGGTGTCGTTTACTGACCCAGCATTAAAGAGCCCTATTATCCTGGACCCCTGAGGCAACCTCGAGCTGCGGTGGTAACAGCAAAATTTTGCGGATGAATCGCAACCGACTCGTTTATTCCACCGCAGCGGCGGCTGCGCTCAGCAGCAGATCGCCGTCAACGGTCACGTTGCCCGGGCTGCGGCCGCGCGTGTGTGGTGGCATGCGCTACCGAACGGGAAAGCTCTCGCGCTCCAGCACACTGAGTGCGCGCCGGGGCTCACCAGCGAGCTCTCGAGCTGGGAGGGATGGGGAGACCTGTCGCCCTGGCAACGCGGAGACGCTTACGCCGTCGACGTGACGTGAGGGTCCCGCAGGTGATTTAAATAAAATTGTTCGACATGCGCCTCCGATTCGAGTCATCGCTTCGATGTCGGATCTTCAGCCATAGGTACTCTTCAGGCCCTTGTACACCCCACACTGCATCCTGACATCAACAGTGGCGAAGCAGCAAATCGAGACATCACTGACGTCTTTTGCCGTAATTATTACGACATTCTTTGGGTGTCGGTCACGTTAGTAAGTGACTGATTTTGCAGGCGGCATCAAATTTTGTCCAGCTTAGGGAGAAAGTGAGCTAAACACAATACTACCTTGGAGGGGATAGGGGAAGACTCATTGAGGCTGTTGCCTCAATGAAAAAAAGCGTTTCAGGTGCTCGAAACTTTGAAGCTAGTGGTGTCATGGCTCACGAACAGTAACAGAGCCTGACGAGAAGATTGAGGAGGCGATCCTGATGATGGATCTCCGATATCATGGCAAGTAGCCACGCACCCGTTATGAGTTGTGAACGTACGTGTATTGGAAGGAAAATATTTTTCAACAGCAGGGAGATCCAAAATGCACAAAAGAGGAAAATGCTGAAAGGAACAGAAATCATTCAGTCTGCTTTGCCATGCAACAAAATCACAACTGAGGTACCTCAGAAATATTTTCCACTTACTGTCTCTCAACCTTTCCAATATATAAAATTCGATCTCTATTTTGAATGCTTGTCAATCACTGACCACAATCCTCTGGGGTAGAGAAAAATTAAAGAATGATTACCTTGTTTAAAAAAAATCTCGCCACTCTAGTCTTGTGGTCTGCTGCATATTTTAGACTAACTCTAATTCTAGACTCCTGAGCAATAAGAATAGCACAACACAGGAACAGTCCCTTCGCCCCATGTATCTGTCCA
This sequence comes from Narcine bancroftii, assembly GCF_036971445.1. Lineage (NCBI taxonomy): Eukaryota > Metazoa > Chordata > Chondrichthyes > Torpediniformes > Narcinidae > Narcine > Narcine bancroftii. The sequence continues at coordinate 13,989,874 of NC_091473.1, forward strand.
GATCAAACTAAAACACTGCTGCTTGCACTTCATGGATATCCTCCATCCCTTTCATTTTCATGAGTCTATCGAGAAGCCTCATCTCTTTTTCCTGGCACCCTATTCCAAGCTTCTACAAGTCTAGTAAAATATTTTCCCCACACATTTCTCTTCAACCTCCCCGCCCCCCCAAACTTAAACCTCTACTCCAATGTGTGACATTTTTATCCAGGGGAAAGGTTCATCGAGGCCTCTCATGATTTTAGACATCTTTTATCAGGTTACAACCCAAAGCCTCCATATCCTTCCTATAATAGGGTGACCAGAGTTTAATTTAATTTTAAGGTACAGCATGGTAACAGGCCTTCCCACCCCAGGAGCCCACACCACCCAAGTACAAACAGGTGACAATTAACTTGCTAACCCCATTCAGAGAGTGGTAGCCGTGTGGAATGATCTTCCGGGAGAAATAGTGGCGGCGGAGTCAATTGTATTATTTAAGAAAAGGTTGGACAGGTCTATGGATGAGAAGAAGATGGAGGGTTATGGGCATTGTGCAGGGAGGTGGGACTAGAAAGGGGTGTTTGGTTCGGTGCGGACTAGAAGGGCCTAATGGCCTGATTCCGTGCTGTAATTGTTATGTTATGTTATATGTTATGTCTTTGGAACATGGGAAGAAACCAAGGCAGATCACAATGAGAAGGTCCAACACCTTACAAACAGCACCCAATTCAAACCCAAGTCACTGGTGCTGTAAAAGTGTTGCAGTAACCACTACGCTAACCATGCTGCCCAAGTATACTGCACAGATTATTTCAAGTGCGGCCTAACACAAGTTTTATATAGCAAAAACACAACTTCCTTTTATACTAGATACCATGTCCAGTGAAGACAAGCTCACCATACGTCATCTATCCCACCCTGTTTACTTACATGGACACTTTCAATAAGCTATTGAGCAGGATCCCCAGATCCCTCTGTATATCAGTGCTTTTGAGAGTCCATGAAAAGAGTTCATTCCCCTTACATTTGACTTCCCAAAGTGCAAGACCTCACACTTGTCCATATAACCATATAACCACACAGCACAGAACAGGCCAGTTTGGCCCTACTAGTCCATGCCGTAACAAATCCCCACCCTCCTAGTCCCACTGACCAGCACCCGGTCCATACCCCTCCAGTCCTTTCCTATCCAGATTAAACATCATCTGCCATTTCTCTGCCCATAGCTGTAACTGATCTACAATTTGACCATGTATTTCTAAATGTGTAGAAATCTGATCCAAACTATCCTTTTCAGTAGTTTCCCTCCCCAGTGATGTGAGGCTTACTAGCCTATAATTTCTTGGATTATCCTTTTTTCCCCTTTTTGAACAAAGGTACAAATTCTTTAATCCTGCTAATCAAGGATATTTTGTGGCATCTTTTGGCCTCTCTAATGTGCTACCTGAGCTCTTTACTGCAAATTTTATATTCCTCCAAAACTTTATCTGATTGTAGCTTCCTGAACCTTATATGGGCCTCCTTTTTCTTTTACACTAATTCATGACCTTTCTCATCATCATTCTCTTATCTTTCCCTCCCTATTCTTCCTTTCCACTGGAATATGTTGGTCCTGGACTCTAATTAGTTGGTCCTAAAACAACTGCTGCATGTCAGTTGTAGGCATGCCTGATAACAGCTGCTCCCAATTTACTCCCCCCTTTCCCTGTCTCATTGTGTCTTAATTTGCCTTTCCACAATTTAGTATTTTTCTGCAAAGCCCAAGTTCATCTTTGTCCATTACAATCTTAAGCAAGAGTGATCACTATTCCCAAAATATTCCCCTGCTGAAACTCCAGTTACCTGCTGAGCTTATTTACTAATACAAGGTCCATTATGGTCCTCTTTCTGGCTGCTTCAAAAAACTCTCCTGGACACTCTGAGCAAATTCTGCCCAACCTCAGCATTAATATTGGGGAAATTTAAGTCAATCTTGTTGATTTTGCAACTTTCCATAATCTGTCTGCATATCACTTACTTAAGTTGTCTTTCTCTTCAAGAAGACGAGCCTCTTTGCCTTGTCAATTCCCACATATTCCCAGTTCATTCCAACTCTTGTTCTCAATTAGTTTCCTGTCATGGACAGGAAATGTTACTTTTGGTTGTATCTGCTGAATTTCAATCCTTGAGGAACCCTTTAGTCAAATCTGTCAATCTGAGAAGGACCTGTTTACTCTTTGTTTTGTAGCTGACAGCCAATTTACAATCTGTATCCATTTATTATACCTGGATATCATGTGCTTTAATATCAATCACTAAATTTCGATGTGGAATCTTATCAAAAGCCTTCTGAAAGTCCAAGTACACCATATCCAATGTGTCCCCCTCATCTTTTTTACTAGGTATATCCTTAAGGAAACACCAATAGATGTAGAAATGTTATTTCTCTCTCATACCCATTTTATGTCTGCCTTATTAACATTAATTCTCATCTTCTCATTATATCCTTCATTATATTTTCCATCAGTTTCCTTACAACTAATGTCAAGTTAACAGATCAGCAGTTCCTTGCTTTGCATTTGATATCCTTCAACGAAAGATGATAACTGGAACATCCAGTCACTTCATTATCAGTCCTTGTCGTAAGCAAATTTTTGGACTTAATTTTCAAACTCAATAACTTTTCCAGCAGACATTTTTTTTTTAAGTAATTCCTTTTTTAAAAAATGTTTTCATTTGCTCTGGATCTCATTGGCTCTCAAAAATTTCTAAAAATATTTTGTTTTTTCTTTCATTAAGACAAACCCAAAGAATTTGAATACAGATCATAGATTCTGATTCATATTAAATATCCTTATGCTTTACAACTGATGTTTTTAATTTAATATAATAGGGAGAAAAACTGATAATTGAACTGGAAAAAAAAACACATCCTGAAAAATTAGCTCAATATGACTACATTTATATCCCCTTCTCAAGAGCAAGGATATCTTCTATTCCATTCGCCTGTCTCCCTCAATTCATATTTCACACTGCCATTCTCTTTTTATTAAACTTCAAGTTGTAATTCAGCTTGCACTTTAAACAAGAAAGTAGATCTTTCTATACTGGTGTTTAATAAGGCAATCCCATATCAAAGTAATGATCCCATATGACCTGAAAACTGACTCTAATAAAATGGTGTCCTTCTGTACCCACAGCCATTTTCCTGCTTGGTGTCCAAATTATAGGATTGTGAGAAGTGAGTTGAAAACTTTGGTGGTGTTTTGCTGAGAAAATGCATGCTATTGCAATGATATTTGTTAATGTTTGTGTTAGATGGAGTTAAACCTTCTGGCCATTGATACAACTCTCCCACCAGTCAAGTGGAGAGTATTTTGACATGCTTCTGACATATATCATGTAATTGGTGAATCAATTATAAGGAATTGGGAAGTAAGCCACACACTTTTATCATTGACAGTTGCATTTTTAGCTATTGCAATCTCCTGGAATATTGATTTTGGGAAATTTGTTGATGGTGATGCCATTGAATAATTATCACAATACAATAACAAGCGAGTTAGCCAACAGTGAGTAGGACATAAAGAGCGTGCAAAAAATATAGATGACCTGGTGAGTTCCTCAGGCAAATCTTTGTCTGCTCAAGAATCTGAAGGAATTTGATAGGGAGATTGTTTCTCCTGGTGAAGGTATCTGGAACTACTTTCAGAAAATGGTGCAACCAATTTCAAGTGGAGATTAGGAGGAATTTCTTCTTTCAGTATATTTGGAATTCCGTAACACAAAGACCTGAAGAAACAGAGACATTGAACATATTTAAGGCAGAGACTAATGGAGAGGAGGACTGGATATAATAGCTATCCCTAAAGATGTTATACTCAGAAAACTTGAGGATATAAAGATAGATAAATCCCCTGACCCTGATGGAATGCTTTCCACCGTTCTGAAAGAAATGGCAGAAGTTATAGTCGAGGCTTTGGTGATAATTTACCAAAATCTTATGGACTCTGAGCAGGTCCCAGTGGACTGGAAGATGGCAAATATTACACCATCTTTCAAAAAAAGATGTAGGCAAAAGACAGAGAACTATAGGCCAGTTAGCCTAACATCTGTAGTGGTGAAAATATTTTAAGCTATCGTTAAGGAAATAATGAGGCATCTGGAGCAAAATGGATCCATCATGCAGATGCAGCGTGGATTCAGCAAAGGCAGGTCCTGTTGGACAAATTTACTGGAGCTTTTTGAGAATATAATAAGGGTGGTAGATAAAAGGGAGCAGATGGATGTTGTTTATCTGGATTTCCAGAAGGCGTTTGATAATATGCCATATAAAAGACATACAGAAAATAATGATACATGGAGTTGGGAGTATTGTATTTGCATGAAGGTTAACCAATAGAATGCAGAGAGTTGGGGTACAGGGCTGTTTTACTGGTTGGCAATCAGTGGTGAGTAGCGTGCTGCAGGGGTCAGAGCTGAGCTCACAGCTGTTCACGATATACATAAATGATCTGGAAGAGGAAACAGAGTGTAGTGACACAAAATTGTGTGAAAAAGCAAATTGTGCAGAGGATACGGAGAGTCTGCAGAGAGCTATAGATTGGTTAAGTGAGAGAGCAAGGGTCTATTCCCTTCACTATAATTACGAAATTCCAATATAAGATGAATAAAGCAGGCAGAACAGACCTGCAGAAAGAATAGCAGTAGATGTTTCCAACAAGAAACAAAAAAATGAAGAATCTATTAAAAAATGCAAAGCCGTTTTATATTTCAATGAAATGCTAAAAATTTTAAGTAGGTTAAAAACATTGTTGGCTCTTTTTAATTACTTCAATGAACTTAAATGTGATGGGTTGGAATGATCAATTTGGGAAAGCAATGGCATTTCTTTTTCCACTCCATTCAGGTGCAGATCCTCACTTCTGGAGGTGATTCTTTTCATTACTGATCTGAAGACTTTTCTGGAATCCCTAACATAAAAAAATACATTGTTCTTTCTCTTTCCTTCAGCCAAAAGGATAAAAATAAATCTGTTTGTGCAAGGAAAGGGTGGGGGTATGCTTCTTCCTCTTCTGTATTTCCCCTTGCAGCTATCTCAATGCAATGTTCTGCAAAAATGTCTAGTAATAAGCAGGTAACTTTCACTGAAAGCAGGTCCCTTACTGAAAGTTTGCTGTCGTATACATATACAATGTACAGATGCAATTAAAGTCTGACTTGCTATAGCTTCTCAGTTACATAAAGCACACTAACACAATTTAAGTATAATTATCATGTGCCAAGATTTAAAAATACACAATAAATATAAAATGAAGAGATTAATTGACTGATGGACAGATAGCTGGTACTAAGTTATGGGAGAGGGTAAGGAACCTGATAGGTGTTGGGGAAAAAAACTGCTCTTGAATCTAGAGGTGCCTTCTGCTTAAAGATGGCAGCAAGAAGAGAGCTTGGCCACGATGATGGGATTCCTTTATGAAGCTGGTTGCCTTGTAAAGATCGCACCTCATGTGGATGTCTTCAGTGGGTGGAAGGTTGGTGCCCATGATGGACCTAGCTATGTCTCCCACTTTCAGCGGTCTTCTGCATTTCTGTGTATTGAAATTTCCAAGACAGGGTGCAATGCAACCAGTCAGTATGATTTCGCACATGTAGAAGTTTGAAAGAGTATTGATAACATACCAAATCTGCTCAAACACCTTAGAAAGCAGAGGCAATTGTACACCTTCACAGTTGCCAAGATTTGCTGGTCCAGGAAGGTCCTACAATATGCACATGCTCAGTAACTTGAAGCTACTAACTCTCTCTGCTATCCCATAAATTAAGAGAGGCAGTTGGTCCCTCTGCCTCCCCTGCCTAAAGTGCCCCATTAACCCCCCTGAACTTGGTTGATGTTGAGAACAAAATTGTAGTTCTGCCACCATGCAACCCGATTTTCTATCTCAATCCTATATTTGAATGGAACCCTGACATGAATTAACATATCAAAGGGTTGGCACATGCACATCATTTATGCAGTGATCATCATTATTTATGGATATGCAGACCATTTACGTGTTGAGCACTCAAAACATACAGTTTAGGTATTTGCTCCAGGATCATGAATGAATGCTTGCCCCAGCTGGATAGGCATGAGCAGATTGTCGTACGTCGAATGATTCAAAGACTTGTTGACTCAAATCAAGGCTTTTATTAACAAAAGAATGGAGCATAGTACATCAAGGTCAACCAGTCCAGACTGACCTGGGTCTGGTTAGGAGCAGCCCTTTATGACCTGCCAGTGGTTGTGGCTACGACTTTCAGCCAATCACTATCGTTATATGTAAATGTATACCAATATATACAGTAGTGTTAAGATCCCATACTATCACATTCACCCCTTCTTTAAGAACTGACCACGGGGTGAGTAAAAGGAGGGGGGAACAACATGCAGGGATTATGGGCTGTAGCAGTCGGGTGGCCTGATTGTACAACGTGATCGCCATGGCGCCAGGATCAGGGCAGTTCGCAGGGTATCATCGCTGGGGTCCCTAAGTGTGGGTGGAGTTTCACCTGGTCTACAGTCGTCGTTGGCCGTATGCTGGTCCGGTCTACTGCCGTCGTCATCTACGAGATGCTGCTGGTCCCGCTGTCCTGGCAAGTAACCTAGGGGAGGTTGGGTTGGAGCGTGACAATGTTAGATCCAGCTTGGGCCAGGTCCCTTACTGAGACCGTATCCTCCCGCCCATCCAGGTACTCATTATAAGCAGAGTGAGGGTTCGCGTGTAACAGCGTTACCCGGTTGACTAGCGGGTCGTTTTTCGAGTACCGGACATGACGTCTCAGCAGGACAGGTCCAGGGACCGTCAGCCAAGCTGGTGTGGTCGTTCCTGATTCCAACTTCTGTGGGAACGAGAACATACATTCGTGCGGGGTAGCGTTGGTGGCAGTGCAAAACAAGGACCTGATGGAGTGTAGGGCATTCGAAGGACATCCTGCCAATCACTATCACTATCACTATATGTAAATATATACAATGGTGATAGGATCCCAGACTATCACACAGATGAGGGTTAAATACATATGGAGTTTGAATTTCTAGACCAAAGTGATTATTGAGTGTGTAATTTAATGTTATGTAAAATAACGTATAGATAGTGTATTCTAAGAGGTGCATGTATTTCAGGGTAATGATGGTGATAGAAATAGTGCGTGAGGATGGTAGGTAGAAGTTGAATAGTCTAATGTGAGCTTGAAGATAATTAGGACAATCTGTCTCCATTAACAGGACAAGTAAACACATCAAAAATTCCACCATCGCTGGTTAGCATTATTCAAACACTATGACATCAGGCACTACTTTAATCTTATTCATACATTTGTAAATGTTGAAAGAAAAGATTACAGTTGAAAATTAGTGAGGGAGGATATTTTCTTCTAACTAAAGTACAAAACATTAGTATCAGTGAACCCTCTGCTTGCATTTACAGTCTTTTAGTGTCTAGCTCCATCTTCATGCCAAAATTGTAAAGATTGCTACATTAAGTATATGAAAGCCAAGTTCAAAATAATAACAAAACCTTGGTGCTGGTCTTCCAAAATCTATATCAGTGGCCCCCCTCAAACTCACATTCCATTTAAGCAATCCCTATGCCTCAAATGCTCTATGATTGGTAAGGGATTGCTTAAGATGGTATGCGAGTGGAAAGAAAAAGGTTTGAAAACCACTGTTTTAACTGTACCTAATTGACTCGTTATGTGAACAGTTTCATAACTCTAAAGGAAATGGGCCAATGACAATTTTTATCAAGCAAAATATTTCAGTAATAATTGGGTCTAGAGCCATAGTTCTCAACCTTCCCTTCCAACTCGCATACCACCTTAAGCAATCCATGACTTATCACAGAGCACTTATGACATAGGGATTGCTTAAGGTGGAATGTGAGTTTGAGGGGCAGTTTGAAAACTACTGATCTAGATGATGACAGTGTCAAGTTATGATTGTGGCAAGCAGTTCCAAATAGAGCTGCAGGCATTCACACTAAAATTGAAAAAAACTCCCAGATTGAATCTGTTACATGCTCACAGATTCAGTGATAGATGGTGGGAGGGTTTTGCAATTCAATCAGTTCATTTTACAGCTGAACTCTTAAAAAACTAAATATATTATCGCATTCACAGTTTAAAACAATTGTTAATTTGGACTAATTAGTGATTTGTTTCAAGGTCATGGTAGTAGTGTAGTAATGTGAATTCATTGCTTATCTATGCTTTAAAATATTTCTATGCATGAGATGTTTTTGCTTTGGACTATCCTTTATGCAGATGAAGCTTTAAGCTCCATGTTTCATCTTGAAGTTATGCATTGTTTGTTGAAAAATAAATATTTCATTTCAAACACGTTTTCAAAACTTACAAAATGATTAACTAAAATATCTTAAAGAAGCTTATTTTGTAGAGTATAGAACAGTACAGCAAAGTAGGGTGGCCATGGTAATAGGTTATATATATATCTATATATATATATATATCTATATATATATATAAAATATTATATATGTTATATATAATATATATATTATATAATATATATTATATATAAAAACACTATATATTTATAAGATTTAAACAGAATTTTGAAAACAATAAATGCAAACACAGTGTGTGTATATAGTCATAGGTTACCACCTCACTGACAAAAGGCAAAGGAGGAAAAACCCAACACCCAACCCCAACCAACCAATTTTCCCCTGCAACCGCTGCAACCGTGTCTGCCTGTCCCGCATCGGACTTGTCAGCCACAAACGAGCCTGCAGCTGACGTGGACTTTTTACCCCCTCCATAAATCTTCGTCCGCGAAGCCAAGCCAAAGAGACCATATATATTGTAAGATATTGGTAACTTATGACCATGTCCTCCTTTGGAATGGCCACCCTAGTACAGGCCCTTTGGCCCACAATGTTGTGCCGACTTTTAGATCCTGCCTCCCACATAACCCTCCATTTTAAATTCATTCATATGCTTGTCTAGTAGTCTCTTGAAATGTACCTGCCTACACCACTGACCCAGGTAGTGCATTCCATGCACCAACCACTCTCTGGGTTAAAAAAACCTTCCTCTAATAACTCCCTTGAACTTTCCATCCATTACCTTAAAGCCATACTCTCTTGTATTGAGCAGTGGTGCCCTGGGAAGGTGGTGCTGACTGTCTACTCAATCTATTTCTTCTTAATACTGTATTCTCTAAACTAGTTATCATCCTGGTAAATCAGCACTGCACCCTTTCCAATGCTTCCAAGACTTTCCTATAATGACGCAACCAGAACTGGAAACAACACTCCAAGAGTGGTCTAACCAGAGTTTTGTCGAGCTGCATCATTACCTCATGGCTCTTAAACTCATTCCCTCAATTTATGCAAGGTACACTACCATGTCTCCCTGTGAGGCAACTTTCAGGGTTCTGTGGACATGGACCCCCAGATCCCTCTGCTTTTTCCCACTACCAAGAATCCTGCCATTAACTTTGTACTTTGCCTTGGAGTTATCCTTCCAAAGTGTACAACCTCACACAACTCCAAATTGAACTCTATCTGCCACCTCTCAGCCCAGCTCTGCATCTTATCAATATCCCTCTGCAATCTTCTCCAATCCACTCCACTATCCACAACACCACCAACTTTTGTGTCATCTGCAAACTTGCTAACCTACCCTTCCACCCCTTCATCCAAGTCATTAATAAAAATCACAAAAAGCAGAGCTACCAGAACTGATCATTGAGGGACTCCACTAGACACAAACCTCCAATCCGAATGTAGTCCCTCCACCACAACCCTTTGCTTTTTGCAGGCAAGCCAGTTCTGAATCCACATGGTAAAGCTTCCCTGGATCTCATGCCTTCTGATTTTCTGAATGAGCCTACCATGAAACCTTGTCAAATGCCTTACTAAAATCCAGGAAGACCACATTCACTGCACTACCCTCATCAATATGTCTGGTCACCTCCTCAAAAAACTATCAGGCTTGTGAGACATGATCTTCCCTTCATAAAGCTGACTGTCCCTGATCAGACCATGATTCTCTAAATGCCCATAGATCCTATCTCTAAGAATTCTTTCCAAATCTTTCCCACCACAAACAAAGCTCCTTTGATGAGTAACAGATGGGTTTTGATGAGATAACAAAGACTACAGTGGCTTCATCCAAGCTACAGGGACCTTTCGCAAAGTGGTTTAGGTTGAAGCATTTCTCAGTTCCGAGAGAACAGGGATGTCATACCTCAACATTCCCAATCTCCTCTTCACCACATTGTGTTTTTCCCCATAAAAAGTTGAGATCTGATTTGCTTCCTGCACAATTGCCCAAATCTGCTCCAGCGATTATCAATCTTATTTTTAAAAGGCTCTACAAGTTGGTTTACAATCCCATGGTCTTTCCATTCAATTAACAGTGTAGAACACATGGGTCAGTGCTGAAATTATTGCAAAGAGCAACCAGCACAAAGTTAATGTGCTGCCTGCATTGCAATCAATGAGTATAGGTAAATTAAAGTTTACAATACTTGAAGCTTTTCAGCGGCTAGTGAATTTAGCCAAATATATTTTTGTCATAGTACCTCCAAGAAAATCATGACAGATTGGTACTAGTTTGTTTTAGGAAAGCTTAGTGGGATATTGTTTACATTTTCAGCTATCTTACAACCAGTAATTTCACTGATGGTCCTTACAAATGGAATCATTTCTTATTTTGGGCCACCCTTCTGTAAGTATCAGTATGCTGCAGGTTAGTAAATGATAATGAATATACTTAAAGCAGTAATGCTGTTAAATTACTGCACAATTTCAGGACTAGACTCCACGCATCAATTTAAAGATGCATTATTCTTTAAGGGAAGCACCATTCATAATAAAACTTTGGCAAAGGTACTAAACCAGGAACTATTTTTCAAGTTAAAGAACAGCATTTATAAAATTATAAGTGGCACAGAGAGGATAGAAAGTTTTATTTTCCAGGAAAGAGTTAAAGGGCATGGGTTTCAGGTGAGAAGGGAGTAATTTAAAGGAGACTTGGAGTATGTTTTTCACACAGACCATTACAAGTACATGCTTCTAGAAGAGCTGGTAGAGACAAATGCAATTACAAAATTTATTGAGCATTAGGACAGGAAAGGTACTGAGGAATATGGCCCTACTGCAGGCAAAATCATGTCTTACATGCATTATTGTAAGTAACGAAGATGATTCATGCCTTACACACTTGATTGCATCTTTTTAGGTTACATAGGTGATCGATCAGGCTAGACAGTGGAAGTTGTGTATGTGGACTTTAGTAAAGCATTTGACAAAATCACTCAAGGTAAGCTCATTCAGAAGATTTAAGTCACGTACATCCATGGTGAATTGATAAGTTGAATTCAAAGTTGGCATGATCATGAAAGACAGAGGATGTAATGATAGTGATCATGGTTGCAATGCAACTAGCAATGCCTTACCATTTGATTATACTTGGCTGCCAGCAGGGGGCTGACGCACAGTATGTTATCTGCAATGGAGGCTTGCAGCATGGTGCTGTTTACAACAACTTTAAAGAACCTTTTCCTTCATCCATGTGTTGTCCAAGAACTCACACATGAATACAAGATGAAACAGAGGGCAGTGGGAGAGAGGTGTTAATTTGAATGAAAAAAGTGACCAATGGTGTTCTGAAAGGATCAATGCTGGGTCCCCTGTTGTTTGTGATATATATAATATCTAAAAAATTGTAGGTGGTCTGATGAGCTAGTTTGCAAATAATGAGGAAGACTGAATTTTGGCAAATAGCATTAAAATACCAAGTTGTTTTCTGCAGGCTTGTTCAATTTAGCTATATGAATTACATCTATAGCAGACAGTCACTTTTGTTTTTTTAATATACATCCATCAATATAGGAGTGAGTAAATCCTGACATTCTTTATAAAATTCAGAAGTAAGACCATCCTCTCCTGGAGATTTCCCAACAGGCATTGACAGTAAAAAAAAACCAGTCATCTCAATCCTTAATATCTGTACCCTTCAAAGACGGTAAAGCCAATTTTGACAAAAAAGTATTAATTTTAACATCTTCCAATACTTCAGAAGTATAAAATTTCTCATAAAATAAATGAAATTCATCATTAATTTCCTGAAGCTTGTAGGTAATTTGCGAGTCATGTCTAATAGCATTTATTGTTCTAGAAGCCTGTTCAGTCTTTAATTGCCATGTTAATACTTTATGGGGTCTTTCACCCAACTCATAATAATGCCATTTAGTCCTCTGCATAACTTCTCAAATTTACGTTTGTAATGAATTATACCACAATTTCAAATTAGTTAAACAGATTTTTTTTTAGCTTCCGAAAAATCCCACTGCAGACCATTTTCCAAAATCTTTATCTCCTTCTCTAATTTATTATTCTCATCCAAATGTTGTTTTAATTTTAGCTGTATGGTGGATGGTGAATGGTGGGGTCCTCTGCGTACAAACATGTACTCACAGTCCTTGAGTTCTTTGGGGATGTTGGACTTGGCATGTCCTTGTCTGGAGGGTGGGATCGGAGCCAGGTTACCGACCTTTTCACGCAGCCTGTCCAGGAAGGTGGTTGTCTCCTCCTGCTGTCCTCTGGCCTGTGGAACGAAATCCCCGGGAACTGTGAGGGGGGCTCTGTAGACAAGTTCAGTGGAGGATGCATGGAGGTCTTCTTTTGGCACTGTTCAGATGCCCAGTAGTGCCCATGATAGCTCGTCCATCCAGTTGAGGCCCTTGAGTTTGGTCATGAGGGCAGTTTTGAGGTGCCTGTGGAAACGCTCCACCATGCCATTGGCTTGTGGGTGGTATGCCATTGTATGGTGTAGCTGAGTGCCCCACAGGTTGGCAATGTCAGTCCACAAACTGGAAGTGAACTGTGTGCTTCAGTCAGTGATGTGCTGTGGTAGTCCGAATCTTGCAATCCAGAACGAGAGGAGTGCTTTGGCATAGGACCTGGTGGATGTGTCAGCCAGGGGGATTGCTTCTGGCCACCGGGTGAAGTGGTCGACCACTGTGAACAGGTAGTGGAAACCCTGAGAGACTGGCAAGGGTCCCACTGTGTCCATGTGAATGTGGTCAAACCTGCGTTCCGTTGGCTCAAAAGGCTGTGGGGGGACCTTGGTGCGTCGCTGCACTTTGGCTGTTTGGCACTGTGTACACGCCTTGGCCCATCCCCGGACTTGTTTCTGCAATCCATGCCACACATACTTGCTGGCCATCAGCTGGACCGTAGTCCTGATGGATGGATGTACCAACCCGTGGATGGAGTCAAAAACTCATCGCCTCTTTGCCGTTGGGACAATAGGTCGAACCTACCCAGTGGCCACATCGTACAGGAGGGTGGTAGTACCTGTGCCGACTGGAACGTCCTGAAGTCGAAGGCCTGTGACAGTGGTTCTGTACTGCGGGATCTCGTCGTCCTGTGCTCTGCCTCTGCCAGTGCTGTGAAGTCCAGACTGTTGACCAGGAAGTGGATGCTGTGTCTTGACAAGGCGTCTGCAACCACGTTGTCTTTTCCTGAGATGTGCTGGATGTCAGTGGTTTACTCCGAGATGTATGACAAATGTCTCTGTTGGTGGGCTGACCAAGGAATCGGAGATTTTAACCAGGGTGAAAGTCAGTGGTTTGTGGTCCGTGAATGCCCTTCCCTCAAGTACCAGAAGTGCCAGCAGCTCTCTATCGAAAGCACTGTACTTTAGTTCAGGGGGCCGCAGATGTTTGGTGAAGAAAGCTAGTGTGTACCAACCTCCTATCTGCTGCTCCAGAACTCCACCAATCACTGTTCCTGAGGCATCGACTGTGAGGGCCGTGGGTGCATCAGGTCTGGGGTGGGTCAGGAGTGTAGCTTTGGCCAGGGCTTCTTTGGTTTCCACAAATGCACGTGCGGATTCATTGTCCCAGGTCAGGTCCTTCTCCTTGCCGGACATCAGGATGAACAGAGGGCGCATCCCTCGGGCAGCTGCTGGGATAAACCTGCGATAAAAGTTTATCATCCCCACGAACTCCTGCAGACCTTTGGTTGTACTGGGCTTCAGGAAGCTGCAGATGGCCTCTACCTTGTCGGGCAGTGGTGTGGCCCCGTCCTTGATAATCCTGTGGCCCAGGAAGTTGATAGTGTTTAGTCCAAACTGGTATTTGGCCAGGTTGATGGTGAGGCTGAACTCCTGCAGACAACTACAGAGATTTCTGAAGTGCTGAAGGTGATCCTGTCGGGTTCTACTTGGCATGAGGATATCATCGAGGTAGACGAAAGTGCCGTTCCGGTCTTGGCCCACTGCATCCATCAGTCGCTGGAATGTCTGTGCCGCATTTTTGAGCCCGAATGGCATCCTCAAGAACTCGAACAGCCCAAATGGAATGATGATGGCCATTTTAGGGATGTCATCAGGATGCACTGCGATCTGGTGAGAATATTGTTGCCCCATGCAGGTTTGCAGCAAAATCCTGGATGTGTGGCACAGGGTAATGGTCTGGGGTGGTGGCTTCGTTGAGCCAGCGATAGTCGCCACATGGTCTCCAGCCCCCAGTTGCTTTAGGCACCATGTGCAAGAGGCAAGGCTGATGGGCTGTCTGACCGTCGAACAACTTCCAACTCCTAGAGCTTGCAGAACTCCTCCTTGGCCATTCGGAGCTTCTCCGGGGTAAGGCGTCTCACCCTTGTGTGGAGAGGTGGGCCCTTGGTCAGGATGTGATGTCTGAAATCATGTTGAGGCATCTTCGCCGTGAACTGAGGGAAAGAATTGCTGGGAATCCCACTAGCACCTTGGAGAACTCACCCTTCAAGTTGTGGACAGAGTCCAGGTGCATTGCCAGAAACCTAGCGTCCCTCAGTGCAATGGTCTAGTAGGTCTCAGTGTGGATGAGTTGCTTACCCTCAAGGTCCACTAGGAGGCTGTGGGTTCGCAGGAAATCCACTCTGAGGAGTGGTTGTTCCACTGCAGCCAGTGTGAACTCCCACGAGAAGTGACTGCCCCCGAACTGCAGCTTGGCCCTACGAGTGCCATTGGTCCATATACTGCAGTTGTTGGCAGCCCCAACATGGGTCCTGCTAGCCTGCGCCTAGTGTCCAACCCTGTCGGGGGTATCACACTGACCTCCGCGCCTGTATCCACCAGGAAGTGTCTGCCGGGCAGGCGGTCCCAGACGTACAGGAGGCTCTCTTGGTGGACAGCTGTCGTGGCCATCAGCAACGGCTGGCCGTGTCATTTCCCTGGAACTCGCAGGGGGACTGGCATCAGCGCCCCATCTCCAGTGGTAGAAGCACCATCTGTCACTGGACTCGCTCCTGCCTCTCGTCTGCTGTTCCTTGCTTGGGACTTCTTTACGAGCCCCATGGTAGCTGAGCACTTCTGTTTGTGTTTCCACAGAATGTCTGCCTATGCTGTGACTTTCTGGGGGGTGGGGGGGAGGGGGGTTCGGTGAAATCCGCATTCGCCAGGAGCAGTTGGATGTCTTCAGGCATCTATTCCAGGAATGCCTGCTTGAACATGATGCCAAGCTGCTCAACTCCCAGGAGGGCTAACATCTCGTTGATGAGTGCTGACGGGAATCTGTTTCCATCCAGGTGGAAAAAACATGCTCCTCGCTCTCGCCACGAGAGTCCAAACATCTCGGTTAATAGCACTTTGAAGGCAGTATAAGTGCCTTCTGATGGTGGCCTGTGGATAAAGTTGGCCACTCTGTCTGCAGTCTGTGGATCCAGGGCTCTGACCACATGGTAGTACCGGGAGGTCTCTGCTGTGATGCCCCGAATCTGGAACTGAGCCTCCACCTGGTTGAACCACATGCCAGAAGGTCGGGAGCTGCAGGCCGACTGCGCTGACAGCTGCTTCGTTCTCCATCACTGGGTTTAGATTCCTTCTAAACTGTCAGGGTCACCAATTGTAACCGATCACAACAAAGAAGCACACACACACAATGTGGCATGTTAGGCTCACCAATTTATTGGGGCTGGAAAGGCTGCTTTTATACTGTTCAAGTTCCTGCCATTTTTGCTGATTGACTGAGTCAGCCATATAAATAACTATAGCGGGCAGAAACATCCATGCATATGAATGCCCTTCTTCCCCAGCCTGTTTCTGCTGAGTTAGCTGGGCAGCTTGACCAATACCATTTTAGGTCTGTTGGTCTGATGCTGCCCCAGCTTCTACTCCCCCCCCCACCCCCTGCCGGTTCATCATCCTGGGAGTCGCTTTAGCGATCTCTGTCCACGTCTGCTGCCGCATGATGTACCGGCCCGATCTCCGCAACTGCGAGCTGCCACAAGGCAAAGAATTAGCAAAAGCAAGAGCCTCAGCATCATTATTAAAAAACTAAGTTTGATAATCCCCATAAAACAAACTTTTAAAACAGCAGGATAACAAAAAAGCAAATTTATAACCCTTCTTCCAGACAGTCACTTTTGGAAGTTTATTACCATTGTCATAATACAGGTTTGAATTATTTATTCAATTTCGACCAAATACCTCTGGAGTTAGCAAGGACATTGCAGGCACATATTCCACTCACCCTGACCAGAAGGCTCTCGCTCTGTCGCCAGCGTCAAGACCATAAGCAAAGACAAGGGAACTGAAGTGGGATCCTATGCTTGCCAAATGTCTGGATAGTACTGCAGTTTGCACCTTTCAATAATGGTCCGGGTTTTCTGTTATGTGTCACACCCCAAAGGGGGAAAGCACACTGATCCACCAAGAAACGCCGGCCAGAATGTCTATCCCATACATGAAAAAGGCTGTCTCGATGACCAGCCGCCACAGCCATAAGCAACAGCTGGCCCCGGCATTTCCTAGAAATGCACAGGGAGGTCAACAGTGGCAAGCTTCTATCCCCTATCATTGATGGTAGAAACACCAATGGATACAATCATCATCTCCTGGCCAACAGTTTGACAAAGGATTTGATCAACCCTGCTGCCAGTTTAATATTGGAGTTGCACAGTCCTGCTGCTGTAAGTAGATCTGGTGACCTGTCCTACGGCTGCTATGCTTTCTTGCTTAGCACACCATAGAATGTCAGCACAGGCCACAACTCTCCGTGGATCATTGAAATCCTCATTGGCCATCAGCATGTAGATATCTTCTGGTAACTGCTCCAAGAAAGCCTCCTCAAACATGAAGGAGGGCCTATGCCCTTCTGCTAGTGTCAGTATTTCATTCATGAGCACAGAAGGGGTCTTGTCTCCCAAGCCATCCAAGTGAAGTAAACAGACTACTTGCTCATGTCATGAAAGGCCAAAGGTATGGATGAGCAGACCCTTGAGCACCATATACTTGCCCTCCTCCACAGGCTGCTGCAGAAAATCAGAAACTCAGCATGTCATCTCTTGATCCAGGTTCCTTAGTATTTGTACTACTGCATGGAATCAGATGTTTTCTATATCAACTTGATTTCGGTTTCTGCTTGGTCAAACCATACACATGGCTGTGAAGTCCAAAACATTGGCAGTTTCAGAGCCTCAGTATGAACTGAAAAAAAATTCCCATTTTGGGAGTTACCAATGTAGTGAAATATTCTATACTGAGCTACTACAGATATCAGTGTTGATGTACACACTGAGAAATCAAATGTAAGACTTTGCATGCTGGACTTAAATATATCACTGCTTCTGTCACATGGACAGAAAGTGATGTCATCAGCCCAGATAAATACCTGTGTTGGCTGTAGTTTAATTTCCCCCATTTTCCACAGCTCATTTGCCATATTGGAAGCCAGTTTGCTTGTTGGTAAGTAGGTTGCCACAGCCTTAATGATTGTGTTGATCCCAATTCAGACAATGTGCTAATAGTTACTGGAATATTGTCACAGAAGTGGTGAAATTTTACCTGTAACTGGTTTTACCTAAACACAGAGTCTATCATTCTGTCAATAAATATGCTGAATAATATTACCCATGAGGGAGGAGCATACATTGTGGGCTAGTTTTTCTCATTGGATTGCCCAGTAATAATTATTTGCAGGTAGGTTAATGGTTATGAATGGTCAGAACCATCTTTCAACATGACATTAATTCCAGAGACTGAATTGGAGAAAACTGCCTTTGGAAGCTACTGATATTTAAAGTATATTAATATTCTGTAGAAATAATGTCACTTTCTATTAATATATCCAGTGAGAAAGAAACACAATTTAAAATCTGTATTGGCAGTTGCCAATGGAATGGAAAGTTTTTTTAGATTGATATTGTTGTGGAAATTACTAAAAGCGAACACTGATATAATTTAAAGTAATTGGAATAGCATTGCACAGAAACAAGGTTTAAAAGGCCCTTTCCTTAATTAATATAATGCTTCTTGCCGAGATGATTACCTCCAGGTTCCTTTATATTTGAACAGATAATGTGCTTTTGAAAGTTAATTAATGCTATAGATGTATTGTGATAGTACAGATCTATCACCAATGTATATAGTGTATATAGTTACTGTATCTAGACTGTGCTTACAGCGATTGGCTGAGAGCTAAGCCACGCCTATTGTCTGGGCCTTAAAGGATTGTGTCCCTAGCCAAGTCGGATCATTCCGGACTGGTCGACCACCTGTGAAGAGCTCCTGTCTTTTGCTAAAAAAAAGCCTTGGTTTGGATCAACAAGTCTTTGATTCTTTCGACGAGCTCTACATGTATTTAATCTTGTGGTCTGAAGTGGGTGCACAAAATCATTGGAGTTTCCCTCTCCCCTGTTTAAGACATTTAACAGTAGTGTTATATACAGAGGGCCCAAAGCATTGTTGAAGATTTTTACAATCTCTTTAACCTACTTCCATGAGGAAGGAGATACAGAAGCATCAGGGCTAGGACAGCTGGAATGGGTAACAGCTTTTTCCTTTATTTTTTATGATGTTTGTGATAAATATATTGTAAATGCAAAGTGGTTTGGTGAAAATTTGTTTCATTTGGTTGTATATAATGTATCTACAGTCAGCTGACAATAAATTAGAATTTGAACTTGAGAACATTCTGCATGGTGCCAGATCAACAATCTTTCTCTCAGCATCAGCTGGTCCAAGGAGCTTATTGGGGAGGCTGAGAGACCATGCACCTGTCTTTGGAGAGCATAAGAATCTTCAAGTTCCTGTGAATCCACATATTGCAGGACCTCTTCTGAAGCTAGCCCAACTCCTCTGTTTTCTAAAAAGTCTAAGGAGATTTGGCATGCCATCATATACCATATCAAACTTCTACAGGTACATTTTGGAAAGTACAGAATACTGATTGGCTGCAATCACAGTGTACCTATGTAGCTGGAGGAAATATGGCTTTCAGTACATCTATATATTGCAGTTATGTCTTCTTCTTTGGCTTGGCTTCGCGGACGAAGATTTATGGAGGGGGTAAAAAGTCCACATCAGCTGCAGGCTCGTTTGTGGCTGACAAGTCCGATGCGGGACAGGCAGACACGATTGCAGCGGTTGCAAGGGAAAATTGGTTGGTTGGGGTTGGGTGTTGGGTTTTTCCTCCTTTGCCTTTTGTCAGTGAGGTGGGCTCTGCGGTCTTCTTCAAAGGAGGTTGCTGCCCGCCAAACTGTGAGGCACCAAGATGCACGGTTTGAGGCGTTATCAGCCCACTGGCGGTTGTCAATGTGGCAGGCACCAAGAGATTTCTTTAGGCAGTCCTTGTACCTTTTCTTTGGTGCACCTCTGTCACGGTGGCCAGTGGAGAGCTCGCCATATAACACGATCTTGGGAAGGCGATGGTCCTCCATTCTGGAGACGTGACCCATCCAGCGCAGCTGGATCTTCAGCAGCGTGGACTCGATGCTGTCGACCTCTGCCATCTCGAGTATTGTTCAGTTGGGAAGTTACGTTAAAGGATATGACAATGGACAAGCAGTGGTTAGTAACATTTAAAGAAATAATATACTTTGAAACAAATAATTACTTTGTTAAGGCATAATGACAAAATTTGATGAGAGAAGAAATGAAGAATAATATTAAATTTAAGGAAAAGATTTCTAAAGTTGACAAAAACAACAATAACATTGAGGATTGGTCACATTTTAGAAGGATGATAAATTGTAAAAGGAAAATAGAATATCAGATTAAACTGGCACAAAAATAGAAAAAAATAAATTATAAAAGGTTATGGAGTTAGGTTAAAAAAAAGAAAACTCTGTCTATATCAGAATGAAGAAATTGCAGAGGTTGGTAGGGTGATAGGTGAGAACAAGGGGGATCCTGTTTTTGTTGCCTCTGGGGGTAGAGGAGATCAGGGCAGATGAGCAGGAAATGGAGGAGATGCGGTTAGGGCTGTGTTGATGGTAATGGAGAGGAAGCTACATTTTTGGAAGAAGTGCCGCACTTGTAATCACACCACTTCCCTCACCACTATTCGGGGCCATAAATAGTCATTCCAAGTGAAGCAACACTTCACTTCTGTATCCAGGGAGGTCATCTACTACATCTAGTGCTCCCATTGTGGCCTTCTCTACATTGAAGAGACTGGACGCTGATGGGAGATTGCTTCAATTAGCACCTTTGCTTCAACCCATCAGTGACAGTGATCTTTCAGTGGCCAACCATTTCAATTCTGTATCCCACTCCCATGCTGACATATTTGTTCTTGGCCTCGTGTGTAGTCAAACCAAGACCACCCATAAATTAGAGGAGCAGCATCTAATTTTCTGTCTCAGAACTCTCCAGCAGGATGGTATTAATGTTGACTTCTCCAGTTTCTGCTAGCCTACTTTCTATTCTTTCTCTCTCTTCTCCCTCTGCCTTCAACTCTCCACTCCCCTTCCTTCTCCAGTCACAAAGTCATCTCCCCTATTCTTGTTTGTTGGTGTGCCCTTCCTCCCTTATCCACCTATTACTTCCTGCCTGTGGGAATATCCTCCACCCTCTGCCCCTCTCCCATCATTTTGATTGGGCACCTGCCTACATCTTGTCCATAACTTGAAGAGCTCAAGCTCAAAAGGTTGGTTATGTATCTTTATCTTTGCTATATGAAGTACACTGTTCGACCTACTGAGTTTCTCCAGCATCATGTTTTATGCTGCAGCTGTTTTCACTCCTCTAGTGTCATCCCTCCTCCTTCTGTTCATTTTATATTCAGTGCTTTATCTTGTAATTGATAGCTAGCCCCAATCCCTACCTCTTCCCATTGTCCCTTCGGCTTGTCTGAAAAAGATTGAATAATTGTTCAGTGGGAACTCCATCTCTGCTCTGCCATTGCTTCTTTTTCCATATTGCAGATAAAATAATGAGAAACAGGAGAAATGTGTGAAGCAATTTTTTTTGTGTAAATAGCAGCTTTAATTTCGGGGTTCTTTGAAAGAAAAATATGCAGCTTTGCTTGGTCTCATTGACTTCCTGCTTCGTGTGTATCATCTGAAGATTGCATTCAGAAAGTAATCATCTACATTATACAAGTTTGTACAAGTGTTTTATACAACAATCAAGGATAAAGTAATGTGAAAAAGTCATTTGTAGGAGTTGATCTTGGGGAGAAAAGAACACAATACTGTGGTCTGAATTGCTTTAATTCCTGTTGCCCAGGAAATTGTAATTTCATCTTCCAGTAACTCATTCTCATTATCCCATGGGCAGGTTTCCAGATATAGCATGCTGTGGGGAGAAACACAGAAAGATTGTTGATAAAGTTTAAATCTTATTCAGCTTAAAATAGCCTTGCACCATGCGTAGGAAAGAATTATTCTTACTGAGTGAGTCTGTCTCTTCCAAACTTATGTAAACTACAGTCCAACCATAAACACAATCAAACAATTAATTATGTATTATTATCTTTATTTTCATTTTTACAATTATTGAATAATCAAGGGTTTTATTTTCTTAGGTTTTGATGCATAGTGGTTGTGTCTTGTGTGTCTCTGGAACTGCTCTTTCCCAAGCTACACATTGGCAACTGTTATTCTAATAATTAATTCAAAATCTGTTCACAGGGTATCTTTAGTCAATTTTCATTGTTTTTAAATGTATGACTAGTTTATAAATTATTTAGATGATGTCTGGAATTACTTCATCCCACTTCAGTATTGTATTTTTGGTTCATTCCTTTGTCACTGTCTCTTCATAGTTTATTCAGGAAGAAGCTCTCAATAAACCCTCTGAGAAACATTGCAAGTCCACGATTTAAGGTGGAGGAATTGATAAATTGAAGTCAATTTATCAGTAAATTAAACACAAGTGCGATTTTATATAGCCATAAATAATCTGATCATTGAGGAATAAAAAAAAATTGTCAAGCTTCTTTATCTGTCTTGCATCAATGCACTGGCTCTCATTGTAGAAGTGATTACAAAGATATTGTTATGAAAGTATTCCCGGAGCTTGCAAAAGTAATGGATTTTAATGAACTTCCACTTTGACATTCTCATTATGTTTCTATCTAATGTTTCTTTTACCACTCAATCTAATATGTGCACGTGAAAGGACATCTTATTTTGTGTTAGCTTTTGTTTTTAAACATAAAATTTGACAATCCCAAAATTACCAGTTCTTGGTAAGTATGTTAATATTTCCACTATCTAATAATTCTAACATAGCAACTACCTTTGGATGCTATAGTTTTTATGTTGATCTACACTTTCCGACTTTTTTTATTGATTGTACTTTAAGCAGTGTTTCAGTTGCATTGACCTTTCCAGATGAATACAAGAATATTGATATCACATTATCATTTCCTGCATCCTTTCTTATTCTAAATTGCTTGCTAGACACCTACTCACCTTGAGCTGACAGTCATGCTGGTGTAATTATTACATTTTATTCTCTTTACTCTTAATGATTGCTTCAAATGCCGATGCTATCTCTATTGTATTATCTTCATTTTCGATAACTCTTATTCTTTACAAACAATGAAATACCTCACCTAGCTTAATTGGTCTTTCTTCATAAAGGATTATCCAACATCTTGTGCCATCCATTGAACCTTTCCAGCTTTAAGTTCCATTTTCCATCTGTTGATTCTTTCTGATCACCTAAGTAACCAACTTTTAACTTATTATAATATAATAATATAGTAACTTTAATATAACTTATGATTATAATAATAAAACTTATAAATGCAAAACAGTTTTACCTCATAAAACAGATACCTCGTATAGGTATCCTCGATGGAGTGAAGTCTGGTGTCTGTGGTGTCACCGAGTTAACAACTCTCTGGAATTTATTCTTGTCCTGAGAGTTGGTGTTTCCATACAAGGCAATGATGGAACCAGCCAGAATGCTCTCCACAGTACACCTGCAAATTTTAAGTAGTATATCTACTCAGTGAAGATAAATTGATTTCAGGTAAAAGAAATAGCCAAATCCAAAAAGAGTTAGCCAAAATTTTAGACAAGTAACAGATAAACAGCTTTATACAGTCACTGTCACACTGCTGTGATGTAATTAAACTCTAAGCTTGATTATTGGCAAGAAATACAATATTTCCCGAGAAGACTAGTAGGTTGAGTCAGAGAATAGGTAAACTGGATTAACATGTAACTCCATCTATGGTAAATGCTTTTTTTTCTATTTCCCTGCTTGAATAACTCCATAGTATAGTCATTGTTCTGGTTTTGTGAAAATGATTTTTTTTGTGATTTTATATTTTTTTCTGCATGACCGTAAGATTAGAATTCGGCCATTTGGAACAGTGGTGGCATTTCAGAATCAAAATCAGAATTTATTGTCATGAAATGTGGTGTTTGCGGCACCATCACAGTGTAAACATTCATATTATAACCATCTTACAACATTACTATAAAAGAAATAAAAGTGCTTAGTGCACGAAAAGTCAGGCAGTGTCTTTGGTTCATTGATTATTCAGGAATCTGTTGGCAGTGGGGGGAAAAACTGTCCTTGTGCCATTGAGTGCTCATCTTTAGGCTCCTGTATCTTTTTCCTGATGGTAGTAGAATGAGATAGACAACAGACTCGCCAAGGCAAATAGCGCCTTTGGAAGACTACACAAAAGAGTCTGGAAAAACAACCAACTGAAAAACCTCACAAAGATAAGCGTATACAGAGCCGTTGTCATACCCACACTCCTGTTCGGCTCCGAATCATGGGTCCTCTACCGGCACCACCTACGGCTCCTAGAACGCTTCCACCAGCGTTGTCTCCGCTCCATCCTCAACATCCATTGGAGCGCTTACATCCCTAATGTCGAAGTACTCGAGATGGCAGAGGTCGACAGCATCGAGTCCACGCTGCTGAAGATCCAGCTGCGCTGGATGGGTCACGTCTCCAGAATGGAGGACCATCGCCTTCCCAAGATCGTGTTATATGGCGAGCTCTCCACTGGCCACCGTGACAGAGGTGCACCAAAGAAAAGGTACAAGGACTGCCTAAAGAAATCTCTTGGTGCCTGCCACATTGACCACCGCCTGTGGGCCGATAACGCCTCAAACCGTGCATCTTGGCGCCTCACAGTTTGGCGGGCAGCAACCTCCTTTGAAGAAGACCGCAGAGCCCACCTCACTGACAAAAGGCAAAGGAGGAAAAACCCAACACCCAACCCCAACCAACCAATTTTCCCCTGCAACCGCTGCAATCGTGTCTGCCTGTCCCGCATCGGACTTGTCAGCCACAAACGAGCCTGCAGCTGACGTGGACTTTTTACCCCCTCCATAAATCTTTGTCCGCGAAGCCAAGCCAAAGAGTAGAGTGAATAGGGCATGGCCCGGGTAGTGGGGTTCTTTGAGGATAGAGGCTGCTTTTTTTTTTAAGAAACTGCCTCGTATAGGTATCCTCGATGGAATGAAGTCTGGTGTCTGTGGTGTCACAGACAGAGTTAACAACTCTCTGGAATTTATTCTTGTCCTGAGAGTTGGTGTTTCCATAGAAGGCAATGATGCAACCAGCCAGAATGCTCTCCACAGTACACCTACAGAAATTTGAGTCTTCAATAAAATACCGAAGATACCACTCAAAGTATAGCCTTTGGTGAGCCTTCTTTGTGATTGCATCAACATGGATGCTCCAGGACAGATCCTCGGTGATGTTGACATGCAGGAATTTGAGGTCTTGACCTGCTTTACTACTGAGCCCTAACTTCCTTCTGAAGTCCACAATCATTTCCTTGATTTTGTTGATGTTGAGCACAAAGTTGTTGTTACATCATTCAAAGAGCTGATCCATCTCCCTCCTGTATGCTCCCTCATTGCCATTTATGATTCCACCAACAACTGTGGAGTCATTGGCAAAATTGTAGATAGCATTGGAATTATGCCTGGCCACACAGTCATGGGTGTATAATGAGTAAACCAGTGGCCTAAGCACTCATCCTTGAGGTGTGTCTGTGTTGATAGTCAATGAAGAGGAGCTGTTGTTTCCAATTCGTACTGACTGTGGTCTTCCAATGAGGAAATCAAGGATCCAGTTGAAGGGGGTGCAGAGACCCAGAGTTTGTAGCTTCTTAACCACACTGAGGGAATAGTGCTGATGAAGAGCAGCCATATGTATGAGTTGCTGTTTTCAAGATGATCCAGAGATGAGTGGAGAGCCAACAATATTGTGACTGCAGTGGAGTGATTGTGAAGATTGGTGAATTGCAGTAGGTCTAGATCTTTGCTTATGTACATTTTAATTCTGACCATGACCAGCTTCTCAAAACATTTCACCACAGTAGAAGTTAGGTGTGTAAAACAAAATAAATAAAAATGTGTACATAAATATTTCTATGCTATTTCTCTCAGAATATAGAAGATGAACATTTTTTTGTTCCATACTTTTCGTACAAGATATAGCAAGTAATAGTAATTTTAAATGCAAGACTGGATAACAGAAAGAGTTATGATGGGACATATTAATACTTTTTAATGTTTTTCGAATTATAATGCCTCAAAAATCATAAATATTATTTTATACTGGATTTGGTAAAAAACCATCAATACCTAATTCAATTTCATCAAAAGAAAATAAAATGCGAATAGAAGTGCAGCTTAGATTATATGAAACCTTATTCAACTGATGTGTTAGCTGAACTGAATAAGGATTGAAAAGTTGGATGACTTATTTATTCCCAAACCAGAAAGTTGAAACATAGAAATTAGAATGTAGAATCTGTAGATGCTATGTTATAAATAATAAAAAAATGTTGGAAAAACTCAGCAATCAGACAGAGAACATATCTATCTATGTTAGATAGTCTGGTTTCTTATTCTTTAGAATTTTTGTAATTTCATCCATATATGAAGATGAGAGGTCCTTATGTCATGGTAAATGGCTATTTTTCTTAATCTCCTTCATGATTTTATTTCCAATAATGTTATTTAAAACATTAATCATACTTTGAATGAATACTTCCTAAAATACAGCTTCACCAGTGTGCGTTAACTTTCAGTTTCTGATTTTGCCTGAACTACTGTTGTGGTTTTACTTTTTCTACACTATTTACAAGCTTATTAAAGGTTCAAGGTTCAAAGGTCCTTTTATTGACACATAATAATACATTAAAAATGTAACATACATGATGTAATTTAACTTTTGCCTGCCTTAAGGAAGACAGAGTCACCATTAGTATTGCCTGCCGCTCCTTACAGTAAGAGAGAAAGAGAATCAAAAGAGTCCTTTCAGAGGCACTGAGTGTCCATGGAGTCACCTCCAACACTCCTACAGCCTCTGCAACTGCACAGACTCCTGTTCATTTCATCAGCAACCCGAGATCAAGATCCAAACTCCGACACTATCAGGAAGCCTTCACCACTCAAAGACCTCGGGAGCCCTTCTTGCCCTCAGCACTCTCTCAAATCTCAGCTTCAATACCTGGTTCTCATGAGCATGTGAGCCTCTTCACTGTATTGCCTGCAGCTTATATGGGTCCCTCAGCCCCTGAGTCCCTCACTGGTCAACTGCCATGGTCACCATCCTGCAGGATTGTTTCCTCTGCTTCTGCTTTTCCATAGGGGTGTTATCCCCTTTATGGTCCCCTGTACCGACCAGTCCCCTATTACCCCGGAATCTGCAATGCCTCAAGGTACACTGCCAAGCCAGATACTACACCTTGGGCACAGACCTCATGGTTGCAGGATTTTACTTACAAGCCCTGTCAGTTCCTTTAACAGGCTGTTTAAAGCCTGTACAGAGCTGTTGGCATTAGCTTATACCTATGGGTAGGGTTTCACAGTAGTCTTTGGAAGGGTTCTGGGTTTAGGCACGAAACCAGGGTTATATGTAAGCAGATGGGGGCGGAGCTGGGAGGAGGAGCCAGCCATCAGCACAACACATGACCAGTGAATCCCAGTTCACTGCATTCACCCCTTTCTGTAAAATTTAGGGTCTGTGAATGAAGACAGAGAACATGAGTTCAGAAAAAAATTTGAAAAATATAGTTATTTACAAATTTACAGATTCAAGCTGTCCGGGGGACTGGAGATCCTGATGGAGTGCCTTACCACCAGGGGACCTTGGACTCTTTGGGTCTCCTGGTCCCTTTATGAGGGAGGAGAGGCAGGTTGGATCTCTAGCTCAAAGGTGGAGGGGGGAGCACTTTCCTCCTCAACTGGATCCCCTGAAGCCCTTACCTGGGTTGTCGAGAATGAGCTCTGTGGCTTGCAGGGCACTTGAGGCAGCAGATCCTCTGTTCCAGTGGATACCAGGTCCCTGATGGAGACAGTATCCTCCCTGCCATCTGGATACTCCACATAGGCATACGTGGGATTGGCGTGGAGCAGTTTCACCCTTTCCACCAGGGGGTCGGCCTTGCTTCTCCTCACATGCTTCCTGAGAAAGACTGGACCAGGAGTTGGGAGTTATTTCCTGATGCCAGCCTTCTTTTGAAATTGAATAGGAGCTCGTTAAGAGTAGCGTTGGTCACGGTACATAGTAGTGACCGGATGGAATGGAGCACAATAGGGAGTCTGGAAGGCCTTTTGACTTCAGGGCCATTTTGACAGCCTTTCAGACCATGGCATTCTCCTTTTCAACCTGCCCATTCCTCCGGGGGTTGTAGCTAGTAGACCTGCTAGATGCAATGCCTCTTGCCAACAGGTACTGATGTAGCTTGTCACTCAAAGGATGAGCCACAGTCGCTATGAATATAGCTGGGATACCTGAACAGGACGAAAATGGAATCTGTGGGCTTTACGACTGACGAAGTGGACATGTCTGGACATGGAATGGTGAACGGGAGGTGGGTGTACTCATCAATGATAGAGAGGAAGGAAGTGTTCCTGTTTGTGGAGAGGAGAGGTCCCTTAAAATTGACACTGAGCCATTCGAAGTCTTCTATACAATGTACGTAAGTGATGCGAGTCTAAGGAGAAAAAGCATGAAAACAGAGCAAACCAATCTAAAAGAAGAAAGTATTAGAACTAATAAAAGTGAAGAGGATGATCCCATCGGAACCAGGGAAATGGTCAAAATCAGAGCGTCAGGTGAATAATTAAAGGAAAAATTAAAGTGACCACCACCCTGGGCAAAAATGGTAACACTATTTAACTAAAACGTATTGCAACATCATGTCAACTTGAAACACCAAATGAGCCAACAGGAAACACTGATGTGTCAGAGATTTCAGATGCTGGAAGCTAGAATGAGAAAACAAACCACTAAAGGAACTCAGCAAATCAGGCAGCGTCTGTAGAGAGAAAGTAATGGTTAGCATTTTGGATCAAAATTGAGTGTGTAAAGAGGTGAGAGACAGAGTAAAAAGAAGTGAGGGGAAGAGGCAGAAGATAGAAACCAATAGGTGGAACCAGATGAAGAGGGGTTGATGAGCAAATGGAGCCAGCTGGGAAAGGGAAGGCTGGAGATACTGGCAGGCTGAGAGGTAATGAGCAAAGACAACAAAGAGCTGCCTATTATGGAATAGGATAAGAATGGAAGGTGATGAATGGAACAAGGTAAGTGTAGATGCTGAGTCGGGGCAGAGATAGGGGTACCAGTGGGAGGAGTGTGTGGGTAATGAGTAAATGGAGGAAAGGAAAGTAGGTAACATTGTGGGTCAGAAGGCAGGAAAATGGGACTGAAGTAAAGATCAGATGAACCATGATCTAATTAACTGGCAAAGCAGACTTGACGTCATAAATGGGCACCTATTTGTTCTATTTCTAATGTATTTATTTTATTAATTTTAACATTGGAATCAAAAAGAATTTTAAATTTTAAATGGTATCACATTGTGGAAAAAGTGTTTGGGGAATAATCTATTTTAAGGATGATTGTAGCAAGGTCTCAATAAACTTACTACAGATACATAACTGAGAAGTTAATTTCTTATTTGGGAAAATAAGAACTTAAATAAACAAACAAATCTAAAAAAAATACAAGTACACATCAGTAACATGTAACCTCACAGATTAATAAATCTGACTGTAAAACATATGAGACATGCTGTTTAATCAATCGGGTATGTGAATCTTTTTGCGTTTCCGTGGATTTCCATGTTTTTAAAATTCATTTTCCATGTTTTTGAATAATTTCCTTATTCAGGAGCTCAGATCAGGGCCCATTGGTCTGCTCACTGCTACCATCGAGCAGAAGTGCAGTGGACCTCGGGCTCCCAGCGGCAGCAGGGGACCTCGGGCTCCAGGGCAGGAGTAGTAACCTCTAGCTCCCAGCAGGAGCGGGTCCTCGGTGGAGAGGTGTCGGTGATTGGCAGCAGCCAGCATTTTTTTGGAAGTCAGGAACAAGGTAGAATAAAGCAACAAAGTTTTCATTGTAACTGGGAACAGGGTGGAATAAAAGAGCAAACACACCATGAAGGTAACAAAAAGGCAAGGAGAAGGAAAATAATAAATTGACAAATCACTAAGGATAAACATTTTCAAAGTCAGTAAAAATAATAAAAATGTTATTAGTATACATTGATGTAATGTCCATTTTTACTTTGAAATGCAATAAAAGAGGCTTGAAACTGGTAATTTTGTGTGTAAATTTTCCAAAGCCCCTCCACTCCACAAGGAGCGCTGTCCTTCCTTGACCTCTGCTATACACCTTGTGCAAGCTCTTGGCTCTTTCCTCTTTTTTGATCTCACTCGTATTCCTGAGGGATAGAATAGGAAAGTAGAAAGGTGGTTCAGGTGGTGTGATAGTTCTGGCAGCAATCAAATAAAAAAAACGTCAAGGCATTAAAGAGTTTGCCACAGAAACCACAAAAACTGACTTTCTCTTTATCAGGAAAGGATGATCAACAGAGTCTCTTTACTCTTGAAATGGATAGCTGTGGGATGACCTAATGGAGGATAATTGAGATTTTGTTGGAGTATCCATACTTGTCAGGAAGAGGAAATTGGTGACCTTAAGCAAAAACTGATCATAAAGAAATCAAATAGAAAATTCTGAAAAATATACTTCTTTATTCACTAAATATTTGAGAAAAGTAAGGTAGTCACAAGATTAGAAAAAGGTTTAGCTTGTATAATGAAGTAAAGATGGCTGACAGGAGAGGCTTCATAGGAGCTCTGATGCCATTTTGTACTGAATGGCCTGTTTCTATGTTGTACAATCAACTTCATTCAATGTAGTTCAGTATTTTGGATTATACATTGGTGATCAACAATGACTGGTTTTGCCAAATGCCAGGTTTAAAATACTACTACGAAAAGTGAACTTTGCTTATTCCCAATGTAGTGGTTTACATGCATATCCTCATCAAAGCATGTCTATACATGTAAAAGTCTTGAGAAATGAATTCATCATTTCACAACATAAAACATAAGATCCTGCAGATCTTTGAGTTCATTATACTGGTCCTCATGAACATAATAACTGTTATACTTTAATTGCCTTGTTTTTTTTTCCTGTTGTCCAATATTTTTGGGTGTAAATTTGGCAGCACAGACTCATGGGTTGAAATTGCCTGTTACCATGCTGTATGTTTAAATTTAATTAAAATTTTTGCATGTGCTAAAGTTGATCTTTCGTTGAAGTCGGTTCTTAAACATTATATATTTAATTGCTTGTTCATTGGCTTAAATGTCTCCCAAATTTATCACTAGTAAATTTGGCCAATATAGATTTCCAAAGCTGTTATTCATCTTAATTAGAAATATTAAGAATTCCACATATTTCAAGTGGCTCCATACTCATTAGATTACATAAATAACACCATCGTTCCCCAAACAAATACACACTATTTCCTTTTCAACCTCTTCATTTCCAGGCTTCATCTTAAGTTGCACCACTATTAAAGAGAATACAGCATTGCTGGATAAAAATGATGTGCTCAAGCAGACAAAGATTGAATTTAGAAATAAAAGCTGCAGATGATGGAATCTTGAGCAGCCAAAAAAATGTTGGAGAAATTCAGCAGGTCAGACAGCATCCATGCGTAGAAATGGTCAGTCTGAACCCTTTATCAAGACTTAAGATAAAATAGAAAAAAAATACATATAGAACAGGGAAAAGAAACTTGGAGAGGAGCCCAGAGGTGTTGGAGGTGGACAGACACATAGTGGGAGAAACAATAAGAAAGGGGGAGGGAGAAAGAAATAGGTAAAGAAGAGATAGAACACGTGGAATCAAAAAAGGTGGTGGTTACTTAGAAAAATTAATGTTCATTTTAAGTCTGTCCAGGTTGAAAATGATTTTTCATCCCTCAAGTTTACATTTGGCCTCACCCTGACAATGGATGAAGCCAAGAACGGACATGTTATTACAAGTGTAATTGGGAAAGTTAAAATGGTTGGCTACAGGAACCTCAAGTTCAGACTCACAAACAGAGCATAGAAATTTGGTGAAATGGTCACTTAATTTGCGTTTGGTCTCGCTGATGTAGAGGAGGTGACACCAGCTACACTGAATGCAGTGAATTAGTTAAGTTTATTGTCACCTGACTGTACAAATTCAATCCAACAAAACAACGTTCTCTGGTCCTTGTTGCAAAAAACATGCAGACATATAACCAGACATAAAGCACATACAGACAAATAATGCATATGCAGGACAAGTTTTATATCTATAAAAATAAATAAACATTTGGACAGATGAGAGTCTCGGATTTTGGGCATTCACCATTCTCACTGCCTGTGGGAAGAAGCAGTTCCTCAGCCTGGTGGTGCTGGCTGTGATTCTCCTGTATCTCTTCCCCTATCAGAGAAGCTGAAATATGCTGTGTGCAGGGTGGAAGGGATCCTCAAAGATCTCAGTCCTCTTCAGACAACAATCCTGGTCAATCACATTGATGGGTGGGGGGTAGACTCCCACAATTTATGTTGGATGATGTGCATGTAAAACTCTACCTCACCTGTGGTCCCTGATTAAAGACAAAGGAGGGGATGTAGAAGTGTTTCATTCTTTCCTTTAATTATAATGAGAAGTGCCTAAGGGGCTTAGAAAGTTGGGTGAGGAGGGAAGAGCAGACTGGAGAGTCTTAGAGACTGTAAAGGTTAAAACCTTGTGTTTGTTAACTCTTAGTTAATTTTGTGCCCATCTCTTTAAGAGACAATTGTTTGTAGTGTTACCATAGTGACTATGGTGTAATATGTTGTAATATCTGCCCAGACAAATGACTTGTTCATTATTTTTCAGGATGTGAAGGCGTGAGCACGAGAATTTTTTTCTTTTTTGTCTCTATGCATTTCTTTAAGCTAGTATCTCTAAGCTTTTGTATCATGATACATAATGCCATCAGCTTCAATGTCATTATGGAAAGAGATAAGTCAGGGCCAAGGGTTGAGGTTTTTGATTGGGGAAAAGCTAGATTTGAGGAGATGCGAAAGGACTTACAGGATGTGCATTGGGACAATTTGTTTTATAGGCAGGATGTAGTAGAGAGATGGAAGTCTTTTAAAGATCAGATTTTGAGAGTGCAAAAGCTTTATGTTCCTGTTAGGTTAAAAGGAGGGGCAAAAGGTTGGAGAGAGCCGTGGTTTTCAAGGAATATTGGAAACTTCGTTCGAAGAAAAAGGGAGGCGTACATTAGGTATAAGAAGCATGGAATTAAGGAGATGTTTGAAAAATACATTGAATGTAAGAGGAATCTTAAGAGAGGAACTAGGAAAGCTAAAAGAAGTACGAGGAGACTATAGCAAGCAGGGTGAAAATTAATCCAAAA
Source organism: Narcine bancroftii (assembly GCF_036971445.1). Classification (NCBI taxonomy): domain Eukaryota; kingdom Metazoa; phylum Chordata; class Chondrichthyes; order Torpediniformes; family Narcinidae; genus Narcine; species Narcine bancroftii. The sequence goes on from NC_091473.1 coordinate 14,022,791, forward strand.
GGGTTCTACAAATATGTTAATGGTAAAAGGAAAGCGAGAGACAAAATTGGTCCCTTAGAGAATCAGAGCGAAAACTGTGTGTGGAGCCTAGAGAAATGGGGGAGATATTGAACAGTTTCTTTTCTTCGGTATTCACCAAGGAGAAGGATATTGGGATATGTGAGATAAAAAAAGCAAATTGGGTAAATATGGAGAATATAGTGATTACGAAAGATGTAGTGTTAGGGCTTTTGAGGAATATAAAGGTGGATAAGTCTCCGGGACCAGACGGGATCTTCCCCAGGACATTGAGAGAAGTAAAGGAGGAAATAGCAGAGGCTCTGACGATAATTTTCCAAATGTCATTAGAGATGGGGATAGTGCCGGAGGATTGGCGTATTGCGCATGTGGTTCCGTTATTTAAAAAGGGTTCAAGGACGAAGCCTGGCAATTATCGGCCTGTAAGTTTGACGTCTGTGGTAGGTAAATTAATGGAGAAAGTTCTTAGAGATAGTACTTATAAATATCTGGATAGACAGGGTCTGATCAGGAGCACTCAACACGGATTTGTGGGCGGAAGGTTCTGTTTGACCAATCTGATTGAATTTTTTGAAGAGGTGACTAGGAATGTGGATGAGGGTAGCGCAGTGGATGTTGTCTATATGGACTTCAGTAAGGCCTTCGATAAGGTACCACATGGAAGGTTAGTTAGGAAGGTGCAGTCTTTAGGTATAAATTTTGAGATAGTCAAATGGATTGAACATTGGCTGAAAGGGAGAGGCCGGAGAGTGGTAGTGGAAAATTGTCTGTCAGGTTGGAGGCCGGTGACCAGTGGTGTGCCTCAGGGATCTGTATTGGGCCCCTTGTTGTTCGTTATATACATTAATGATCTAGATGATGGGGTGGTGAATTGGATTAGTAAAAATGCAGACGATACTAAGATAGGTGGAATAGTGGATAATGAAGAAGGTTTTCAAGGATTGCAGAGGGATTTGGGCTGCTTAGAAAAGTGGGCTGAAAAATGGCAGATGGAATTTAATGCTGATAAGTGTGAGGTGCTTCATTTTGGTAAGAAGAATCAGAATAGGACATAGGTGGTAAATGGGAGAGCATTGATGAATACAGAAGAGCAGAAAGATTTAGGAGTAATGGTACATCGTTCCCTGAAGGTAGAAACTCATGTGAATAGGGTGGTGAAGAAGGCTTTTAGTATGCTGGCCTTTATCAATCATTGCATGGAATATAGGAGTTGGGAAGTGATGTTGAGATTGTACAAGGCATTAGTGTGGCCTAATTTAGAGTTCTGTGTGCAGTTCTGGTCGCCTAATTATAGGAAGGATATAAACAGAGTGGAGAGAGTGCACAGAAGATTTACCAGAATGTTACCTGGGTTTAAGCATCTAGAGTACAGGGAGAGATTGGGCAGATTAGGTCTTTATTCTTTGGAGCGTAGAAGGTTGAGAGGGGATTTGATAGAGGTATTTAAGATTATGAAAGGGATAGACAGAGTGGATGTGGATAGACTATTTCCGTTAAGAGTAGGAGAGATTGAAACAAGAGGACATGAGTTAAGAGTTAAGGGGCAGAGGTTTAGAGGAAACATGAGGGGGAACTTCTTTACTCAGAGAGTGGTAGCCGTGTGGAATGAGCTTCCGGGAGAAATAGTGGCGGCGGAGTCAATTTTATTATTTAAGAAAAAGCTGGACAGGTATATGGATGAGAAGAAGGTGGAGGGTTATGGTCATTGTGCAGGTAGGGGGGACTAGAGAGGAGTGTTTGGTTCGGTGCGGACTAGAAGGGCCTAATGGCCTGTTTCCGTGCTGTAATTGTTATGTTATATGTTAAATGCTTTGTTATTCATCATTATGAAAGTCTTAATGCAAAGCCAAGAAAATATTTGTTTTATCAACGTGTTAAAGCCACATAAAACAGCAGCCACACAGTTTGATTTATTGGATTAAAGAGATCGAAATTTGGAATATCGTAGCTCATGCTTTGGGAAGATGATACTCTGAAATTAAGATATATTAGAATAAGAAAAGGGTTGTCTATATTTTGATTCAAAGAAAAAATTAATTATGAACTTTATTTGGAAGAAAAGCTTGTAAAATTTGTCTAAAAGAATTAACAATTTAATTTAAGGCAAGATGCCAGAATATTCCAGAAACCATGGGAACCTGTCTATGAATTGCACAGTTCGAAATTGAGCCAAAGTCTGGCCAGACACCTGTGGCCCTGAAAAGATAAGTCAAAGCTTTGGCAGCAGAATTGACAGGAATCCCAGAAGAATGTTATTATAAACAACTAGAGATAACAAAGCTTGTGGGCAGAATCGCAAAGACAATTCAGCCTCTCTTAAAGGGACCAAGAAGCAAAATTTGTTTACAGTTTCCAGGAACCAGGAGAAGCCAGGGGAAGTAAGGGTTGCAGTGTGAAGAAACCAAGATAGATAAGAAATCGTCTCATTGGGCTAAAGACCTGGAGCAAACAGCAAAGAATTGTTTGGTTGTGAGTTGAGCCAGCAAGGTGGAATGACAGCTCTCTGCAGGAAGTTGGAGCCAGTAGCCAAAAAAGAAACAGGTTCAACTAGCAAGCAAGAAGAGGACTCTGATAAGGCACTGCAGGTCTCATTAGTTGGCTTAAAGGTTAGTTGAATTGGAACAGATGAATGTATGTTGTAAAGTCCTACTGGTGCTGTACCAAGCGAAATGCAGATGATAGTGACTCAATCAGCAATAGCTGAAAGTTCAGATGTGAATCCTATTTCCAAGGTTATGAGTGCAGGAAGATCTTCAAAGTCTTCAAAGGCATCTAGAGCAAGTACAGCTTCATGTGCTTCAAGCATATCAGCTATGCAAGCTAAGGCACAAGCAGACTTGCCTACTGTCTGTGCACAACAACAGTGGTTGGTGAAAAGATGTGCTTTAGAGGATAAGGAGGCTCAAATCAAGAATCAGCAACTAAGGCAAGAAGCTGAAATGAAGAATCGGCAGCTGAGGCAAGAAGAGCAAATTAAAAGGTTCCAAATGGCTAATGAAGAACAAAAGAGATTATTGAATAGAGAAAAGACTAGACCTTGAGAAACAATGTGCTATGAATATGACCAAAGTGAAAGCATTAGCTCAGGCTTCTGCAAGATTTGTCACTTAGGCGTACCCAAAGGGCTAGCACCTAGCCTTCCAAAAGAGCCATGGGTAATGCAGCCACAAGAAGCAAATATACTTGAGCATGGAGCCACGGGTGTCGTTGCTAGAGCTCAAGCCACTATGACCAATCCTATGGAAAGAACTATCTCTCTTGAGTTCCCTGGATAGACAGGGAAAGATGGGGCTTTTGGTGCGATTGCTCTGAAGTTCGCGGAAGTGCTGGAGGATAGCCTTTTGGGTATGAAGGATGGTGGCATCAAAAATGAAGACTAAAGGGACTCTGTCCTTGTTCTGCCTATGGGTGGTGGGGTAACTGCAAAAATATGTAATAGAGTAGATATGGGTATGGGCTTTATCAATGTCCGTTGAAGGTATCCATGATTATTAAAGAAAGAGGACATTTCAGATGAACTGGAGGATAAGGCATCCTTGGAACAGGTGGAGCAGAGGAATTATGAAAATGATGGCATCCTTACAAGGTTCAGAGTGGGAAGAGGTGTAGTCCAGGTAGCTATGAGAATTGGTAGGTTTGTAATAAATATCGATGGATAGTTTGTCCACTGAGATGAAGATGGAAAGGTCAGAGGAGTTACAAACAGACCAGATAAAGTGCAAGATGAATGTAATAAAATTGTCAAATTCTGCACAGGTAGAGGAGGGAGCACCAATGCAGTCAATGATGTCGCAGAAGAGAGTTGTGGACTGGTAACCAAGTTGGATTGGAATAGGGACATACTTGACAAAGGGAGGTGTAGCTGCTGCTTGAACCACTGATTTTTCTCTATCGGATTGTGTTGGCCTTCAGATTCCAGCATCTGCATTCTCCTGTGTGTCTTCAGGATGGAACTTGTTTGGTTCAAGTTCAGAAACTAGAGGTGCCATTACCTTGCTGAGACCAATATATAGAGTGACATCTATCAAAGGAGATATAAAGGAACAATTTTTCAGGGAAATTATAGTGAAATGTAAATTTCATAGATTAGTGATAGCAGGGACCTTCTATTATTATAACATACACTGAGATAGTGATTTAATGAAGAGAAACATTTCTGAAATGTATTAAATGTTTTAACTAGTAGTGTCTGACTGAAGTAGGAAGACATTGTTGGGAAATATTTGCACATTCCTACAAATGATTAAAATTGGTTTATTAAACCTCTGGAAGATCTATCGGATGCATTGTATGTGTATTTAAGGGAAGGGTGGAATGAATAGTCATATACTGTCAAACATCTCTAGGTTCTGTGGTGATGCTAAGATTGGAAATTTCTAAATAATATATCCTTAATCAAAATTAAGATGGAAGGATCTTGTTTCTGAGATATTATTTGCATTGGGAGAGGGGTGCAGAGGAAGTTCAGTGGCAGAGAGCAAGGAAATCACAATAATCCTTCAGAAAAAACATCCACAAAGATTTAGAAATCAATCTTTCAGAAGTATGTTAAGACTTTTAAGAGGAACAGAATTATTGTATAGACAAAATTAGCTGGAGCTGTTTACTGGAATAGAGGAGATTAAGAGGAAATTGGTTGGAGATATTTAAGGGGTTCAGACAGGCTGATAGAGAAAAGTGGTGTACATTGGTGAAGAATTCAAATGCCAAAGGATATTGACTAAGATGATTAGATGTTGCTGGTGATGAGACCTTCCTATTATTATTCCTTCCTATGTTTTGTCAAGTTTAGTACAGATTGAGATAATGGCGTGGGGTAAGAAAGGAAAATAGATCATGAATAGTGCCTTAATTTGAATTAATTATTTCTCCTTTTAACAGCTTCCAGTACATACTTCTGGCACTTTCATCAGAGTGGATGACACTGCACTTCAGGTTAGGAATGGGCTGTTTTCTGTCCTCCTGTCAGAAGCATAGTCAAATGGAAAGATGGTCACTGTGGAACTGACTTTCTTGAAGACAGTGTTGCTATTACAAAAGGTGATGTAATTGAATTGTTGATCTGTGCAACATTTGATAGATAATCAAGGCACTGTTCTCTTTTTGCTCAGCATCTTTCAATTACCCTGTTGTACATATCCTCAGGATAATTTGCAATCTATTTCAAATCAATTCTGGCATTTCATCAAAACTTGGTTTCAGAGAGAACATGCAGCTAAACTGGCTGATTCACAATCACCTTCTGTTACATAACCCTTTCTGGATATGTTTCTCTCTACACTAGTGACTTAATTATATTCTTCCAGTAACTCCATTCCTCCATTTTCCACCCTTGTATTTCTTGGCAGCTCTCCAATATGTCTCACTGATTATTTTGCTTGGTTTCTAATCTGTTATATATCGTTTTCTCCTATTTTAATTCCTTATCAAGACACCCACTTACTGATTTCATATTTTAAGTCATATTGGTCACTATTTAGCATAATAATTTTTATTGTTCTTTTGAAATAACTCCTAATATTTGTCCAGACAGTAGATGTGGAGCAAAGAGGTATTGAATGTATGGGATCAACCTCTAGATCAATTTTTGAAAATTAGAACTGTATTTATTACTCTCCCATTGTCTTTCATGGATTGGAAAGATTTTGTTGAAATAATTTAGGAATAGTTTATTTATTGCTTTGATTCAAATCTCTTTCCAACCTCATTACACAGGATGAATATATTCTGCTGTGGCCATTGGAATAAAGCATAATGTTGGGAGACAAAATGTCTCTCAGTGTGCCTGAAACCAGAGACCATTTTAGAAATAGAGCCAAAATACAATTGTAATTATTTGATACCCAGTCATTGCCCTGAAGATCTAACCCCTTCATCCTTGATGCAGTGTGGCTGAAGTACATATTCTGTACAGGAAGTATTGGTAGAATCATCTCCTTTATCATCTCTATTCAGAGAAGAACTAAAAGAATAATGTCATGGGAACATTATTTGTGAGTTTAGCTCCTGGCAGGTGTAAATCTTTGTTTTTTCAGAGTAAAAATCCTGTTAATTTCTGCCAAATAATCCCTTTAAAACATCAGCAGTTTCTAGAAAGAGATTAATTAATCTTAACATTGGACTTTCACAGCCTCAGGATGTTCCAAAATCCTTCAAAGCTATTTTTTTTTAAATTGTTGCCTTTCTTCCAATATAGGGGAGCACAATGGCTTATTTGCAAGCTCCTACAATTATCGACTGGAGTAGCTTGAATGTATAAGTAGGAAAAAAAACTACAAATGTTAAAAATCCAAAAATGAAAACTCTCTGCCACTCAAATGCCTGTCTGTGCCACTGACTAAAGAATCCCCTATTATTATTGTTCATACCACAGAAACCTTTTCAAGATTAGTCATCAATGTGATTTAGAATATGAAATCAGTAAGTGGGTGACTTGATAAGAAATTAAAATAGGAGAAAACAATATATAACAGATTGGAACCAAGCAAAATAATCAGTGAAACATATTGGAGAGCAGCCAAGAACTAAACCTGCTATTGGTAGGTTTATCCTATCACGCTTAGCAGCAGTGCCAGTTGCAGAGCCACTGACCTTGCAGTTGACATTTTTCCTTGAGAGGCGATATCCTCTCCAACAATGTTCAAAAGGGTATACTTATTTGAGAGGGGGATAGCCCCCCCTGGTGGTCATCTATCCCTCTGAATCTGCAATGTGATGTCTCCCAAAAATTACCGTACTAGTGCTTGCACTCTCTGCCTTGTGTATACTCAGTTAGTCAAACTGCTGACCCAACCATTCCATGCAGTTTGAGAGAAATGCAGCTGGACAGACTTTTTTTAAAAATATGTAAAACTCAAAAGTCTGCAGACTCCATGATTGAAATTAAAACACAATGCTGGAGAAACTCAGCAGGCCAAACAGTGCACTTTATGTAGCAAAGATAAAGATATATAACCAATGTTTCGGGCTTGAGCCCTTCATCAAGGTATGAGCAAAATGTAGACAGGTGCCATGGTGGGGGTAAGGGGCAGAGGAGGAGCACAGGCCCACAGGTAGGAGGTAATAGGTGGATGATGGATGGAGGGCACACCAGCAAATGAGGAAGGAGGGGTGGCTCTGTGAATGGAGAGGGAAAGGGATGGAGAGCTCCAAGAAAGAAGAGAGAGAGGGATGGGTAAGAGAGGGAGAACAGGGAGTAGGTTAGCAGAAACCAGAGAAGTTTGTTGATGTCATCTGGCTGGAGAGTGCCCAGATGGAAAATTAGGAGTTGCTCCTCCAATTTACAGGTGGTCTTGATTTGACAGTACATGAGGCCATGTCAGCTTGGAAGTGGGGCACAACATTGAAATGGTTGGCCACTGGGAGATCCCAATCATTGGTCCAGACAGAGCGAAGGGGCTCAATGAAGCGATCTTCCAGTCTGTGTCCAGTCTCTCTGATGTAGATAAGGCCACAACAGGAGCACAGGATGCAGAAGATTATTCCTGCATCCCCCTTGGCACCTTCTCTTGCATCTGCAGGAAGTGCCACACTTGCATTCACACCTCTTCCCTCACCACCATTTAGGACCCAAAATAGGGAGAAAAGCTATAGTATCAGGGACGGGTCAACCAGTACAATGCCTGTAATACAGTGTTCCACCATAGTGGGACCATGTTGTAGCTCATGGAAATAACAGAGGATAATGTGTTGCATGTGGAGGCTGGTGGGGTGGAAGGTGAGGACAAAGGGAATCCTGTTTTTTGTTGCTTCTGGGGGCAGAGGGGGCCAGGGCAGATCAGTAGGAAATAGAGATGCGGGTAAGGGCTGAGTTGATGGTGATGAAGGTGAAATCATATTTTTGAAAGAAGGAGGACATTTTATATGACCTGGATTGGAAAACATCATCTTGGGAAGATATGACGGAGATGGAGGAATTGAGGGAAAATAATAAACTCCTTGCAGGGGACTGGGTTTGAAGAAGTGTAGTTGAGGTAATTATGGGAGTTGGTAGGTTTGTAAAAAAATTATCTGTAGAAAGCTTGTCTCCCAAGATGGAGACTGAGAGATCAAGAAAAGGGATATTGCCACCAGAGATGGATCAAGTGAATTTGAGGTTGGGGTGAAAGTTAGCAAAGTGAATAAAGCTGATGAGCTCATAATAGGTGCATGAGGCAGGTTGATATTGTTGTCAATGTAGCGGAGGAAAAGTTGAGGGCCTTGCCTATGTAGGTTGCAGTGTGGATTGCTCCACAAAGCCCACAAACAGGCGGGCATAGCAGGAATCCATGTGAGTACCCATGGCTACTGCTTTCATTTGGAGAAAATGAATCAAAGGAGAAGTTATTAAGGGTGAGAACAAATTCTGCCAGGTGGAGGAGGGTCGTAGTGGAGGGGGACTGCTTCGGTGTCTTATCAAGAAAGAAACAAAGGGCTTTGAAATCTTCTGTATGGGAGGCGGAGGTGAAAAGAGATTGGATCTCCATGGTGAAAATGAGGTGGGTTTTGGAAATAATGAGGTTGGAGGCTGTGAGAGGGAGATAATAAGAAGTGATGAGGCTTGAGATAGTATTAAAAATAGTGGCTTGATATTCTTTGGTAGGGTCCCGTTGAAGGGGTAAGGAAGTGTCTGAGAGCTGTAATCTGGCCTTCAGCAAGGTGGAGGTCCAGTGTGCCAGACCATAACAGCATCACCCTTGTCTGTGGGTTTCAGAATCAGAATTTATTGTCATGAACAAGTCACAAAATTCTTTATTTATTAGTGAAGTTGGGATTGCTAGAGAGAGATGGGAGGGCAGAGTATTCAGGAAGGTAAGATTGGAATAAGAGAGGAGAGTGATGAAATTGAGATGGTTGATGTCTTGATGGCAATTGGAAATAAAACAATTTAGAGCAGGAACCTGTCCTGGATGATGTGTCCAAGAGGAGGAAGAAGTCTTAAAATGGGAGAAGAGGTCTTTAGTTGGGGGGGGGGGATGGAGAATCCTAGTTGTGGAAGAAGGCTTGGTGACAGAGATGACAGAAGAGTTTGGCATCCTGGTGTGCATGGAACTCATTAAGGTGTGGGTGAAGGGGGATGAAAGTGAGGCTGCTATTGAGGACAGCATGTTCCGTCTCTCAGGGGTGAAGGTCAAAGGGGATGATAAAGACCAAGCAGGGGTTGGAGTGGGAGGCATTGTGGAGGGATTTGGGGGGCAGGAGGGTTGGGGGAATCAGACGGGGGGGGGATGGAGGATTGGGGAAGTTAGAGGTGGGAAGGTGGATTATTGGGGGAAAAGAGGGACCTTAAAAGGAATGATGGTTGAATAGGAAGAGGTGTGAGGGGATAGGAAAGGGTAAAGTGTGATGGCTGGAGGGCTGAGTCTGTGGGATCCAGCAGCTGTGTCAGCCTTGGAAGAAAGAAGACAGTGATGGAGAAAAGAAGAAAAACAGGAAGTAGGCGACCTGAAGTTGATGTTAATGCTATCCCGTTGGAGAGTGCCCAGATGTAAAATTTTGCATTGCTTTTCCAATTTACCTGTTGTGGTAAACCACTGTTATGTATAACTATCTGATCTAGCATACCTATTGCCTGTTGTACCTGTGGCCTCTCCCCACAGGCTCTTATATAAAGGTGACTTTTCCACAGCCCCTGCAACTTAATGCAGGACAACTGAACAATTGGAATATGTTGCGTTCTCCACATAAAACCAACGTTGTCTATGCTAGACACCTTTTAATGACTCAAAAACAACAACCCAGTGAGTCAAATGCTGAATATATTCGGGCTCTGCAAGCACTCAGCAGGGTGTGCAAATGCAAAGTCATGTTCTCTGTGGAGTATACAGAGGACCTGATCTGGGACGCCTACGTTCCGAGGATCAGGTTGAATTACATATGACAGAGATTCTTGGAGCAATGGGAACTCAGCCTGCAGAGAGCAGTTGAGCTGGCAGGTGTACTGGAGGTGGCTGTCCAGAATATGGAGGCCTACTCGACCTATAATGCAGCCACTTCGTAGTCCCCCTGGTCACAGCCATCCTGGAATGTGCCACCACTCACCCCCCACCCCCCCTCCACTAATGACCAGAGTACAGCAGCAGTGCTCTGCAAAAGCCTCCTGATGCTCACGACTGGCTCTGGTAATCACTTGACCACAGCTGCAGTGTTCCAGGATTCCCCAAAGTGCTAGTTCTGCAGCCTGGGCAAGCATCAGAGGAAAAGCTGCTCAGTGAAGGATTCAATCTGCCCCAGCTGCAGGAAGAAAGGCTACCATACCAAAGTGTGCTAGTCTAAACCTCTTCCAAGCAGCGCCGCTTGCGGATTGCGGTGGGCGCCTTCCACAACAGTGCCATTACCCAGGGTCAGCAGCACCGTGTGCAGGCCCTGGGGGCCGCCATCCTCTGCAGCAATGTGCAACGATCCGACTCTGGCCTCTTTCACCCTCAACCAGGACAGTCCACACCAACTTGCTAGATCGATGATGGGCATCAAGGTAAACAGCCATGCGACGAGTTGCTTGTTCGATAGAGAGTGCATGGAGAGTTTTATGCATCCAAATCCAGACAATTGCAATGCCTCTCCCCCTCAGTACTGCCGGTAAACCAAAAGGACACCTTGGCATTCAAGTCATATACAGCAGACGTTTGGGGTTTCTGTATTGTGACTTTAAAAGTGTAATTGACAACTATAGACTGATGGTAATGCCACAGTTCTATGCTGCTGTTCTGCTGGGGCTTGATTTTCAATGTCATCTTAAAAGTGATGATGGCGTTTGATCAGTTCGTAACCAGCAATTTGATAGCCAACCCCGCTGCTATATACGTCCACCAACCAAACCATTCACCATGCATGACTTGTAGGCTCTCCATAATTAAAGTTTCCCCTCCTGTCACTATTCAGTAACTTCACCCCCAATTGCAAACCCTTCACCACTAAAAGCAGATGGTACAGCTCCGCGGACAGGGCATTCATCTTGGCAGAGATACAGCACTTACTTAAGGAAGCCAGCATTAGCCCTTGGAGAGTGTAAGTAGTGGTAGTGCAGAACGAGGAAAAGAAGTGGAGGGCAACTGAAAAGAAGGGATATGCTATGTTCTCAAGTGAATTAAACCCTATTGGTTTCTCCTCAATAGTCCACTGAGTGATTGATGGTACATCATGGGTCATCTTTGACAGTATATGAGGCCATGGACATACCTTTCAGCGTGGGAGTGGGGCACAGAATTGGAATGCTTGGCCACTGGGAGAAACCTGTCATTGATGTGGTCAGAGTGCAGGTACTCAGCAAAACAATCTCCCAGTCTGGATCCAGTCTTTCTGATGTAAAGGCCACAACAGGTGCACTGGATGCAGTAGATGACTCCCACAGATCCACAAGTAGAGTTGCTTTCCTTGGAAGGACTGTTTTGGGCCCCTGAATGTAGTGAGGGAGGAGGTGTAGCACATCCTGCCATTGCAGAGGAAGATTGCCAAGGAGGTAATTCATAGGAAGGCATGAGTGAATGAGGGGGGGGGGGGTCACAGAGGGAACAGTTTCTATGAAAGGTGGAGTGGGAAGGAAAGGGAAAGATGTGTCTAGTGGTGGGATCATGTTGTAAGTGTCGGAAGTAATGGAGGACAATGTGTTGAATGCAGAGGCTGTTGGGGTGATAGGTGAGGACAAGGAGAATCCTGTTTTTGTTGCATCTGGGAGCAGAGGGAGCCAGGGTAGATCAGCAGGAAATGGAGTAGATGTGGATAAGATCTGAGTTGCTGGAGGTAGAGTGGAAACCAAAGTTTTGAAAGAAGAACATTTTGGATATTCTATTTTTATTTCCAAAAGCATTATTGTAGGGGATTCTGACTTGACCCAGATTTCTCACATCTGACAGGAGGCACATACAACTCCACTAAATTGTCAATGAAGTGTTGTCTTGTCATTATTTCTCATATCTGGAAGAAAATTAGAAATAATAGCAGCAAATCATTATCCTCAAATTAAAGACACAAGCAAAAGGTAACATCATAATCAATAGATCAATGTAGGAAAGGGATAACCATACAACAATTACAGTACAGAAACAGGCCACCTCAGCCCCTCTACTCCGTACTGATCTAAGTGACATCCTCTAGTCCCACCTATCTGCTCCCTGTCCATAACCCTCCAATCCCCTCATATCCATGCACTATCCAATCTTCTCTTAAATGACAAAACTGACCCTGCTGCAATCATCTCTTCCAGAAGGTCATTCCACTCAGCCACCACTCTCTGAGTAAAGAAGTTTCCTCTCATGTTACTTTTAAACTTTTGCTCCCTAACCCTTAATTTATGACCCCTTGTTCCAATCTTAACTACCCTCAAGGGGAAGAGTCTATTCACGTCCACTCTGTCTATCCCCCTCATAATTTTAAATACCTCTATCAAATCCCCCCCTCAACCTTCTACATTCCAATGAATAAAGACCCAGTCTACTTAATCTTTCTTTGTATTCTAGATACTGCAATCCAGGCAACATTTTAGTAAATCTTCTCTGCATCCTCTCTACCTTAATGATATTCTTCCTATAATTTGGGGACCAGAACAGCACACAGTATTCCAAACTTGGCCTCACCAATGCCTTGAACAGTCTCAACATCACCTCCCAACTCCTACATTCTATGCTTTGTATAAAGCGCAGCACACCAAAAGCCTTCTTTACCACCCTATCTACAAAAGAATCCACTTTCAAAGAATGATGAACCATTATTCCAAGATCTCTCCGTTTCTCTGCATTCCTCAGTGCCCTCCCCTTCACTGCATATGTCCTATTTTGATTATTCTTCCCAAAATGAAGCACTTCACACTTATCTACATTAAACTCCTTCTGCCGTCTTTCAGCCCACTCTTCTAAGCAGTCCAAATCCTTCTGCAGTCCCTGAAAACCACCTTCACTATCCACAACTCCCCCTATTTTTGTATCGCCTGCATATTTACTAACCCAATTTACCACTCCATAATCCAAATCATTAATGTAAATGACAAACAACAAGAGACCCAACACCGTGCCCTGAGGCACACTGCTCTTCACCAGGCTCCATCCTGACAGACAGTTATCGACCACAACTCTCTGGCATCTACCTTCTAGCCACCATTGAACCCATCTGACTATCTCAACACTAATACCTTGTGCCTGAATCTTCCTTACCAGCTTCCATGTGGAACCTTATCAAAGGCCTTACTGAAATCCATATAGACTACATCTATTACTCTACCCTAGTCACCTCCTCAAAAAATTCAACACAATTTGTCAAACATGACCTTCTTCGCACAAACCCATATTGGCTGTCCCTGATCAGTCTTTGCCCCTCTAGATACTTATACATATTATTTCTAAGAATACTTTCCATTAGTTTACCAACCACCGATGTCAAACTTACCGGCTGATAATTGCCGGGCGTACACTTGGAGCCCATTTTAATTAGAGGAACCACATTTGCGACAAGCAAATCCCGTAGCACCATGCCTTCCTCCAGTGACTGTTGAAAAATCACTGTCAGAGCCTCTGCTATTTCCTCCCTGACTTCTTTCAAGGTCCTGGGGAAAATCCTATCGGGACCCAGAGACTTATCCACCTTTATATGCCTCAACAGTTCCAACACCCACTCTTTCCTAATCCCTACATTTTCCATAATTACCCCTTTTTCCTCTCTTATCCTGCACGATCCCATATATTTTTCCCCAGTGAATACCGAAGAGAAGAACTCATTCAATATCTCCCTCATCTCATTTGGCTCTGCACACATTTGTCCACTCTGATAAACTAATGGGCCAATTTTATCCTTCACTCTCCTTTTGCTATTCACATATTTGTAAAAAACCCTTTGGATTTATTTTCACCCTGCTTGCTATAGCGACCTCGTACCTTCTTTTCGGTATCCTCATTTCTTTTTTAAGCTTTTTTACAATCCATATATTTACCAAGCATCTCATCCATACCTTGCGTCTTCTATTTAATGTTGGTTTCCCTTTTATATCAAACCAACTTTCTAATCTCCCTTGAAAACCACGGCTCTCTCAAACTTTTGGCTCTGCCTTTTATCCTAACAGGAACATAAAGATTCTGCACCCTCAAAATTTCACTTTTGAATGAACTCCAATTCTCCTCTACCTCTTTCCCATATTTCAAATCAGCCCAAACTACTCCTTGCAAATCCCTTCTCATTTCATCAAATCTGGCTTTCCCCACTCAAAAACCTTAATCGTCGGTCCAGACCTATCCCTTTCCATGATTATATTGAAACTAATGGTACCATGATTATTAGATCTGAAGTGCTCTCCAACACACACCTCTGTCCCTTGTCCTATCTCATTCCCCAACAGTAGATCCAACACAGCCCCTTCTCTAGTGGGTACCTCAACGTATTGCTGCAAAAAACTATCCTGCACACATTTTACAAATTCTAATTCATCCAGCCCCTTCACCAAATGTGTTTCCCAATCTGTATTAGGAAAATTAAAATCCCCCGCTAACACAACCCTGTGCTTATTACAAATCTCAGCTACTTCCTTACACATTTGCTCTTCTATTTCACGCTCCCTACTAGGTGGTCTATAATACACTCCTATAATTGTAACCTCTACTTTTCCATTTTTTAATTCCATCCATACCGCCTCCCTCCAATCTATCTCGCATCAGCACCAGTGTAATATTTTCCCTGACAAGCAATGCCACACATCCCCCTCCCCCTAACCCCTCCAATTCTATTACACCTAAAGCAGCAAAATCCTGGAATATTTAGCTGCTAGTCACATCCCTCCTGCAACCACATCTCACTAATCGCCACTACATCATACTGCCAAGTATCTATCCGCACCTTCAGCTCATCTACTTTCCTTACAATACTCCTTGCGTTAAAGTAAATACATTTCAGAGACTTCCCACATCTTACCTTCTGCTTATCCCCATCCTATGGACAATTCTATAAATTATTACCATCATCCCCTCTCCATCATGGCACTGATCCTTATTCTTCTTGATCACCTGTCTATCCACCCCCAAAGTGCTCTTTGCTGTTCTTCTTTATATGGACCCCTTCCCCCAACCATACTAGTTTAAAGCCTCTTTGGTTGGCCTAGCAAAGTGGGAAGATTGGCAATCTCAGATGAAAAAAATTATCTTCACCGAGGAAGTTGTGAATCTTTAGAATTTGTTATCCAAGAGAGTTGTGGAGGTTCAGTGCTAAGATATTTCAAGACAAAAATCAATATTTTTTTTAGATATTAAAGGAATCAAGGGATACAGGATCAGTAGAGGGAAGAGGAACTAAGGTAAAATATCAACCATGATCGGGGACTGAATAAATGACTCTTGTTTCTATTTCTTATGTTCTTGTGTATGAATAAATAATGGGCCAGATGCATATAGCCATTAAAATGAAAAAAAGTTGTAGAGTTTCATGCACAAAATGTTAGTCTCAAAAAGCCTACTGACACATGCAGAGAGCTGTATTGATTGGATTTCAGAGGCAATGGCATGGCAAAGACTTGGGTTGTGAAGTTGAAGGAATTTTTTTTCTAAAATTTTGTTTGCTTCAGTTTAATATTTTCAATTCTGAATGTATTTTACATGTTTTAGTGAACTTAATTTCTTTTGTTTTTACTTTGTTGAAATTATTTAATACATTTCATTTTTATTTATATAATATCCAGTGGTGTTAAGTATGAGCAAGGCAGACTACTGTTGTCTGTTGGGCCAGAATGATGCAGCTCAGCAGAATGTTGTTTTCACACACAATTACAAAGGGAAAGCTCTTGGTTTGGAGATGCTCATAATATGGAAAATGCTAATATACTTGCAGTTCTTGGAATTGGATTATAATTTGAATTTTCTTCAAGTACATTTCTGCAGAAGAATCATTAAACAAGCACTTCCCTGTGCGAAGTTTGATGATTATGACTCAAACAATGGGAGTTAGTGAGTCACTGTGAGATCCCATCCGTGCATGCGCAAACATTCTTTTACAGTCTGGAGGAGAGAAGCCACTGAATCTAAATGAGTTAAATTGGACGAACCAACCATAACACAAACCTGTGACTGAACATTATTTATTGCATAACAAACATCTTTATCGGTAATCAAGAAAGGGAGGGAGAGGTGGGCACATTGACTCACCAACTCCCATTGCTCGAATAATAATCATCAAACTTCGCACAGGTAAGTGATCGTTTAATGTTCAATTATTCTTCTCAATGTACGTTGGTTCACCAACATGAGAGTTTGTGGCTTATCACCTTCAGGTGGTCCAACAGACCATAATCAGTTGAATGGGTCCCCCATCTGCCCTCTTTGTCAATCTGCCACGTGTAGGATGGAAGCCTCTGAATTTAAAGGTTTATTGTAGAATCTATTAAAGGTTCTCTCATTACTCCATCCTGCTTGGTGGAGGATATCCCATATAGTGACCTTGGCCCTATTGGCAGTCAAGGTTGCCACTGTTCTTGTTGAGTGGGACCTAAACTGAGTAATATCCACTCCAGCCACTCTCATGACCTCCTGCAGCCATCTGGCCAACATCTGGGAGGTAGTCCACTGATGCGGTTTTTTATAACATATAAAAAGGTATTTTTCATTTAGCCTAATATGTTTTGTACATACAACGTATCTTTTTAAACAATCCAACACACATAACCATGCATCTTTTCTGTATGCATAAAATGAGAAATTTGTCCCAATTCTCCCTTGCCTGTTATGTTTCAAAATGTCTGTAACTTGAATGCTTACACAGTCCTCCTCCCAACAAATATAGTCCATACAAATGCAAGACAAAGTTTTTACCCTCTGGATCGATGTCAAGGCCACTAACATGATCAACTTATAGGTCAGGCTGTGTAAGTCCAAGCTGGAAGTTGGCAACAATAATCTTAAATAGTCCAAAACAATCTTTGTCCCATATTTCTTTATATCTGGGTACCAGAGGGTGCAAGTGAAACATTCCTTTCATGAATATTTTGATCGGGATGGTTCATCATTGCATGCCCAGAGTCCTGAAACATCAAGAAAGCAGCCAGTGTGCTCTTAGCTGTATTTGTCGTGCTGTAGCTGGCCCCCTGCACATAAAACTTATCGGTTAGGAAACTTAAAATGCCTCTGATAGAGGCTGACTCTTCATTCAGTCTGTTTTGGGAACAATACTTTCTCATCTTCCCACATAGGAAGCATACTGTTTCTGAGAAGACTTTTTCCAAGATGCTCATAGAATGTCCAGAGTTCTAGGCTGCAGAGCGTTTATCTCTCCGATCCTGCAACCTAACAAACTTAAGTGAGACAATGGGTGAGATACCTTTGACACCAGTTGAATTAGCAGATCTTAGTTTTTTGTGAATACTAACGGACTCCCCACCATAAGCCTTAGGAGTATGGGGAACCAACATTGGGAAGGCCAATTGGGCACTACCAGCAGTCCTGAGGCCCCATCCTCCTGTATCTTATTTAGGCATTTTGCCACCAAGGTGAACGGGGGGAAATGCATAAAAGATATATTTAGCCCAATCTAGGTTAAAGGAGTCAATGGCCTCCGCTTGGGGATCCGGCAGCCAGAACACGTACCATGGAACCTGAACATTCAGCCTGGATGCAAACCAATCTATCTCCGGCATGCCAAAGGTGTCTGCTAACAGGTTAAAGTATTTCTTCCCCAGAGTCCACTCAGTGTCATCATTGAATTTCCTGGACATCAGGTCTGCCTGAGTGTTTATCTGACCTGGCAGGTAGGCGGCTATAACCCAAATATTTCTCTGAATGCACCAGTGCCAAGTCTCAATGGCTAGTTTGTTACAGGAGACAGATTTGAGACCTCCCATATTATTGAGGTAGGCTGTTGCTGAAATGTTATCCAACCTCAGCAATACATAAATATCAGCTTCCCTTGCACAGAGTGACTTTAGTTCTAATTAAGACCGCCAACATTTCCAAATATTTGATACCGGATTTTGCGCCTCCCTGAGCTTTCTGTACATCCATCTTCCTCCAGCAGAGACCTTTAGATTTGTGGCTCTCCAACCTTCGTGCAGTGGAGGGAATGTCTGGTGGCTGTGGGGACTCTGTGGGCTTGATTGCTAACTTATCCCCATGTAGAGAAAAGTAAGTCGAGAAGAGAAAGGGAAGGGTCAGAGATATGATGTGAAGATGCTTTTGATAGTCTGTGGAGTTGAAGTAGATATGAATTGAACATCTTATTTCTAAGATTGTGTTAAGGACGAGTCAGATTGGAATGTGGAGAATAATTATTTTATTATTTATTTTAAATAGCCCTTACTGATCATGTTCTTTCAATTCTTGATGACTACTTTTGACAGCATAATAATGTGGTAACACAATACATTGTTTTGAATGGCTATTCAAAGTTCTCAGCAAATTAAGCCAAATATCACTGCTGTGCACAATAAGTAGGATATTCATAAGGGTTCTTCAACGGCATCTTTCAAACCTATAATATGTTATATCTAAAAGGACAAGGGCAGGAGGCACATTGAATAGTATCTTTTTCCGTTTACCTTCTAAATCCCACATTCTGGTACGAATTACTAAGTCGCAATGTGGACTTCATTTCCATCAGAAGCATAATCTAGAGATTGTTAAAAATGATAAACGATGTATCCCTAATTTCCAAACTATCTCCTTTGGTACTCAAAGATCCACATTATCAGGCCATGGAGATTTATTAATATCAGTGCCATTAATTTATCAAATACAATCTTATTACCAATACTTTATTGTCAAGATTCAGGATTCCTTTATTGTCATGTAATAAAACTAGTGTAGTACTACACCAGATTTTCGTTAGTTGGCCTTAAGGCACACAGATGTGCCATCAGTTGAAATTGCCGGGTGCATCTTACAGTCAGAGAGGCAAAGGAGAGCTCTCCCCCCTCCCCAAAATCAATGATTGTCCGTGGATTCACCTCCAGTGCTCCTGCAGCCACTACAGCCACACAGGCTCCAGTCGAAACCATCATAACCTGAGCTCCAGATTCAAGCCTCCAAGATGATTAGGAAGCCTTCAGCATCCTGGGCCACCCTCTCGCATTCTGGTTCCAATAGCTGATACCCCTTCAGCCAGACTCCAGCATTCCGCAGCCTGGTGCATGTCCTTTGACCGTAGTCACCAGTAGCCTGCAGCTTGGGTGGGTTCCTTGCTAATGTTGGAAACAGCCCATTGCCTGTGTGTTCTTCAGCTGCAGAGTCTCTAACTGATCCGCCAACATGATCACCATTCTGTGGGTCATCTCCTCTGCTTCTCTTTCTCAAACAGGGAGGTGCTCTGCGCCAGTCCTCTGATTCCCCAAGTCTGTAACCTCTCGACATTGCTGCCAAATATAAGCATTGCCATCTTGGGCCCAGACTCCTCGGTTTCAGGATTTTAAAATAATCCACCATACAGGCTGTTTGAAAAAACCTGTATGGAGCTGCTGGTAGTTGGACTGGGCAGTAGAATCCTGAGGATTCTCCTCCTCACTCTTCTCAGGTCCGACAACAGTGCCATTGCAGCCACTCTGGTGACAATGTTGCCATTTTTTTTTATTTACTATCTTTAATTACTCACATTCATTGGATTCATTATTTCTGAAAAGTTCCTTGTGCCTTCTGTGAAGACTGAACCAAATTGTTTATTTAATTGCTTTGCCTTATCTACTTAAAAAATTGTTCCATTTCTGACAGTGGAGGGCACATGCTTGACTTCACTAAACCTTTTCAGATTCATTGTCAGAGTACATACATGATGTACAACCCTGAGATTTTTTTCTGTGGGGACACAAGAATTATGACTAATAGGTAGAGCATAAAAAAGCCTGTACACAGTGTAAACATTTAAACACACAAAGAACTGTAAACAGATAACTTAGTCAATGGTTCAGTGAATAAAGCACAACAGTTGTCTGTGAGCTGAACCAACAGGACTGTTTAAATGAATTTTTGAAGGAGTTTTAATAATTACAGTTCAGACGGAATGTATGAAGTTGTAGACCCATGCCGGGTGGCAGGATAGGCGCCAGTGTACCCACCTTCTCCCTTAAGTGGGTGAGTACTGAAGTGGGAGATTTCTGCTGCCAACATGCTGCAGGAATGAAATTCCCTGGGACCATTAGGGGGGCTCTATAAAACAAATTCTGTGGAAGATGTGGCTAGATCTTCCTTCGGTGCGGTATGGATACCTAAAAGTACCCAAGGCAGTTCATTTATCCATTCCAGTCCCTTAAGATGTGCCAGCCATTAGAGCTGTTTTCATATGATGATGAAAACATTCCACTAAGCCATTGAACTGAGGATGATAGGCCATCGACCGATGCAATTTCATGTCCAGCAACTATGTGATTGTGGATCATAACCCAGACATAAACTGAGCTACTCTGTCAGAGGAGATATGCATGGGAAGTTCAAATTGCGCTATCGTACTATCCAATTGGTGATGAGGGCTTTTGCACAAACTGAGGCAGAGGTGTCAGAGAGGAGGATAACTTCTGGCCATCTCATGAATCTGTGAAGAGGTGAGTAGCACCTTTGGATGGGAGCAACAGGCTGATGATATGCACTTGGATGTAATCAAACTTGCGTTGCGTGGATGCAAAAACCTGTAGTGGGGCTTTAGTATGGCACTGAACTTTGGAGATCTGGCACTGGTTGCATGTCCTTGTCCAAGCACCAACTTGTTTGCACAGGCTGTGCCAAATGAATTTGCCCACCACAAGCCTTGTTGTCATCCTAATTAAAGAGTGAGCCAAACTGTGTATGGAGTCAAACAGCCGACATCGCCATGCAGCAGGTACAATGGGCCTCGGATGGCTGGTAAATATGTCACAAAGTAGGGAGCCATTTGCTGAACCAAAACATATGTCCTCCAATTTCAGTCCCGATAAGGCAGTGTGATATGCGGCCATCTCTTCATCTTCCCACTGAGCTGCTGCCAAAGCCATGCAGTCTATACTGAGAGCAAGCAAATGGAGGGAAGCAATGGTGGTGCAGGATAGCGTGTTGGAGACTAGATTATTCTTACCAACGATGTGTTTTATCGTAGTTGTAAACTCTGAAATGTGGGAAAGTTGCCATTGTTGTTGAGCTGACCATGGATCTGACATCTTGGCAAAGGCGAAAGTCAACAGTTTGGTGATCTGTGTAGACCATGAACCCTCTGCTCTCTAGGAAATAGCGAAAATGCCCTATGGCCAAGTAGAAGGCAAGGAGCTCCCCGTCAAAAGCACTGTACATTTGCTCTGGTGGTCTCAAATGATGACTAAAGAAAGCTTGGGGGTTTCCAGATGCCATTGATGAGTTGCTCCAGGTCCCTGCCTACAGCAGTGCTTGATGCATCCACTGTAAGAGCCATTGGTATGTCAACCCTTGGGTGCATGGGCAGAGTGGCTCTCGCTAGTGCTTCATTGGCAGTCTCAAATGAAGCCATGACCTTGTCATCCCATTTCAGTTCCTTGGGATGTCTGGACAAGAGTTTGAAAAGTGGGTGCTTAAATTTGGCTGCAGCTGGCACAAAACGATGGTAAAAGTTAATCATGCCAACAAACTCTGGCAGGCCTTTAATGGTCTTGGAAATTTCCAAATGGCTTTGACCTTGCAAAGTAGTGGAACCACTCCATACTGACTGATGCAGTGGTCGAGGAAATGATTGATGTGAAGCCAAATTGGCATTTAGCCAGGTTGATCGCTAACCTATGGTCATTTAGCTGCTGCCATAGTTGACGGAGATGGGCCTGGTGCTGCTGCCACAAGTGGCTGATGATAAGGATGTCGTACAAATAAACAAATATGAAATCCAGGCCCAGGGTAACTGTGTCCATTAGGCATTGAAATGTCTGGGGTGCCCTTTTTAAACAAAAGGCAGAGGGAAGAATTCAAATAGCCCAAACAGGGTAATCAAGGTAGTCTTAGGAGTGTCATCTGGATGAACTGGGATCTGCACGCCAGGTCGATTTTGGAGAAAATCTTAGTGCTGTGAAGGATTGCAGAAAAATCCTGCATATGGGGAACTGGGTAGCAATCATCCGTAGTGATGTCATTCAGATGCAATAGTCCCCACAAGGTCTCCACTCTCCAGACACCTTAGGTACCATATGCAGCAATGATGCCCCGAAGGGCTATCAGAGCAGCAAACAATCCCCATTTCCTCCATGTGTCAGAATTTGTCTTTAACCAATTGCAATTTATCTGGAGGCAACTTGTGCGCTCGAGATAAATTCCATGAATTAGAATGTGGTTGGGCCATTGAGAACTGCGGAGTAATAATGCTGGGGAATTTCACTAGGATTCTGGTGTATACATTGTTTAAGAGCATCACCAAGTTGAGGCGAGGTGTTGGCAATGCAGCAGGGTGCAAGGCGAGGGACCCAAAGTCTTTGAATTAACTAGGTGGTAACCTTTGAGATATACTAGAAGGGAGTGATTTCACAAATAATCAGCTCCCAGAAGTGGCTGTGACACATCAGCAATGGTGAAGGATCAGCTGAACTGCAACAAGCCGAAATTGTCCGTGACCTGTACATCCGGATGCTGCTGTTGTTGGCGGTCATGAGAGGAGGACCCTTCTTTCCTGAATGTGTGTCTGGACTGGGGGAGGGAAACATGCTAACTTCCACTCCAGTGTCGACCAAAAACTGACAGCCTGAGTGTCAATCCCAGAGGAGAAGGAGGTTATTCTTGTGGTCAGTGGTCGTGGCCACTACCGACAGCTGGCCTCAGTGTTTCCTGGATGAGTGCAGGGGGGGACACCAGTGGCGAGCTGCAGCTCCCCATCTCTAATGGTAATAGCACCATTGCACCACCACTAGTCTGAGTGGCCAGGGTTCATGCCCTTTGCCGAGCCACTGCTACATGCCCAACCGTAAGTCTACCATGCTGCTTAGTATGCCACAACTCAACAACATAGGCTTTTAAGTGACAGGGTCATTAAAGTCTTCGTCTGCACCAGAAAACTGATGAGTCCTGGCATTTGCTCAAGAAAAAGTTGCTCGAAAAGCAGACAGACCTTGTGTCTGTTCATGAATGCCGAGATCTCATTCATTAGTTTGGAAAGAGTATGGTCGCCCAGACCATCCATATAGAGAAGTTGTGCTGCCCTGTTGCTTTGGGAAAAGCAGAAAATGCATATAAGCAAAGTAGCTCATACCAGCTCAGGCTGGTGTAAGAAATCTTGGTGTCTTGGTCCGGCGATGTAACAACGTAGTAGTACTTTGTTGAGTCAGCGGTAATCTGGAGTAGATGGAACTTGGCCTCAGCTTGCTTGAACCAAACCTGTGGCTGCCGGGTCCAAAACACTAGACATTTGAGGACAACAGTGAGGTCCAAAAATGTGGTTTTAATGAAGTACAACAAAAGTTGTGTGAGCTGAACCATCAGAACTGTTTAATGGAATCTTTGCAGGAATTTAAATAATTACAGTTGACGCACTGTCACAATCACCCAACCCCTGAAGTCACACGCCTCCCAGAGTTCCTTGTACCCCAGGCCACCGGGAACTCCTGATCCTGCGGGGGCCTGCAACTATGGATGTTAGTTTGGTAATGGAGTGGCGTGGTTTGCCACAAATGAATGTAAACAAACTGACTGCAATGCAGAGAGAATAAAAAAGAAATTCAATAAAGTGGACAAGTAAGAGTCCTTAAATGAGTCTCTGACTGAGTTTGTCATTGAGGAATCTGATGGTAGAGAGGTAGCAGCTGTTCCTGAACCTCGTGGTTCAAGGCTTATGGCACCTATACCTCTTTCCTAATGGCAGCAGTGAGAACAGAGCATACACTGAGTGGTGTGGGTATGGCGAATGTCAAATCACACAAAGCCCTGCTCTCTTATTGATGATTGCTACTGCTTTCCGACAGCAGCATTCCCTGTAGATGTACTCAATAGTGGGGAGGATTTTGCCTGTGATGTCTGGGGCTGTGCACACTAGGTTTTGGAGGGCTTTATGCTCAGAGGTATTGGTGTTTCCATACCAGACCATGATGCAGCCAGTCAGCACACTTTCCACCACACTGTGTAGAAATTTCCCAGGGTTTCTGGTGTCATACTAAACCTTGGCAAACTCCTGAGGAAGTAGAGGTGCTGGCGTGCTTTCTTCATTATGCCATTGGAGTGTTGGGTCCAGGAAAGATCCTCCGAGATGGTGATTCCCAAGAACTTGAATTTGCTCATCCTCTCCACCTCTGATTCCCCAATGACTTTCCTTTCTTGACATTGAGTGCAAGGTTGTTGTTGGTGCACCATTTAGCCAAGTTTTCAATCTTCATCCTGTATGGTGACTCATCTCCTTCCTTTACACAACCCACAACCGTGGTATCATCGGCAAATTTGTAGTTGGTGTTATTGCCGTATCAAGCCACAGTCATCGGTGTAAAGTGAGTAGAGGAAGGGGCTAAGAAGGCAGCCCTGTAGTGCTCCAGTACTGATAGAGATTATAAAAGAGAGGTTCTTGCCAATTTTCACTGTGGTCTGGAGGAAAGGAAATCCATGATCCAATTACTCTAGGTTTTGGAGTTTGCTGATTAGTTTTGAGGAGATGATGGTGTTAAATGCCGAAGTATGGTCAATAAAGAGAATCCTAATGACTGCATCTTTTCTGTCCAGGTGTTCCAGGGCTTTGTGTGATTTGGCATTCGCCATAGACCTGTTCCTACGATAAGCGAACTGGAATGTATCCATGTCACTGGTCAGGCAGGACCTGATGTGCTACAACATCAGTCTTTCGAAACCCTTCATCACTGTTGATACAAGTGCTCCTGGTCGATGGTCATTAAGGCAGGTTACTACACTCTGCATGGGCACCAGTATGATTGATGCTTTTTTTTTTAAAAAGGTGGGTACCACGCCCTGCTTGAGTGAGATATTGAAGATATCCATGAATACATTGGTAAATTGGTCAGCACAGATTTGTTTTTTCACTTGGTTTACTTTATATTCCATGCTAATTTACTCCATTTTAATTTCTTACCAAATTTCTTTGTCAACCTTTGATAATATTTAAACTGTTATCAACCCTTAGATTTGCTACTTTATCTGGCAATGTTTCATTACTTCTTATTGTATCAAATGAAAATTGTTCTATGTCAGGCAGGAATGTAAAACTGTTGCACATCCTTCATTCCTTAAATATTAACTGTTGTTTTTCCATTGTCATGCCTTTTAATGAAGCTCCCCAATCTATTATACTCAACTCACCCCTTGTACCGTTGTTTATTTAGACTTAGTGCCTGAGATTCAGGTGGAACCACGCGACTTTTCATCTTAATAATGAATTCTATTATGATGTGGTCACTCTTCTCTCCTGGACCTTACTCTAATACTTTTGCTCAATGATGACACTAGAGAATATCAATGTTGCATGATGCAATGATGGCAAGGTCAAAAGGATGTGATTACATTCTCTTATTGATGATTATGATTGTTTAACAATTGTGCAGTGTATGTTACTTGCAACTTATCAGGCCATGCTTGTTTGAATTCCATTACATGCATGAACAGGTTAATTTGTAAATGAACTGCATGCATAGATTCATTTGTGAATAGTATTGTTAATTAAAATACATCCTAATAAATAGATCTTGATGGTTGGCCTCAAAAAACCACAACCATTTTTCAATGTATGAGTTATGACAGTTCTATTTCTGATTGAATTTAAGCTTTGCATTGATTAATTGAATCAACACTTAATCAATTGCTGCGTTAATTCAAAGGCAGCTAACCTCACCTTTGGAATTCATCTATGTAATTCATGTTTAAACTAAGGATGAATTGGACAAAATATCTGATAAAGAGGTAAGAGCTAATCCCTATTGATGCCTGCTAGTTCATTGCCTAGATCTACCTTGGAACTTACCTGTTGAAACAAAGTACTGATATAATACAAGGATGTTGCCAGGACTTGAACAACTGAATTAAAGGGAAATGTTAAACAGGTTAAGACTTTATTCCCTGGATTGTAGAAGAATGAGGGAAGATTTGATAGCGGTATATAAAAGAACGAAGGATATAGATAGAGTAAATGCAAGAAGGCTTTTTTCCACTGAGGTTAGGAGATATAAAAACTGGAGGACATGGGCTAAGGTTGAAGGGGGGGGGGACGGATTATTAAAGGAACTTCTTCATTCAGAGAATGGTGGGAGTGTGGAATGAGCTCCCATTTAAATTCATAAATACAGGCTCAATTTTGACATTTAAGAAAAATTTTGACAGGTACATGGATGAAGGGGTATGGAGGGATATATCCCTACTGCAGGTTAGTGGGACTAGGCAGATTAAAGGATTGGTACAGACTGGAAAGACTAAAGGACCTGTTTCTATGCTGTAGTGTTTTATGGTTCTGTACTTCACTGAATAATGAGATTCACAAAATAATCTACAATGTATAATAAAACTCTTGGTATCTGGCACCTGTGGGGATTGGGATATGCCAGATACATGAATCTTCCGGTTGCTTGAGATTGTGTGTTTGTTTGATAGGTGAACTAACAATAAGGCACACCAATTTTAAACCTGTACATTTTACCTTTTATTTTCCGTGATTTTTTTGTCAGTTGTTTGAGGCTACGGTTGCTTGAATTCCGGATAACAGGGGTTTTATTGCATCTAATCTCAAACCTCCAAATTATCACAAAGTAGGACATCTGTGATTTGATTGCTGTTTTTTGTGTTTACTCAGTTTAATATTGAATTTGGCTGTGGAACCAAAAGTCTGCAGTTTGTAATCCCATCCCTTCACTGACACCATTTGAGTTTGCAAGATCTGACGGTAGTGTTAAAAAGGCATCTGACATACACAAGAAGAAAGAAAGATATTTATATCATTGTTTTCACAAGCGCAACCTGGTGAAGTGCTTGGAGCGTATAAAATACTTGTCAAGTGGAGTACTGTTTTAATGTATCTCATTTATGAACAGTTAGAAAACACAAATAAAAATCTGGTTATGGTAAGATGATTTGTTTTATTTAATTAAAATTGCTTGAGGGAATAATATTGACTGGAATGACAGAAATAGGTATCTCCTGATTACCTTCAAAACAGTTATACAGGAACATTTCCAGGTAAACAAGAAACACCAGATGCTGGGGTGTAGTGCAGTACACAAAAATGCTGGAGAAACTCAGGAGGCAATGCAGCATCCAGAGTAATTAAAAGGCAGTTGTCGTTTTGGGCCAGAGCTGCTCTTAGAAGCACCAAAAATCAGGCTCAGGCTAATGCCCAAATAAGGAGAGAGGGACGGGGAGGAGCACAGACTGGCAGGCGATTGGTGGATACAGGTGGGAGGGGGAAGAAGAGAAAGGAGTTGAGACATGATTGTGAGCGGGTGGAAGTCTAAGGAAGATAACTTTCCGATAGGGGCTGGGAAGCTGGAGGAAGGGAGTCAGGGGATGAGGTAAAGAGGTGTCTGCTACATGATTGCATGCAAACTGTGAAGTTAACTAATGGCTCCGCTATATCACCTTAAATAGGCCAGCAGAGCATTTGGCCTTAGAAATTGTATTTCTAATTAGTAAGATATTCTGAAAACCAAAGAATCAGCGAAGATTAAGTTTAAGTTTATTGTCACACTCACTGATGTACAGTGAGAAAATATGTTTTGCGATTTGTCCAGCTTGTCAGCCCATATATAGTACAGCAGTAAACGCAGTTGCATCATGTAATGCGCGTCGAAAGAACCAAAGACTTGTTGATCCAAACCAAGGGTTTTATTAACTAAAAGACTGGAGCATATCACAAGTAGGTCAACCAGTCCAAAATTACCTGGTCTGGCTTGGAGCAATCCTTTAAGACCTGCCAGTAGGTGTGGCTACACTCTCAGCCAGTCACAGTCATCCTACACTGCCATCTGTACATATGTACATATACACATTGGTGATAGAATCTGTACTATCACACATCACTACAGAGAGAGATCAGTTGGAATAGAACAAAGGCAACATTATTTTACCACTCAATATGAGTTTATTGTCATATACATAAGTACTGCTGCACAGAAATGTTTGCTGCAGCAAAACAGGTACACAAGCTACACCAACTACAATACTAAAAACTAAATTACCACAATATTCCTAGACAGAAAAAGCTTTAATAAATATCAAAGAATAAATATATATTCACAGTTGCAGTTGTGCAAGAGAAAAATAACATTTCAGTCGTGCAGTTAAATCTTTCAGTGATCCCAGAGAAGTTTATGGTTAAGGTTAGCACAGGGAGATTCAAGAGCCTGATACTTATTGGTAAAAACTATTCTTGAACTTGGAGGTACTGGACTGACTGAGGCGAGCAGTAGGATGAGATTATGACCAGTAGTGATGGAGGTCCTTTATGATGTGAGGCACCCACTCACAAAGATGTTTTCAATGAATGAAAGGTCAATGCCCATGAAGAACATGGCTATGTTTGCTTCTTTCTGCAGCTTTCAGAGGCTCTGGACACTTGAATTTCCAAAACAGATTCTGCTGGTCACCTCACAGATTATGATTAGATGAGGAGAAGATGGCAGAAATGCAAGCATTTGACAACGGTAACAGCAAAGGGGGTGTCACATGATGCAGTGAGGAGCAGCACACACCCTAACAACTCCCGTGGGATTAATTTAAAAAGGTGCATATTAAGTAACGCTTTTTCTATAAAAACTGCATCACGTATGCGTAGTACAAAGGAAAAAAGTTGCAAAAAAATGCAAGGTCTCTTAAAGGGACAGTATGGAATTTCAACATCTGAACAAGGGAGATAAATCTCCAGTGGAAGAGGGTTCAGAAGAATGAGAGAAGAAGCAATATTAAGTTCAGAAGATGAACAATCGAGAGGCAAGAAGAAGATTTTTAGAAAGGAAATGAATAAGACTGAGACAAAAACAAAGGAACCAGGTAAAAATTAATTTGTCTTTGGAAAATAATTTTAAATTGTCTGAGTATTGAAGCAAGTTAAAGCAGATTTGACAGGTAACGTGGATAATGCATTAAAGGCGATAAATAATGTCTCACAGAGAGTTGATAAGTTTGAAAGAAAGATTCAAGATGTTCTAGAAGAGGTGCAATGTGTCCTAAGACACGACAACTAGTTTGATTTCGATGAATGAAAAACTGATGGAAAAAGTTGATATTCTGGAAAATTATAGTAGAAGAAACATTGTTAAAATAGTATAATTGTCTGAAGGTAAAGGAGGAGAAGATGTGATTTGATTTTTTTTCAAGAATGGATACTGAAGATATTTGGAAAGGAACACTTTGAAGACAAGATTTTAATTGAGAGCTCATAGAGCTCTGAGACCAAAGCCGGGTCCAAGCCAGAGACCTTGATCTATCCTCGTTAGATTTTTGAACTACCAGGATAGAAAGAGGCTTCTGGGTTTGGTGATGAGAAGAGCTAGAGAATATGGGCCTTTGAATTATGAAGAGGATAAGATTTTTTTTAAATCTAGACCCAAGTCAAGTTCTATTAAAGAAAGAAGAGAATTTAATCCAGTTAAGAAAGTTCTCTATGATAAAGAATAAAGATTTGTCTTGGTTATCCAGCTACTTTGAAAATATTTGTACCAGGTCAACAGAATGTTTTTTTACAAATTATGTGCAAATTGAAGAATAGGCTCAGAGATTGTCTAAAATTCAAGTAACAGAAAGTACCGATCTGTTGCAATGAATTTAATGTATAGGGAGAGGGGGTCTCTTACCCCCTCTTTTTCTTTCTTCTCTTTGATGGATGAAGAATTTTTACATTGGATGGAATTGTTGGTTAGATTAAAAGTGTTTTCCCCCTGGGGAGTTGGGGGATGTGGTAGGTTGATTTCTGGTGGCTGCATATGTTTTTGTCACTCAGCCATGACCCGTAAAATGGAGGAAGGTAGTGTTAGTTCTTCTAGCACTCAGAAGGATTTCTGTTTTTTCATTTTTTTCCCCTTTTTTAAGTAATTAAGTATATTGTATTTAGTTTTAATAATAATGTTTTTGGATTGCAGATGATGATGTTCAGGACCAAATTATTTTGTGGGAATTCTTCCTGGATAGGAGTGATGAAAAAGAATTTTATGAATTTTATAAATAAGGAAAATGAATAAAGTAATTAAGGTTATGAATTTTAATATTAATGGGATTAATGTGACAATTATGAGAAAGAAAATTCTGTTTTATATTAAGAAATTGGGAGTTGAAATTGTTTTTCTACGAGAGACTCATTTAACTGAAAATGAACACTTAAAATTAAAAAGGGATTGGGTAGATCAAGTAGTTTTTTCTTCATTTAATTCTAAGACAAGAGAAGTGGCAATTTTATTTAAGAAAAATCTGCCAATTGAGGTTCAAAATGTGATTACAGACCCAGCAGAGGGCATGGACTTTGTTAAATATATATGCAGCAAATATAGAAGATGAAAAATTTATACAAGATACTTTTTTGAATTTGGTGGATGTTCATGAATATATTTTAATAGGAGGTGATTTCAATTTTTGTTTGGATCCTTTATTAGATGGATCATCAAGAACAGCAGTTAAATCCAAGGTAGCTAAAATGTTGTTATATTTAATGAAGGATTTAAATTTAATTGATACATCTAGAGATAAAGATTCTTTTTATTCCAACAGATTTAATACATATTCTAGAATTGATTTATTTTTGATTTCGGCTCAAAATCAATCAAGTGTTTTGAACATTGAGTATAAAGCAAGAATAATACCTGGCCATTCTCCATTGTTGATTGAATTGGAATCTACTGAAAAGCAATAGTCAATATATAGGTGGAAATTAAACTCTTTATTATGAAAAGGGAAGATTTTTGTTCCTTTGTAATTGTGACACAAATTTACCTTCAATAGAAGATGTTTATTATTTGGGTTGCATTAATTACAATATAATATAATGTTGACTTATAGAGCAGAGAAAATGATATTAATATCTAAACGGAAATATTATGAACTAAGAGAAAGATCTCACAAAGTTTTAGCTTGGCAATTAAAAGCAGAACAAACTTCTAGAATGATTAATGCAAAATAATAATAGTGACATTTAAACCACAAAAAATGAAATTTTTAAGGAATTGTATGAAAAATTATAGACATCTGAATCATTACAAAATGAAACTGTTATAGATGATTATTTCTCACAAATAATATTACCAAGAACAACTGAGATAGATATAGATAAATTGGATAGACCTTTTATTGAACAAGAAGTTTATGAAGCACTTAATTGTTTACAAAATAAGAAATCTCCAGGAGAAGATAGATTTCCAGTTGAAATTTATAAATAATTTAAATATTTAAGAATTCCTCTATTTATGAAGGTAATAGAACAAACTTTCAGATTGCATAATCTTCCAGAAACTCTTTTAGCAGTGATAATTACAGTTATTCCTAAAAAAGGCAGAGACCCATTAAACCAGCTTCATCTAGAACTATTTCATTGTTAAATATTGATTATAAAATTATAGCAAAGGTATTAGCAAATAGGGTTAATGATTATCTTCCTGAATTAATAAATATGGATTAAACAGGTTTTATTTAAAAGTAGACAAACTTCTGAAAATATAGTAAGGTTATTAAGTATAATTCATTTAGCACAAAAGAAAAAGGATTTAAATGTGGCAGTAGAATTAGATGCAGAAAATGTTTTTGATAGGTTAGAATGGGATTTTTTTTCTTTAAGATTTGAGGTTTACAATCAAACCTAATATAAAATTAGTTTATTTGCAGATGATGTGTTAGTATATTTAACTCATCCACAATTTTATAATTACCTAGATTTTATAAATAGTTGATAGAATATGGAAGAATTTCAGAATATAAAATAAATTGGGATAAAAATGAGGTAATGGAAACAGTACAGGGTGATTATTCACAATGTCAAAAAGACATTCAATTTAAGTGGATGGATAGGATTAAATATTTAGGTATAAATGCAGATAATAATTTGAAAAATTTATATAAATTAAATTAAATTTCATTATTTAAGAAAATAAACTAAGATTTTTAAAAAGTGGGTGAATTTACCTATAACTTTATTTGGAAGAGTTAATTGTATTAAAATGAATATTTTTTCTGAGAATTCAATATTTATTTCAGACTTTACCCATTTCTATACCTCAAAATTGTTTTCAGGACTTAAACAAGTTATGAAATTTCTTTGGAAAGGGAAAATGGTAAGAATATTATTAGAAAAATTAACATGGAAATATGAATTAGGAGGATTCCAGCTTCCTAATTTTAAGAATTATTATAAGGCAGTACAATTAAGATTTCTTGTTTCTTTATTTGGGAAAGTTAAATCATCATGGGTGGAAATTGAATTAAATAAGATTGGAGAAACTATACCTTAAGAATTTATTTATAAATGGAAACCAAGGTTAATGACTACTGACAGAGATGGTCCATTATTGAAAGATTTGCTTA
Source organism: Narcine bancroftii (assembly GCF_036971445.1). Classification (NCBI taxonomy): domain Eukaryota; kingdom Metazoa; phylum Chordata; class Chondrichthyes; order Torpediniformes; family Narcinidae; genus Narcine; species Narcine bancroftii. The sequence goes on from NC_091473.1 coordinate 14,055,130, forward strand.
ATGTTTGGAATTAAATTAGAAAATGATGGAATTTTTTTATTGTTTAAAAATGCCATTAATTAATTCTCTTAATTTTTTTCAAAAGATTATACTTTTTTTGAATATTCAGAATAATAAATATTTTTTTAAAATAGGAGATTGTTCTGAAAATGGTAGATTGATGTCATTTAATCAATTAAAAACTAAACGTGATATTGTACGTAATTCACTTTTTTAGTCATTTTCAATTAAGAGCTTATTTAAGAGAGAAACCTGGATATGATATTGTTTTAAAATATCCTACAGATTTAGAACAGATCACTGTTGATGGAATGGTTAAAAAATTGCTTCAATAGCATATATCTTGTACAAGGACAAACACCTAAAGTAGTTTGTTTAATTTTAAAAAAAAGATGGGAACAAGATTTAGATATAATAATTAAAAAATCAACAGAATTGGCAAGATTTATGTAAAGAAGTTGTGTCTAACACTATCAATGTAAGATATAGACTACTTCATTATAATTTTTTACCCCAATTATATATTACACCTCAGAAATTGTGTAAATGGAGACAAAATTTATCAGATCAATGTTTAGATGTGGTAAAGAAGTGGGAACTTTTCTTCATTCTACGTGCTCTTGTTTGAAAGTTGATCCATTTTGGGTTTCCATTAGTAAGTTTTTATAATGAGTCAGTGATGTGACTTTTCCGTTAATCCTGAATTACTGTTGATGGGAAAATTTGAGAATATAACTCCTAAATTATCTCTATCAGACTTTCAACTGAAATTTGTTAAATTAGCTTTAGTAATAGCAAGGAAATGTATTGCTGTTACTTGGAAATCAGATGTTTCATTAATATTAGGAAGATGGCTTATGGAGATTCAAAGTTATATTCCATTGGGAAAAAAATTACATATAAGCTGAGGGGTAGATATTCTGTACTTTTACAGATTTAGAATCTGTATGCTCGAACAATGGGATTAAAATTATAAATAGTTCTTTCGAGTTCTCCAGACCAGTGAAGTCTTTCCTTAAAAATTAGTAACTTTTAAAAAAAATAATAGTTTTTTGGATCTTTGAGCATCTTCTGAAGCAATTCAATATATAACTACGTTATTATATATTTTAGTAATTAGGTTTTTTTGTAGGGGTAGTAGGGGTGAGGGTGGGAGGTAGGGATTAGTTGGGGTTTAGAAGGATGCTTTTATTCTTTTTTATTTTTTCCTTTTCTTTTTTTTCTATATAGATCAATATGTATCTATAAGTTTATGATTTTATGAATTATCATTTATTTGTTGATTTTAAATAAAATATTTAAAAAAAACAGTAACAGCGAAGAACCACACTTCCACATCCCCTGATGATCCCATCCTGTCCCTATGTGAAGACAATGTGCATGCTGCCATTAGGAGAGAGAATCCAAGGAAAGCATCTGGCCTGAACAAAGTACTTGGCTAAGCATTAAAAATCTGTGCTGACCTACTTACCAATGTATTCACGGATATCTTCAATATCTCAAATCTGAAATCTACCTTCATATCATTTGCAAATTTGGCTATTCATTCTATAATCTAAATCATTTATTTACAACATTAAATGAAGCATCCCCAATACACTGACCCATGTAGCAATGGAAGTGAACCAGAATATAATCTTTGTATACCAACTCTCTGCTTCCAAGGGTATTAGGCATAGTGAGCATGGCTTTGTGAGTGGGAAATTGTCTTGTGAATTTGAATTTTTTGAAGAGATGACCAAGCAGATTGAAGATTGATCAGAGCAGGGCATTTTCAACATGTTCTTGCCAGTCTTCATGGATTCTATTTTTCAGTATCCTCTCCATTAGCCTATTTACCACCATTATTAGGCCCAGGTCTTTCCTCTGTTAAATAAACACACATCATTAACCATCCTCCAGTCTTCTAGTACCCCACCTGTGCATAACAATGATGGAAATATCTCTAACCAGGGCTTTTGTTGATTGAGGAAGTGACACATCTCCCTTTTGTAAATTAGTAAAGAGAAGAATGAAAATGAAAAAAGGCAGTGTTAGCATTTGATCCCTATTAACATAAATACATCAAACTCGTGTCTGAATAATTCACTGGCTCTCGACACCAGCATTCAAATCCTTCCAAAAGAGGATAGACAAAAATTTTTTTGAGCTATCGCTACTGTATATTTGAACATAACAGAGACAGTAACAAACTGAAAATCATTTCCCTCATTGTGAACATGCAGTTTTCCAATTAACATTACTTTATACGATTCCATCCTGGGTGTTAAAATCTCCATTACGAAGCATTTATTAACTGATTTTCATTGCAATGCACACTAATTTGTGTAAGACTAACAAGTATCTCCTCCAAATTGGCTGCATCTTCATTCCTCGCTACCAGCAATCCTACTAGTCAAGAGTTGCCTTTCTTTGCCCCTGATCTCATCCTACACAGTTGTTTAAATGTTCATATCATTTGTGCCAAAATTATAATTTGGTTTGGAACTCCCAATAGGACTTGTATTCCTATGAAGGTGCATACCTTATCTAATAGTACAGATATATTAATCTAGTGGAGGGACTTTTATAAATCATGGCATTGTGAAGTCAATTATTTGTAGGCTTATCTCCTCTGAAATGGTTTGATGTAAAGTACAGAACTTAATATAACAATTCAAAATATATATGCTGATACTAACCAACATTTGAGTTTCATCTTGTAGAACACTGTCGAATCTAAGGCTGAAGCATATTTTCCCAAGCCTTACAAATCTGCAATGGATAAAACAAATAACATGTATCAGAGTCTGCCTCCCAGGAATAATAAATCTGAGAGATAATGCACAATTTGGAAGTCAATCAAAATCACTGAGAAGCGTAACATAGCAACAGCAGCCATAGCAAATTAGTTTGAGACCAAATCCTGCCCAGTGTTAATAATGATTAAATAGCCAGAATTTGTCCATTGGCTTGAACAAAATGTCCAACACTGGAAAGTTGGTTTGTTCAGATCAACCTTCAGCCTTAAGTCTATTCACTGGGATAATTCTACTGTAAGCTGGCGTAAATAAACAATACAGAGTCTAATGGACTATCCAGTTAAACATTAATGAAGTCTGGCAGACATCATGAACCTGTCCTGTTCAAGAACACTTGGTTATATTATTTCGCTCCAACTCCAAGCATCAAAAATGCATCACTGATTGAAAAATACCAAACTAAGAGGTAAAGCATCAATTATCTGTTGCTGTAAAATTGAAAAGACTGCAGCAACATTAAGTGGCACTTTTGTTCCAGCAGGGAAAATGCAGAGGATGAAAATTTGTCTATTCTGCAAAAAGATGAATCCACCAAGTTATATATCAATGGAATGAGGTAAAGGAAGTGAAAACATGTTGGCAGAACTACCCATTGGTAATGGAAGAAGGGAAATAGTTAAGTGAATACCAAATTAACGATCCTTTGCCAGGCTATGTGAACCACCTTGATCATGGTTATGCTACATTGGTTAGCAGGTGAAGAAATTTCATCAGTTTTTGAAATATCCTAGTTTCTTCTTCATTGGTAAAATCTAAGCAGGCAGCTGAGCATGTTGAACTACACAAAAGGCTGTCTTTGTATCCGTTCAGAATTTGTGACCGTTACTGCAGTTTATATTAGTTCAAATCATGGCTTCAGAAATACCATATATCCTCTCCCTTTTGCTCTCCCTCTACCATCACCCCCTCCCTCCATTCAAGGTTTCAGTGCTTGCATCCAAGCTATATAGAATTTCATTAACATGCACATATAAAAGCTCAAGGGCAGTTCTTTGTGCTGTTATGTAGATCATACCTGTATACTGAAAATTCAGCTTTTGAGCTGCTTCTTATATTCATTTTATTATATCCAATATGAAATGAACACTCAAACCTAACTTCCAGATTTGAATGTGGTCGTCTTGTTAAATAAATTACAATTTAAATTGAGAAAAAAATCTTAATTGGTGATGATGTCCTTGGTTTAGCCATGGATTTGTGGTTCAAATCTTATGTTAATCCCACAAGCCAACTCATTTCAGCTGTGAAGTAAATAGAAAGTGATAGAAAATGGGAGAATGTAGCAAAATGTAGCCCACTGACAGTAGTCACTTGATAGGTTTGAGGAAAAAACCTCCCCTCGGTGTCCCTGTGACTTGCTATACAAGCTACAGAGAAGTAAATGGTGAAACCTGCTGAATTGTGAATGCCACTTTTACTTGATTCTTTGAATGCTGTCAATATGATGATAGCAATAGGGATGACAGACTACAATGGTGTTGCTTTTTTTTTAATGTGAGATGTATCTATTTCTACACCTGGAGCAGTGATGTTTGCTGCAAGCAATTTGGATCCACCAACTCAGTTTCATGTTTAGATCAGTTGTACTGTGATATAGTGCAAGATCAAATGGCCATAATAGTCTCTATGGAATTCCATGGAAGGGCAGCATAGTTAGTGCAGTGGTTAAAACAATGCTATTACAACATGAGCAAACAGTTCAAATCCAATGCTGGCTGTAAAGAGTTTGCTTGTTCTCCCTGTGACTGCATGGATGCCCAGGTTTTGCTCCACATTCCAAAGATGTACGTGATTAGTGGGTTACTTGGTCACATGGGTGTATTTGTGGGCCAGAAGGGTCTGTTACTGTGCTGTATCACTAAACTACATTATTTAAACATTCAATAAAATCATGCCTTGGATTTGTGGAAATTATGAAACACTTTTTGGTGTAGATAACATTATAGACATATGAAGAGATGCTGGTTGTTAAAAACATTGTTAGTGTAATGGATTATAATATTGGGAAGATTTTGGTAAGATTAGTGGATTACATACATACACACATTTTAAAACAGATCCTATTTGAAAGACTAAAGAATTCATATTCAATAACATTGCAGGATCTCTGGAGAATGTGATGCGCATTTCACAAGTAGGTGCTAATTGAACTGACAGCATAAAATGAAATGAAAGACTATTGTTTTGGAGGAGGCAAACTGGCTGCAAGTACCTTTCTGCAAAATACTCACAGAAAGGTCACTCCTGGGTTTTGTTTATCTAAGACATATCTTGACCAAGGAGAAGAACTCCTGTGGTTTGCTGAAGAAGGTGGGAGTTTTTCAAGTGAGCAAGTCACATGGCCTTGCTGGAAGTTGGAGAGAGAGAGACAAGATAACTAGCTCTCCCAGCTAGTGTGTGTGAGACACTAAAGGAGCTGAACAGTGCAAGCCAGGAAGAGCTGATTGGAAACAAATTTCCAGAGCAGTGGATGGCTGGAACTGCTATCTGTCTGATGTTTCTCTTGGAATAAGAGGAACAGAATGGAACTTTGTGGTGGCCTGAAAGAAAGAGGTAACCATCTGGTAAACCCTGATGGGGCAAGTTTCATCAGCGAGACCTTGAGGTGACTAATGGTGGTACCTCAGTTGTGGAAATCCAGGAACAAGAAATCTCTCTCTGCAAACCCTACAAGAACCTAACTGAGTGGTAAACATTTACCTTTCAAGCACCAAAGCCTGGTGAATTTTATACATGTTAAATTCTGTGCACAGTATAAGAATTGCCTGCATCCAGAGAACTTGGAAGAAGGAGAAGTGAGATTGAACTGTGATCCAAAAAACTTTTCTTAAATTTACACACACATTACATACATGTGTGCTTAGAATTAGAAGGGGGTTAATTTGGGTTAGTTAAATATAGAGATAAGTTAAATTTTAATTCTGTTTTCATGTTTAAAGTTGATTAAAATAACTTTTGTTTTGCAAACCACTTGTCTTGGTGAATGTCTATTGCTGTTGGGTTTTGGGGTTCTTTGGGCTCATAACAATAGCTTCAGCAAAATCTGACCAGATTGTTTCAAGTCAAGGAATAAACTTGATCGATCAAAACAGGCCATCAAAAATAAAGGTAGATGGGGAAAGATCAAGAACAGATGCAAATGGTATCAGTGAGCTCAGGGATGGTTCATGATGAACATGGAAACATGAAATGCATAGAAGTGCAGTTAGCAGAGAGTAATCAATTGGTACAGAGCTAAAACAACATAATTTTACTATTGTGAAGATGCACCTGAAAGGGAATGTTCCACCTTAGTTCTCCAAAGCATGGCCTTCACAGTTAACAAGGTGAAGCAAAGGTAGACAGATATGTTTTACCTTTCATTGATGCTTTGTTTACTTAGCAAGATTGAACACTGACCTTTCCAACCTTGAACTTGTAACATGCTACCAAGAGATTGAGATAAATAAATATTCAAAGAAATACTCAACACTAATCTTGTGCTGTAATAAGTTAACAGACTTGCATTTGGCAATGCATCAGCTTCAAACATTTTTTTAAAAAATGATAATCTTAGGACTTGGTGTTGTGGGTAACCCAGAGATATTGTAGTGTCTGGAAGTACAGTCCATGAGCACAAGGAGAACCTAGAAGGTTTTGGACAATTCCAGAAAGCAAGAATACCATTAAGGAAGCACAAATGTGAGATCTAATTTTGTTACACAGAAGGGAAAGCAAAGATGAGTGATTAATTGTTTTTGTGTCAAGATCCCTTTCCAAAGCAAAACAATAATACTTACAATGAACTTTTTCTGGCTCCTGCCCCCTTGGCCTGCAGGCCAGGTGCCAAGCAACCCCTGCCATACAACAGAGCTGGGAGGGGCAGGTTAGTGGCGGAGCCAAGGTGGGGAAGTAGTGGCAGTGGTGAAGGGGGTGGGAGGGTTAGTGGCAGTGTTGAGCGGTGTGGGGGAGTTAGTAGTGGCACTGAGCGGGGTGGGGGGTTAGTGGCAGAGCTGAGGGGGTTGGGGGTTAGTGGCAGAGCTGAGGGGGTTGGGGGTTAGTGGCAGAGCTGAAGGGGTGTAGTGGCGGCACTGAGTGTGGTGGGGGTTAGTGATGGTGCTGAGGGGGAGTTAGCGGTGGTGCTGAGGAGGGCTAGTGGTGGTGAAGAGAAGGGGGGTTGGTGGCAGCGCTGGGGTTAGTGACACTAGTACAACATGGCGCCACCAAGACCAGCTTTGATGAGAATGCCTTGTTCCCATTTATCTTGCTTACTATTGCCACACCGAGTCCGGCCAGAAAATTACTGCACTAGTTTCTTCATTAAACTTTAAATTAGACTGAATAGTAACAAGACTGAAGGTTTTGAACACCCCCTTTTTCCTCACTGTCTTCTGACCGCCACCTTTTTTCCCTCACTGCCCCCCTGAATCTTTCCACTACACGGGGGGGGGGGGGGGGGGTGTGCGGCAGCGCCCACTTGGGAATCACTAGTTTAAGGTGATGAAATAATGCAGAGGGGATCTAAGGAAATGTTTTGTCACCCAGAGGGAAATTGCATTCTGCATTATTGCATAAGAAGGTGGAAGACAATACTTAATGTGTCTGGATAAGTGCTTGAGCTCTCAAGGAGTAGGAAACTTTGGACCAAGTCTTTATAAATAGGATTAGTAGAGATGGGTAAATGGCAACATGAGGTGTATGTGGCAAGGGACCAAGACTATTACAGATCACGTCAACCTTGCAAATTAAGGACAATGAAGCCTCCCTTCCAGACAGACTGAACACTTTCTATGTATGGTTTGTTGAGAACAACAGGATGATGCCATAGAAAGATCCATGTCCCTAATGAACTGGTCCTCTATATAACTGCAGCCGAGGTGAGGAGAACCCTATCCAGGATGAACCCACACAGGTGGCAGGACCAGGCACTGATACTGAAGGACTGCACAGAACAATTGATGGAGGTCTTCACGGATATCCTCAACACCTCACTGGAGCATTCCATCATTCCCATAGGGTTCAAGACAGCCACCTTCATCCAAGAGGGCGACATTAACAGACCTCAATGACTACTGCCCTGTGGCTTCGAACATTTGGTGATGAAATGCATCAAAGCACATTTCCAAGAGACATTGGATCCATTTCAATTCACCATTTCAATTCTCTGTAATTGGATCCTGGACTTCATTATGGAAAGACCACAGTCTGGGTCAGTAGCAGAATATCGAACGCCATCACGCTGAGCACTGGTGCACCTCAGGGCTGTGTGCTCAGCCCACTCCTGTTTGTTACTAACCTACAACTGCATCACCAGATCCAGCTTCAACAGTGTCATCAAGTTTGCAGATAGTAGTTAGCCTCATCAGCAACAATGATGAGTCAAGTAAAGTTTATTATCATTTGACTGTACAAGTCCAACCCAATGAAATAGCATTCTCTAGTCCTCAGTGCAAAACACACAGGCACACAACCAGACAAAATGAGTCGCACTAAAGAGAAAAGGTGGAAAATCTCATGAAATGATGTGAGAGTAACAACCTGAGTTTCAATGTGGACAAAATGAGATTGTGGACTTCAGGAGAACCAGGAATGATCATCCTCCACTACACATCAGCAACTCTGTAGTACCAGAGTACCTGTAGACCACACATGTTAAACTCAGGCCCGCGGGCCAAATTTTGCCCGTGATATAATTATATTTGGCCCGCAAGATCATATCAAATATGTATTAGAGCTGGCCCGCTGGCCGCCACGCCAGTATAGCGCATGCCCAGCTGATACTACAAATCCCAGAATGCTTTGCAAATGCATTGGCGCCGGCCCGTCAACCCGCTAATCGCCCCCACCTCCTCTCTTTACTTTCATTAGCATCTGGGACCTGTCGCCTAACTCACATGTAATAAACCCCTTACAAAAAATGGCCAAACGAAAGACAGAAAACAGGACCTTTCAAGACAGGTGGGAGGCAGACTATATGTTCATCATTTTAAAAGACAAACCTGTTTGTCATTGAAGCAAGTTTTTTTTTTGACTTGTTGGCTTGTGAAAAAAAATACATTTAAAAGGAGCTTAAAGGCTATAGAGAAATATTATTTATTGAATATTTTATTTCTCATTTGGTAATGCTTCTTCTGGAAAGAGTTTAACCAAAACTACTATTAAACATTTATTAAGAAAAAGTTTAACATTACATATGTTGAAAGAAGAGAAAACATGCAGATGTTGTTGAAAATTTTCAATAAATATTTAGTTTGGCCCACAACTTAGTCCAAGTTTTTAATTTTGGCCCTCTGTGAATTTGAGTTTGACACCCCTGCTGTAGAGGGAGTGGAAGTTTCTTGGAGTTTACTAGTGACCTATCGTGGACACTCAACATCTCCTCACTTGTCAGGAAAGTGCAACAGCAAGTGCACTTCCTGAGAAGACTGAAGCGGACAAGGCTATTAACCTCCATTATGTCACCCTTCTACAGGAGCTCTATCGTGAGCATCCTGGCCAGCTGCATCACAGTGTGGTACAGTTGCTGCAGAGAAATGGATCACAGGGCCATAAGAGTGACAGAGGATCACTGGAGTCTCTCTCCCCCCATTGATGTGATCTACCACTATCATTGTCTGAAGAGAATATAAAATCAGTGAGGACCGCTTCCACCCTGCACACAGTACCTTTCATCTGCTCCTGTCGGAGAAGAGATACAGCAGTATCAGAGCCGGCACCACCAGGCTGAGGAACATCTTCTACCCAAGGGCAGTGAGAATGCTGATTGAAGCAGCTGCTCACACTTGTCGGACTCTGGCGTTACCTTACTCTTAATTTAGTCTATGTGTGGTCTGAGTCCAGCGTGTTCTTTGAATGAAGTGATAGGAGAAGGTATTCGGTTCAACAGTCAATTTATTACACAGCACAAGAATAAAACTTAACAGAGCTCTGGGTCACTCATTAGTTCATAGGTCACCTGCACAGTGAGCTACTCCCCAAGACTGACCCCTATTGTCCAGTTGGCTCAGTTTATATAGATCAACCTTATCATACAGAACAAAAGTTGGCTTCCTTTGCTAATTTCATTATCATACAGAACAAAAGTTGTCTTCCTTTGCTAGATCTTTTTTCATAAGGGTTATCACAAGTCATCTCCTGTTTTGCAGATATTTGGGGTGTAGCACTCCCATCTTAATCCTCCAGGCCAGACTATCCTGTTGATTTGATCAGAAATTAATTCATCCCCAGATATTTCTAATCACCATTCTGTTCCTGTCTGGCCAATTTCTGCTGTTCTCTTTAACACCTCCTCCTGCCTTAATCTTCCTCCTAGACTGGTTTTCCATTCCCTTTGTTTCTTGCAGGCCATTCTTTGTTCTGGTCTGGCCTGTGTCTCCTGTGCTACTCACCACCTCCTTTAGTTTGAGCATTCCTCCTAAATCGTTTTATGCATTTCCTCTCCCTGTATTTGGGAGCAGACCATTTTGCTCAGCCAACTTTGCTCCATGCTGTGATTGCCACCTAATCACATTCCTCTTTTTTCCCTGAACCATGCAGTACATATAAACTTATTAATTAATCATTTATTTCATAATGTTTTAACCACTAGATTCCAACACACTCACCATCTGAGACTCTTATTTGTACAAAACCAAAACTATTTATTTACTTTTATGGATAAAAATACTTGCCCTGCATATATATTGTCTGCATGTGTGTGATGTATGGTTGTGTGTGTCTGCATATTTTTCACCATGGACCAGAGAATGCTGTTTCATCGGGTTGTACTTGTACAATCAGATGACAATAAACTTGATTTGACTTGACTAATTGTTGAAAAGAGTGGATGGAAGGGCTGATTTCTGTGCTGTATGATTATTTTGCTCCTTGACTCAATTGGGCACTCTTGTTGCAGTTTTAGCTGAACATGTGAACATAGAGGGAATGGAGGGAAAAGGATCATGTGCAGGTAGAAGAGGTATATTTTAATTTTGCATGATGTTCAGCACTGACATTATGGGCTGAAGGTTCGGTTCCTGTGGTCCACTTTTCTATGTTCATAATACTGTGGAACTACCTTCTCCAGAGGAACTGCAACAGTTGAAAGGGACAATTAGTGATGCACAATAAATGCTGGCTTTGCTCACTTCCCATAAATAAATCAATGCTGTGGAGATTTTAAAAAATCCAAAATTAGAATGTAATGTACAGGAACCATTCAGCGGGTTATACAGCATTCTTGGAAACATTATTAACATCTTAGGTCATGGTGTTTTTTTATCAGAAATTGCCAAGAATATTGCAGCATTCACATACCCTTTTAACTCCAGATAACATCAGTCACAGCAACATAACTGATACCCTGGCACCACAGTAGAGATGTTGGGTATTTGTTCAAACGATATGCCAATTTATTCAGTTTCTACTCATCATTTTTTTCACTGTTCTGTAATGTTTCCTCTGTGATAGAAATTAATTTTATTTTGTTAAATGTCATGCCTAATGAATTTAAGAGAGAATCATTTTAATTACCATTAATGAGCAGAAGCAATCATAAATTCGACAATTCACATTTATATTCCATCCCCAAAGTAGCAGAACGTCCCACAGCAGTTTTCTGGTGGGATTAGAAAGCTGCGACACAGCAAAATAAAGAGACATTTGACCAGAGAAAAACTAGGTTTCAATTAAAAATGAACTCGCTCTGAAATTGAATAAGTACACCAGATACCAGAGTTGTAGATTCGCAGAGGTTGTGGGGCTGGAGGAAGTTACAGAAAAGGATGAGAGAAATCTAGATGGGAAATTTTTAAATTACTTTGTGTCATCTTCTCATGTGGGTCAACACACACATGTAATGTGAGCTAGGATTGTTTGGGTGTGCTTCATTTCTGGTGTCATAAACAATCCAAGTCATCAAGTCAAAATTACATAAAGGTTTTCATCTTCCAAGATTCCATAGATTCTAAAGTGGTTCCAACAGATTAGAAGTAGCAAATTTAATTTCACTGTTTAAGAAAGGGAGAAAGAAAATGGAACTATAAACAATTTTCCCTGACATCAGTTGCAGGAACAATTCTGGAATCTATTATTAAGAAGGTGTAATAGAGCATTTAGAAAATAATAATTTGATTGCCTAGAAGCAACACAGATAAATGAAGAGGAATTCATGTTTGACAACTCTATTGAGTTTTTAAAAAAAGATTTTAACTGCCAGAATAGATGGCATAAACCTTGTTTCATAGCTCTTGTGTGTCACTTAGTTGAATGCCTTCTGAAACTATAAATACATACAATTCAACTGGTTCCATCTATTCTGGCAGTTGATAAACTGGAAGAAAAAATTCAAGATGTGTGTGAAGAGATAGAATGTGTTGAAGACAGAACAAATGTTAATGAAGACTGTGAATGCTTTGGTTTCTATGAATGAAAAATTACTTGAAAATTGACATCCTGGAAAACTACAGTAGAAGAAATAATCTTAAAATTGTGGGAATGTCTGAAGGTAAAGAAGGGATAATTTTTTCAAGAGTGGATACTGAAAATGCTTGGAGAAGAACATTTTGAAGAGATTTTGATCGAGAGAGCTCAAATAGTTCTTAGACCAAAACTGGGTCCAAATCAGAGACCTCACTCTATCTTGATCAGATTTTTGAATTATCAAGATAGGAAGAAAGTACTTAGTTTGGCAATGAGTAGAGCTAAAGAATATGGACCTTTGAACTATGAGGAGGTTAAGTATTTTTTGTTAAAACAGATTTGAGTCAGGCTCTCTTGAAGAGAAGAAAAGAGTTAAACCCGGTTAAGAAGGCTTTATATGATAAAGGTTAAAGATTTGTTCTTTCTTATCCAGCTACTTTGAAAATAATTTTGCCAGATCAAAATGTGTTTTTTTACAAATCATGACCAGGCTGAAGATTATGTGAAGGATCTGTCAGGAACCTAATTAATAAGGGTTGATGATCTAAAATGATCTACTGGTAAAAGAAGGGGTATATTCCCTCTTTCTTTTTCTATTGATGGATGAAGAGAACTGTATTGGGAAAAACTGTTGCTCTACAAGAAAGGTTCTCTTCCCCCCCACCCCCCACCCCAGGGGTTGGAGGATATTTCTGTTGATTTCTGACAACTACATGTGTTTTCGTGGCTTCACCATGACCTGTAAAATGGAGGGTGGTAATACTAGTATCTCTAGCATTTTTTGGTGGGGGCTTACTTTATTTTTTTCTTTCATTTTTTGTGATATTATTTTATGATATGTTTATTTTGAATATATTTGATGTTTTTGAATTGCAGATATTGACACTTAAGACCAAGGTATTGTGTGGGAGTCCTTCCTGGATAGGAGTGTTTGAGACATTTTAAAAAATGTAATGATAAAGATGAGTAAAGTTGTTAGGATTTTGAGTTTTAATATTAATGTTTAATATCCCCATTAAAAGAAAAAAGATTTATCTTGTATTAAGAAATTAGGAGTGGATATTCCCTTTTTACAAGAGACTCCTTTAACTAAAAAGAAACATTTGAAATTGAAAAGGGATTAGGTAGGTCAGGTAGTTTTTTCCACATTTAATTTTAAGGCTAGAGGAGTAGAGATTTTATTTAAGAAAAATCTACCAGTTAAAATTCAAAGTGTAATTACAGACCCAGCAGGAAGATGTATAATGGTAAATTGTCAAATATTTTCTGAGGAGTGGACTTTATTAAAAATATATGCACCAAACACAGATGATCAGAAGTTTATACAAGATCATTTTTTGAATTTAGTAGATGTACACAAAAATGCTTTAATCGGTGGTGATTTTATTTTTTTGTTTAGAACCTTTGTTAGATAAATCATCAAAAACTATAGTTAAATCAAAAGCAGCTAAAACATTGTTATCTTTAATGGATGATTTTAATTTGTTTGATATATGGAGAAGGATGCACCCTAAAGATAGGGACTATTCTTTTATTCTAACAGGTTTGATACATATTCCAGAATTGATTTCTTTTTTGCTTTCAGCTCAGAATCAATCAAGAGTTCTAAATGTTCAATATAAAACAAGGATATTATCTGATCATTCTCCATTGTTGATTGAATTTGAATTTTCTGAAAAGCAACATTCAGTGTATAGATGGAGATTGATTTTTTTTATTATTGGCAACATATAGAGTTGTTTTGTGACACTAACTTAAATTCAATAGATGATAAGTTTATTATTTGGGATGCATTAAAAACTTATTTCAGAGGAGAAATTATAAGTTACTTTTCAAAACATAAAAAGGAGTATATGAAAGACAGATAAATTGGAAAAATATATTCAACAATTATCATCGGATAATAAATATAGAATTTTAATTAATGTAAAAATTACAGTATAATACAATGTTAGCATATAGAACATAGAAAATGATATTATGGTCAAAACAGAAATATTATGAATTAGGAGAACAATCACAAAGTTTTAGCTTGGCAACTAAAAGTGGAACAATCTTCTAGAACAATTAATGCAATACAACAGAATAATAATGAAGTGATATTTAAGCCACAGAAAATAAATGATGTATTTAAGGATTTCTATGAAAAAATATATACACCTGAATCATTGCATGATGAGGAAACCATAAATTAATATTTGTCACAAATGGTATTACAAAATGTAACTGAAGTAGATAAAAATGATATGGATTGTTCTTTTACTGAACAAAAGGTTTATGATGCACTTAATTGTTTACAAAACAATAAATCTCCAGGAGAAGATGGGTTTCCAGTGGAGTTTCATAAAGAATTTAAGGATTTATTGATTCCTTTAATTATGAAGGTAATAGAACAGGCTTTTAAATTGCACTATCTTCCAGAAACATTTTCAATGGTGATACTTAGTTATTCTTAATAATGATATTGATCCATTAAAACCAGCTTACTATAGACCTATATCATTTATTAAACATTGATTATAAAATTATAGCAAAGGTATTAGTAAATAGGATTAATGATCATCTTCCTGAATTAATAAATATGGATCAGATAGGTTTTGTTAAAAATAGACAAAATTCCAATAGTATAATAAGGTTATTAAGTATAATTCATTTAGGCCAGAGGCAAAAAAACATTTGAGTTTGATAGTAGCTTTAGATGCAGAAAAAGCTTTTGATAGGTTAGAATGGGATTTTTTGTTTAAGGTTTAAAGTAAATGTGATTTTGGTGTGAATTGTATTATGAAGAATATTTTTCCGAGAATACAATATTTATTTTAATCATTACCCATTCATGTACCAGAATTATTTTTTCAGGATTTGAATAAAATTATACAAGAATTCATTTGGAAAGGTAAGATGTCAAAGGTTGGTCTTGAAAAGTTAACATGGAAATTTGATCAGGAAGGACTAAGATTATCGAATTTTAAAAATTATTATAAAGCAACTCAATTGAGATTTTTCTCCTCCTGTTATCAAATGGGTGGAAAAAGTAGCTTGGGTTCAGATTGGAATGAATAACTATCCCAAAACAAATTTTATATGAATGGAATAGTGAACTTTTTAAAGGAAATATGGAAGTACCAATTTTAAAACATATATTGAAAGGATGGAATGGGATTCATATGGAGAGAGGGATTAAAATTATCCATTACCAAAAATGTTGTTAAAACAAAATCAACTTATTCCTTTCACTTTGAATAATTCTTTATTTGATAATTTATGTAGTAAAGGTATACAGTAAATGCTTTTTAGGATCTTTCTTTTTAACTTTTGAGCAATTAAAAAATAAATATAATATACAAAATAATACTTATTACCAATTAAAATGATACTTAAAAAAGAAATTAGGAACAGATTTGAGACCCCCAGAACAAAGTCAATTTGAAGGTATAATAACAGATGTGCTTATTATGAAGAAAATTATTACTAATATGTATATAAAATTACAAGAAACTAAGGAAAAAAGATTTATACAAATCAAGATTATGATGGGAGAGAGGTTTAAATATATAAATTCAAGAGGAAATATGGTCAAAATTGTATCAAGAAAGTTACAAATCCAGTGAATGCTAGATATCAAATAGTTCAATATAATTTTCTTCATCATTTATACTGTACTCCACATAAATTAAATGGACTTAATTCTAATTATTCGGATAAGTGATTTTGATGTACCAAGGAACAGGGACTTTTTTTATAAACATTCGGTACAGACCTGTGAGAAAGTGGAATGATTTGAATGTATTACTAGGACAAATTATGAAGATAAAGATGTAAAAAGATCCAAGAATATTTTTAATTGTGAATATATATGAAAAAGATATAAAACTGCGACCGCAAAGAAATGTATAACATGGAAAACTGAAAATGTGATACCATAGGCAGATGGCATATTGAAATGCAAAATTGTATAACTTTATTAAAAATTGGAAATAGTTTATTAAATTGAGTTGGGAACTTTTATAAAATTTGGAAACCAAATATGGATTTTATGAATAAAATTCCATCTACCTTCTCTGCTTTACCCACCCCTCTCCATTAGAAGCTACAAAAAAAACCAATGAATGGTGATAATAAGTAGGTGTTCTTTTCCTTCCTTTTCTTTTGGGAGGGAGGGGTGTTGGGGAGAAAAATATTTTTTATGTATCATTTTGTATGACTTACAATAATTACATATTATTGAATTATTTTTTGTATTGATTCAAATGATAAATAAAATTTTCCAAAAAATTTCCACCTCATTACAAGTTGGTAACAGCATCGCTGGACCTAATTTATCCCTCAAATATCTTCTTATTTGAAAATAAGAAAGAGTATTATTAGGTATTCTGTGGCAGATGATGCTTGTGCTCATACGCCATCATGTTGAAATAATAAGACCACAGCTGAAGTTGTTTATTACAGTGTTATCAGGCTTGCTATAGACACACAACATGTGTCCTGGCACCATGACATCTGAAGTGCTAACAACTTCATGATGTAGCTATGTTGAATAGGCTAGGGACTCTCAGTAGACCTATGGGTACTACTGAGTTACTATGCCTCATGGCTGTAGTGGCTAGTGGTCAGTAGATAGGAGGCTGTTGTGTCTAGCTGTAACAAGACAGTTGTTAGCACTGGTTCTGCCCACTCCCTCCGAGCGTACCACTACACAGCTCCCCTCAGAACCACCAATAACCGACCAACTGGCTCAGCAGTTCCAAATTAGTGTGGACGTTCCTCCGTAGGACTGAGCAGGGAAAGCAAAACAGATTTTCCATTCGTGGTGCTGTGCCGAATCATCATGTATGAAGGCTTACTGGGGGAGGAAGTGAGATGTACCGTCCATCCTAACAGGACTCAAATCAAGTTAAAAGCCGCAAACAATCATTGACAACACTAATAAATGCAGTAGGAATCATGTGAGATCTTAATGTATGCAATCACAGAGAGTTGCAGAAAGTCATTTGATTACAGATAATTACAGCATTACTAAAACTGAAAGTCCATACTGTAGGCAGGTTGCTGGTAATTGTGAGAGTCTATAGTACTAATCTCAAAGTCTGGTAGGAAAGAGTTTACTGTAGAAAGTCAAGAAGCAGCTAAAGTCTGCAATGATATACAGGAGCTGGTAGGTGGTGCTCTGTGGAGCGACTATCCATTGCTGCTTAATGTCTGTAGTGCCATACAGGAGTTGACAGGTGGCGCTGTGTTGAGCAACTGTCCATTGCTACTGAAAGTTTGCTGGCTGGCCCTGGGCCGGTAAACTGTGCAGTGCTGAGCAATGCTGCGCTGAGACTGAAAAATCTGTGTTGTCTGCCTGGTCAGCAGGAAAAGGCCTCAGTAGCATCAACAACAGGCAATGTTGTACTGAGTGAGTGACTGAAAACCAATTATAATCTGCCTTGGCAGGAAAAGATCTCAGTGGCATCATCAATAGGCGAATTTTTTATGCTTTAGTTTGCAGGTCAATACCTGGGTCACAGAATCTTCCATTGGGGTGGGAGGGGGGGTTGGCTGGCTGCCGCCTGGGTCACAAAATCTTGCCTCAGGAGAGTAAGTGGTTGTTCCCCGGATCGTGGGCTTCTTCTCTCAAGGAGGAGTTGCTGGTCATTCCCGGGTCAAATGGTCTTCTTTTGAGGAGGCTGGTGAGACATGGAGGATGTTCCCTCCAGTCACAGCTGCTGAGATGCAAACCTCCCAAAGATTGAACAGGCAAGTTTTAAATGTCTGTGCTGCTGGTTGCAGACAACTTGCGGATAAACAACCACTTCAGCATAATGGAGTGCGGGGTGCAGTAACATTCTGGAAAAACTGAGACACTAATGCTATGCTGAGTTGAGCAAAAACTCACAGTGCTAACGACCTAATGACATAGCTACGTTGAGTAGGCCAGGGATTCTCAGTAGACCTAAGGGGTGCTGCTGAGTCACTTTGCCTCGAGGCTGTAGTGGCTAGTTGCTAGTGGCTAGTTGCTAGTGGCTAGTTGCTAGTGGCTAGTTGCTAGTGGCTAGTTGCTAGTGGTTAGTTGCTAGTGGCTAGTTGCTAGTGGCTAGTTGCTAGTGGCTAGTTGCTAGTGGCTAGTTGCTAGTGGCTAGTTGCTAGTGGCTAGTTGCTAGTGGCTAGTTGCTAGTGGCTAGTTGCTAGTGGCTAGTTGCTAGTGGCTAGTTGCTAGTGGCTAGTTGCTAGTGGCTAGTTGCTAGTGGCTAGTTGCTAGTGGCTAGTTGCTAGTGGCTAGTTGCTAGTGGCTAGTTGCTAGTGGCTAGTTGCTAGTGGCTAGTTGCTAGTGGCTAGGAGGCTGTTGTGTCTAGCTGTCACAAGACAGGAGTTATTAACACTGGTTCTGCCCACTCACTCCAAGTGTAGCGCTACAATTCCATATTTATTCCTTAGTTATTTAAATGGCATCAAATGGCCTTGTTCATAACAATCGTCAATATTTTAATATCTTTACGAAAAAGGTACAAGATAATTTTGAATCAGATGCATCTTGGACAATATTCTTCCTTTTATTCCAATCATTCATTTTGAATCCCATTTGTATATAAATTCCTCTGCAAATTGCTCTCCTATTTTATCCAATTCTATTTTAACCCATGCCGGACTTTCTGCTCCTTCAAAAAAAATGAGGTCTCATTTGAGCCACTTGATAATAATTCTTGGAATTAGAAACCTGTCGGCCTCTCAATTCAGATATTCATGTTATTATTTCTATAGAAACTTGACATTTTACCTTTCCAAAGAAATTTCCTTTCATGTTTATTCTTGAAAAACCTTTGAGGTAATAATATTTTGGGTTTAAAAAGGTATTGTACATTTGGTAATATATTCATCTCAATACAGTTAACTCTTCCTAATAATGTTATAGGTAAAATCATCCATTTTAAAAAATCTTCAACCTTTTTAAGTAATGGCAAATAATTAAATTTATATACATTTTTAAAAATTATCTACCCAAATCTATAGATATTTAATCCCATTTTTTGGCCATTTAAATTGAGTATTTCTTTGACAATAAATATAATCTTCTTCCATAAGGGACAGAATTTCACTTTTCTCCCATTTTATTTTGTAACCAGAAATCTTACCATATTCTTCCAATTTAAAATATAATTTTGCAAGGAAGTCTGAGTTTCTGTTAAATACATGAGAACATCATCTGCAAATAAACTAATTTTATGCTCTAATCACTCCTAATTGCCTCTACTAGTGGCTCTATACCTTCATACTGGATCTCATCATTTGAAATGGGGAAGATATTTGTCCATTAGTCATTACTTTACTTTTAGGATCATTATATAATGCCTAACTCTAATTTTTAAAAGTCTGACTAAATCCAAATTTATCTAAAACCTTGAACAAAATGTTGCACTCCAATCTATTGAATGTTTTTTTTTACATCTAAAGCCACGACAACTCTTAAATCTTTTCTCTTTTACTAAACCTTTTTGATCCATATTTATTAACTTGGGTAATAATTTTGTGATTCTATTTGCCAATATTTTGGCAAGAATCTTATAATCTACATTTAATAATGAAATTGGTCGATAAGATGAAGGTTTTAATGGTTTTTTTGTATCACAGTAATTATTGCTGTTGAAAAAGATTCTGGGAGAGTATGAGTTGATTATGCTTGATCGAACATTTCCATCAGAATAGGAATCAACAAATCTTTAAATTGTTTATGAAATTCAGGTGGAAAACCATATTCTCATGGAGATTTATTTCTTTATAATGTACTCATTGCCTCCTTCACCTCTATCTGTGTAAAATGGGCACTCAATTCTGTTTATTCTTCCATACGCAATTGAGATAAATTTATCTGAGATAAATATCGAGCTATTTATTTTATTTTCATCTTTTAAAGACTCTGCTATATAATTTAGAAACTCTTAAAATATTCATTTATTTCTTAAGATTTATAACTAATAACATTCAAATCATTTTAATTATACTAATCGTTCTTGAAACCTGTTCCACCTTTAATTGCTATGCAAGTACTTTGTGATTGTTTGCCTATCTCATAATACCTCTGTTTATTTCTTGTAATTACTTTTTCTTTATTGTAGGTTTTTATTGTATTATATTGAAACTTTTTATTAATTAATTGTCTACATTTATCTTCAGAACTTTTCCTTTCAAGATCTTTTTCTAAAGACATAATTTTTGTTCTAATTGGTCTATCCTCTTTCATACTACTTAATTTTAGAAGTAAAACATAATTTGGCCTCTCAAATAGGCTTTTAAAGCATCCCATATTACAAAGTTATCATTCACAGAGTTCAAATTTGTGCCACAGAATAATTGAATTTATCTAATAAAATCACAAAAATCTGTAATTTTTAATTATAATGAATTCAATCTCCATCTATAAACTGATTTCTCTTTACCAGGCATTACAATCATCAATAATAAAAGTGAATGATCGGACAACATTCTCACTTTATATTCGGCTTCTAAAATTCTTCTTTGTAATTGGGCTGAAATTACAATTAAATCAATTCTAGAGTAAGAATCATGCCTATTTGAATTTTAAAAAATCCCTTTCTCTAGGATGACTTCTCCATGCATCTATTAAGTTCAAATCTCTCATTAATACCAATATAGTCTTTGCTGCTTTAGCTCTTATCATTCCTCTATCAGATCTATCTAAAAATGGATCTAAACAAAAATTAAAATCTCCTATTAAAATATTCTCATGCCTCTGCTAAGTTAAGACACGTTTCTTATATAAATTTCTCATCATTCACATTTGGTGCATATACATTGTAAAGGGTCCATAATTCCAAATATATTTAACAATGTACCATCACATATCTCCCTGCAGAGTCTGTTACTATTGTTTGGATTTTAATTGGAATATTTTTTTTCCATCAGAATTGCCACACCTTGAACCTTATAATTAAACAAAGCCTTAGAATTAAACAAAGAGGCTGCCACATACCAAACCCAAATGCTTTTTAATTTCAAATGTTCTCTTTCTAGAAGGTTTTTTTTGCACAAAAGCTGTCAGCTCCCATTTTCTTAATATATGTTAATACTCTCTTCCTCTTCACTTTCTTGTTTAACCCATTAACATTAAAATTTATGAATCTCACTTATACACCATATATTTTGGTGTACAAGTTGAGTTGTGAAACACTAAAAAATGCTCACAAAGGTGGGGGGGGGGTGGTTGATTTATATGCTGGATATATTTTAAGACTTAAATACACCAAAAAAAAAACATATTGACATCAATTCGGTGTACATTGATGCTGGAAGCACCTCCCCACAGCTGGTGCCACTGATCCCCGACACTTCCCCACTACTGAGCACTGCCACCAGAGACCCTGTTGCCACTGATGTCTGGTAGTCTGAGGGTTTTTTAAAAACGTACTTAATTTTCAGCTTTGTTACTTGCGATTTGGGTCTTTTAAAAAAATTTGGGTTGTTCCTGCTAGGCTTGGACAGCCCACACTAAATGGGGATTAACTTGTATGCCAGATATAATATAAAACCATTAAAATGAGGCTAAAAAGGGAGGTTAACCTATATGCCAAAATATATGGTACTCATCTAAAAACAAATTACTTCCTCTACCTCTGCCTGTGAACCGTCCTCCCTCATCTCCATTATTCAACATCCGATATGTTGGTGCGCGTTTAAAACAATGTATAAACAAAATAAAGCCCCCCCAGCAAATGTTGTTTAAATAATACACATCACCTCCCAATATTTTACGGGTTGCAACCAAAGTCACAAATGCCCACGTAATCTAAAAGGAGTTAGAGCCTCAACTCCCCTCCCCAACCCCTCAGTATATGTACCATTTAATTTTTAATCATTTAATTCATACAAAGAATTTTTCAAACACCAATGGAAAAATAAATAGATGTTATTCTGAATTATTCAGTTCTACAAAAATTGCCAAATATATTTAGTCCATCTGGAACACCGTGGTATCAGCTAATTATCTAATTCTTCAATCCACCTGAGATCTTGGAAGACCTTGCACAACTTATCTACTTGTACAAATCTCGAAACAAACTTATTATTATCTCCAGGCAGAAAAATATTCAAGGTCACAGGGTGATGCAGTACAAATTGGTATCCTTTTTCCCCCCCCAAAAGAATCTTCTTAACCGGATTAAATTCTCTTCCTAGTTTTAGTAAATCTGCACTTATGTCAGGATAAAACAGAACTTTGCCCCCTTCATTCTCAACTCATTTTCTTACTCTTGTCTCTTCTACCAAAGTCAAAATCTTCTCTCTGTCTTTATATCAAAGAAATTTAAGTAGCACAGAACACTGCTTCTGATTTGGAACTGGTTTTCCTCTAAGAGCTGTGTGTGCTCTTTCAATCTCAATGGGGTGGTTAAAATTCTCACCTTCCAACACTTAAGGAAACCATTTCTGAAAGAAGCCAATTGAGTCTTGCTCTTCCACTCCTTCTTTAAGACCCACTATTCTAATATTTCTTCTTGTAAAATTCTCCAATACATCTGCTTTCTGCTGGAGCTTTTGATTTTCCATAGTTAAAACAGTGGTAGTTTCTTCTACTCTTGTCACTCTATGATCAAAATGCTAAATTTCTTCCTGCATTTTCTTAATTTTTTTCTATCTAACATCTAATTTTCACTTCATTTTATTAACTGCCTTTTATTTCCCCTTTCACTTCACTTTTCATTCCATGAAATTCTCTTATTAATGAATCGATATTGGTTATATCTTATACTTTGTTTTTTTAAAGTCTTAGCTTCTTTCAATGTCTCCTCTTCTTGTTGCTTGTCTTCCGCTTCTTCCTCTTTGCTGCTGATCCAGAGTCGTCTCCTTCTGACAGTGTTGCTAAAGGCCCCGGCATTTCAGACATGCGTGGTTCACTTCCGGATTCTTCCCCAATGCTATCTCTCCAGCACTACAGGAGAGTGACATCGGTAGATGATCCCTCCACAGGTCACTAACCAGTTAGCAGCTTGAACACTAGCTCCCTGCTTCAAGCTTGCAGTAGGCCTCAGATCTCTTCTGGTCTTCTCTTCATGTCAGGCTCCAGCTAGGGCTGCAGCATTTTATTTATTTCTTCAGAGGCATTTTTGAAATGTTTTTTGTATTTAAATGTACTTCAAAATTTTTTATTAGTTTAAAACATTGCATATTTGGTATTTTTTAATTAGTTTACCAGGAGGGTCAGTTTCCTACACCCTAACCTTATGGCATCATGTGATTCCCCCCCCCCCCCCCCAATTTTATATTTCTTATCTGCCATTCCATTCCCAGCTGGAAGGTGCACCCCACTGCTTCTATGCCCCTGGCTTCTTGCTGATAACTTCAGGTTGATGTTGGTCAAGTTGGATCGACGTTGACTCACTTGAAATGTTTTGGCTCCTAGTCCAGTCCCCCATCCATTGACTGCACAAAGTACTCTTGTTACTTACTGAATCAGGTGATGAGGATGAGCAGGAGGAAACCACTGCAGACCTTGGCTCAGACTCACGCAGGAACCGGGTCTGCATAACACTATTAACCATTATTACCACTATTGACCATTATTAACCAAAGTACCATTAAACCATACCACACGGCAGCACAGAAACCCCATGATTGAACCATACATAGAGCCATTGAACCATACAACACTGTAACACAGAAAGAAAGCCCATGATAGAACTTTACATAGAACCAGAATTATACATAGCTCCAGTTTCCTTCTTTGTGAGGAAACATTTCATGGTTGGATGGGTGGGTGGCCAGCAGTGCTAGGAATAGGATCAACAAAGCAATCAAGCTGGGCATTGAGATGTCCAGCAGCACAGACTCTGAATAGAGTTTTGTATTAAATGATTTTGTTTACAAAAGACAGGCATTGGAAAATGATAATGGACACACACACATTTTATAGTGATCGTGAGAAACCCTAGTGGCAAAATAAAGCACATACAGTTTATAGCAAGCCTGGGAAAAATCACAGTGTGACCATGGAAAACCTTAACACTAGCGGCATTAAAGCACATAGTACCTGTATAGTTTATAGCAAACGTGGGAAAGTCACCCTGTACCGGTACCGGATTGGCAATGAAAAACACGCCTACAAATGAGTTTTATTATAGTTCTCATGGGAAAATCCCAGCTGGGTGCTGGGACCAGGGGTTCTTTGGCCTCCTCTGGTGCAGTAGAGCTGGCAGAGCAGTTCCAGTTGAAGGGGGCTTATTGGTAAGGTTGGAGGATGGCTATTTTGGCATAGATTTTACATTCAGCTACCAGCACTATGAGTTGCTCAAAGAGCGGCCCTGAAAGGCCGAAGAGGCTCAGTGAGGTGCCAGAGGGGCGCTCCGGTGAGCTCCTCCGGCAGTACTAACCTCCGACTGGGATGAAAATTTAATACAGTAATTAAAAAAAAATACAAGCACACATACACACACCGACATACACACACCGATTGGGTACCTGGTACAACAATTAAGGAAAACAAATACGATAACTGCCCGATGCCAGTCCCACTCCCATGCCACCGATTGCTTGACTGACTCAGTCAGGCGCACACACACAACACAGCTATCCACTATACACCTACTAGCTACTAGGAAAGAACTTACTAAGCCAAACTAGGGGCACTAACTAAACAATCAAGTCTCAATCCTATAATTAACAGTATAGTGCAGTATGAGTGTACATTCTTAGCCAACAGGCAACAACTTACCATACCAACAATTGGTCCAGAGGTTGTTCTAGGACTGGAGTGAGCCAAGTGAAGCAGGGTTGTCCACTTGTCCCATATTAAATAATGGCGAAGTGGACAATTGGAGCACACATACAGTCCTACACAGTACTGGGGGGTCAGCTCAGGTGATTTAAAGGAGGCCAATGTTTCAACACCAATTGGCCAAACACAAATGGGCTGGTTGGGGGAGCCCAGGTAATTTACAAGGGCCAATCAGTGGCATAATTCAAGCCAGTTACAAAGATCAATGGGCCTTATGGCCAAGGGCAAGTACACAAAGGGATTGGCCATTGCAAGGAGTGCATTTAATGGGTGCGGGCGGGTGAAACCTTGATTGATAGTACTGCTGAAGAGTACTATGATTGTGAAAGCTTGCATGCTGTACTGATCAGCTGCTGCCTTCAGCTGCAATGGTCCCATGCCGCCTCGAACGGCTGCGGCCAGTGACCCCAATAAGGAATGTGAGGGTCACTGAAATAATGGCCTGGTGCCCAGAGCTGGGGTGCTTGAGTAAGTTGGATTGGGTTAGTATTGGGCAGGTAAAGCAAGGACAGTGGCGCCCGCCCCACCCCCCCGCCGATATTTGCACCCCATCTACCAATCCCTAGATATGCTTATGCCACAGGGTCATTTGACTTATCTTCTTCAAAGTATGTGATGAGTGCCTCATAATTTTTTTATTATTGCCTGCAATGCAAAGTATCTAGATAAATTTCATCAATGATCTGAAACCAATAGCTTCATTTTCAGAGGCCTCTGCAATTTCTTTATATTTGTATCTTTTAACTGTAGATCAAGAAAAAACTGTATAGATTATTCTCATCAAAGTCTCAATGTTTCTTATTAACTTGACTTTTTCCCATGGATCACAAATCCCTAGATATCACAGAGTTGCTGAACTAAGCGTGGAATGTCCTGTTTCAGTCTTGCTGCGATGCCATTAACTCTGCCCAATATTACTGTTGCTCCATCAGATGTAACCATCACCATTTTATGGAGATCAAGTTTCTTCTCTTCATAATAATAAATAATAAATAATAACAATTACAGCACGGAAACAGGCCATTAGGCCCTTCTAGTCCGCACCGAACCAAACACCCCTTTCTAATCCCACCTCCCTGCACAATGCCCATAACCCTCCATCTTCCTCTCATCCATATACCTGTCCAACCTTTTCTTAAATAATACAATTGACTCCGCCGCCACTATTTCTCCCGGAAGATCATTCCACACAGCTACCACTCTCTGAGTAAAGAAGTTCCCCCTCATGTTACCTCTAAACCTCTGCCCCTTAATTCTTAACTCATGTCCTCTTGTTTTAATCTTTCCTCCTCTTAACGGAAATAGTCTATCCACATCCACTCTGTCTATCCCTTTCATAATCTTAAATACTTCTATCAAATCCCCTCTCAACCTTCTACGCTCCAAAGAATAAAGACCCAATCTGTCCAATCTCTCCCCATACTCCAGATGCTTAAACCCAGGCAACATTCTGGTAAACCTTCTCTGCACTCTCTCCACTCTGTTTATATCCTTCCTATAATTAGGCGACCAGAACTGCATAAAACTGCTTGATTGCTAAAACAATAGAAGAAGCATCACATTATTCCACCAAAAACGTTTTATACACAGTACAATCTTTAGATCTGAATTTGAAGTCCAGAATGAGACTTTTGTTGACAGATATGTTTGTGGTTTCATCAACTCGAAACTTGTGAAAATTTACAGATACCATTTCTTCAAGCAATATTTCTGAACAATATAGTTGATAGCCTCCAGAACTTCAAATGCATAATTTTTGCTTCACCAACTGTCTGGGAGTTGAACATACTTTTCCATATGTTTATTAATGTGTTTAACTTAATGTTGAGTTATTTATTCAACTTTAAACAAACTTGCAGTTGTTTTGTGCTTCATGCCCTTAGCTTGTTTTGAATTTGACATAGTGAATCAATATTTTTTTCAAAAACTCAGTAAGCTATCTACAGAATTTGATACAGATCTTTGTAAACTTTACGCAATGAACACTGTCCGTCAAACATGGCTGCAGCAGACACACCGGAACAAGAAAGGTGAGTTGACGTAAATTCATGATGTGCAAATGTGGTATTTGGAAAACCAACAAACGAGTTAGCAAAACATGCGCACATACTCATGCACAGCATAGAGGGAACAGTGGAAATAAGTAGGCTTCGCTCAGTAGATTATTGGAAAAGTCAAGAAGAATTTTTGGGATCTTTTGGAATTAAAGTATGATATCAATGCTTTAAATAAACTGACGATTCTCTCAGCTGCATTTATTAAAGCGACCCAATATGTTTTAGAATGCGAGAGAAATGAAGTATACTGAATTGAAATCTGAAATATCCAATTTATGTTTTCAATGCAGTCAAGATATAGGGACCTTTTTGCATTTGACCTCGTCATGCCTTAAGGTGGGATCCTTCTGGGAAGATTTGGGTTATCTCCTGGAACAAATTACAGAATTTGATACCCTCAGGTGCCAGTATTGTTTGGGGGAATGGAATGAGCAGATATAAGACATTAAATGAGGCTGTTGAAATACCAATTGAAATTTGTTAAACTTGCTTTAGCGGTGGCCAGGAAATGCATAGCCATTACTTGGTAATCTGATTCCCAACTGAGACTGACCCGCTGGAAGTCAGAAATGTTCCCCTGCTGAAGATTACTTACAGCTTCAGAAATTGTTACAATATTAATTTAAGAATATGGAACCAGTATTTAAGATATACCTGAGTTAATCTTTGATGATTCCCACCTCCAGTCTTCAATACCATTATCTCAAATATCCCTAGCAATGTCTATGTCAGGACATTTATCCCTTAGGGGAGGAAGCACTGTGGATGATTCACGTAATCTTTCATCTGTATGTAATTAATACTTTGGGAAAACAGATGATTTTGTCACATCATATGGGAGAATTACCTCTTTTTTTTCCTTTTCCTTTGGGGAGGGGATCTTTCTCTTTTTCTTTTTTCTTTTTTTTTTCTGTTTCCTATTTTTCTTTTCAGGATCATCATGGTATGTAATTTTGTATTTATAAACAATAGGGCAGAAGTTGATCATTGTGATAATGTGTTGATTCTTCCTTCTTTGTATATCAACAAGTAGTTCAGTTTGGGCATTTTATTGTATATATCTGTAATGTTTATTTGATTTTGTAACTTCATGTTGATTAAAAAAAAATTATAAGTAATATAGTGAATGCCAACAAAATCACAAAAATCCTTTAATTGCTCAGTTCAAACAGTATAAATGCTGAAATAAGAAAACAATTTCATGAAAATGATTTCAATGTCAATAGAAAGGATATCAAATGTGGTTTGAGCAGCATTATGCAGAATTTGAGCAAGACAGCCAACACCTTCCATAGAATCATTCATTCTTTGCTTCAACTTTGAATAGACATTGTTCACATCTTTACGCAAACGTCCACCAAAGTTAGTATTTTTATTATCTTCACCAAAGCTAGCTCCTAACTCAATAAGAGTTTCTCTGCAAAAGCTTGCTATAATTTCTGAGGTCTCACCTTGAAGGGATTTTACCTGCTGTAATGGAAGATTTAAACCGTGTTTTTTACTTTTGCAGCCTTTGCTTCTGCAAGGCTGAGAACCTGCTTGTGTTTTAGAATCAGCAGACATAAGCTAAATTCCACCTAGGAGCCAAAGATGCTGTTATCTGACAAAAGGACATCTGTGTACCAAGAACATTTAATCTTCCTGCTTGTTTTGGTCGCAGACTGTCAGAGGCCTAGCCTTGATGTAAAATAAACTATTGTATTCAAAGTGATAAGCTGAAAATTACGTTATTCGATAGAAGCTTGCTCGCTTATCTTTCTTGCTGTGCTGGGAATAGGTGCTTGGGTGAGCAGTTTTTGGGTAATATAAGCCATGGTCCCGCTGCTGAATTTTGAGACTGTCCGAGAGGCAGCAACATCTCTCAGCAAGAAGAAGAACTTCTAGAGTCCAGCCGACATCCCGGTCGAGGGAGGTGGAGAAGCTGCTACCGGCACCCTGACAACCTACTACAAGTGTGCAGTCATTGCCTCGCTTCGGCAGTTGGGACCAGTCCAGGCGTTGATAAGTATAGTTGGGAAGGGCTTGCATATTGTAGTTTGAAATCAGCTTTTGAATTTGTAATAAACATTTGTATACTCTTAACTGCTCTCGGTGTGTGTGTCTATTTTCTTTTGGTAGCTCAAACGCTGTGACCAATCTAAAATGAACAAAATGAGAGGTATAAGTTTACCCAAGACACCTGCAACTGCTTTATCAGCAAGCCTTTTTCTTGCGAAAAAAATTGCACAATTAAGGGGAAAAAAATTTCTATGTTGTGATTACTTGCATCCATGGATATGCTATAAAAAGATGAGGCATTTATATCTTTGACAATCTCTGCAATGGTATATGGAGCTATTACATTTTTTATTATTGCAGTAGATTTCATCCTGACACTTGAAAATTATGATGCAATTTTGGAATCAGAAAATACTTCCAGTAGAAGTATGTTCATTTAGTCATTTGAGCTGAACAACTGATGATGATTGTTACAAGATCAAACCAGCAACCACAAAGAAGGTATATCACACAGGGGTAAAGATGAACAATTACTTTATTAACAAAAATTCACTTTCAAACTTTAATTCAAAATCCTGCCTTTTATAACAATGCCCACTGGTTACTATGCAAATTTCTATAACAGTGTAAAACTAATAAATTCCCCAGCCTAAATATAACATATGTAATTAAAGTCTAAGTTATATTTCCAACCAGCCCACAGAAAAACTTAGACCTAAAAATACACAAGACTCACAAAACTTCGATCTTAACAAAAACAAAGATCATAAACAAAATTCAGTTTGTTTGGTTAAACTGAAGCCAAAAGATCTTTGAGAGAGAGAGAGAGAGCACAAAATTCAAAGTTGTCTTCTTGTGTTGCTTGCAGAGAGAGGAGCAATGGCTTGGTCCGGATCCTTCTGGCTGCCTTCGGAAAGTTCATCCCTTTTTTAAATTGTCTTCCAGACAATGACTCATGTTTTTGGCCTTCTTCCACTCTACAGCACCTCCAGTGATGGTTTATTGTCCAAGTCCAGAAATTTTTAGATCATTTCCTGCACATGCTCAGTCTGTCTCCCACTCTCTCCTCCCACTCTCTCAGCAGTCCACCTTCACCTTGGTTCTCTAAGGTAAACTGCCACTTTTCAACACAAAACCACACAACACAAAGGTCAATACACAACACAGAACTCTGTAACACCTCCCCTGCTAAAAAAAATTGGTCCATGAGAACAAATTTTTAACAATTAATGGAAGTATTACATAAATAAAATAAACACTCCATTTTTTACAGTAAGTATGTGATTAGATTTATATCTACCCAGATTAACATCTTGACAAACAATCTGCTATCACGTTATCCGTCCCCTTTATGTGTATAGTAATAAATCAAACTCTTGTAACATTAAGCTCCAGTTCAATAACCGTCTGTTCTTATTTTTCATTTTAGATAGAAAAACTAATGGATTATGATCAGTATAGATTATTAATGGTTTTTGAGCAGTACAAATATACACATCAAAATGTTGCAACACTAAAACAAGCGCTAATAACTCCTCAATGGTTGAATAATTTTGTTGATGGTCATTAAACTTTTTCGAGAAGTATGAAATAGGAAGTTCTACTCCATTACCATCCTTCTTCTGTAACAGTACAGCACCAACCGCTTCGTCACTGGTGTTCATGGCTAAAGAGAATGGCTTTTCAAAGTTAGGGGACACAAGTACAGGCTGATGTCATAAAATGGCCTTTAACTTCAAAAATGTTTCCTGGCATGCATCTGACCAGATAAATTTTTCTTTCTTTCCAAGTAGTTTTGTTAACAGGAGTGCAATTTCTGCAAAGTTTTTACAAAATCTATGATAGTAGCCAATCATACCTAGAAATCTCCGAAGAGCTTTCTTATTATCAGGAATATAGGGAACACAGTGATAGTCAATACTTTCGATCCAACCGGTGCCACCAGTCCCTGCCCTACCATATAACCAAGATAAATTACAGTGGCATGTCCAAACTCACTTTTGTGCAAATTCAATTTGAGGTGTGCTTCCACCATTCTCTGAAATAATTGCTCTAATTCAAGCATGTGTTCTTCCCACATTCGTACTAATTACTAAATCATCGATATAGGCTCCTGGGTGCTCTAAACCCTGAATTACTGCATTAATCATTCTCTGAAATGTGCCAGGTGCATTTTTCATTCCAAAAGGCATAACATTATACTCATACAATCCCGAAGGTGTAACAAATGCAGAAATCTCCCTGCCTTTCTCTGTCAAAGGAACACACCAGTATCCTTTTAAGAGATCAATCTTTGTAAGAAACTTAGCCATCCCCACCTTATCTATACAATCATCTATTCTGGGAATAGGGAACGCATCAGTCTTTGTCACCATGTTTACCTTTCGATAATCTGTACAAAACCTAATTGAGCCATCTGGCTTTGACACCAGAATACAGGGTGAACTCCAATTTGAACTTGATTTTCAAATGATGTCATTTTTGAGCATATAATCTACATCTTGATCCAACAATCTGCTCTTTTCCTGATTAACTCAGTAAAGATGCTGCTTAATAGGCTTAGCATCACTGACCTCCACATCATGACAAGCCACAGTAGTTCTTGGAACATCTGGGAATATATCCTTAAATTTCATAAGTAATGTCTTCATTTTTTCCCTTTCTGATATAGTCAAATGCATTAACTTGGTGTCTAAGTTTTGCAAAACTATAGAATTTTCCAGCCTGGGGTTTATCACTTTCTGTGCCCCATGACCTTCCACAAAACTTATCTCCTCCTTACTTTCCTCTATAACTAGCACCTTGGTTGGAATCCTAGTCTCCTCCTCAGTCATTTTCTCAAAATAAGGTTTAAGCATGTTCACGTGAAAAACCTGTGTCTCTCTTCGACGATCAGGCATCTCAATGACATAGGTGACCTGGTTAATTTTTGATTTCACCTTATATGGTCCTGAAACCTGAGTTCTCAAAGGGTTTGGATGCATTGGAAACAAAACCAATTCTTTGTCGCCAGATTTAATGTCCCTAATTTTTGCTTTTTGATCATACCGAATTTTCATTTTTCACTGAGCAGTTTTAAAATTTTTCCTTGCATCTTGCAAGCCTAATGTAATCTGTTTTTAAATTTGAAAACATAATCCAACAGATTTGATTGTATATCATTATGCATCCACTGCTCCTTCAACAATTGTAATAGACCCCTGATTTCATGACCAAACACCAACTCAAATGGACTAAAGCCAAGAGACTCCAGAGTCACCTCTCTAACAGCAAACAATAACAAATGGATTCCTTCATCCCAATCCTTTTTATTTTACATGCAATAAGCCCTCATCATATTTTTCACAGTTAAATGGAACCTTTCCAATGCCCCTTGACTTTCAGGATGATAGGCAGATGACACAATTTGATGGGCTCCCAATTCATACACCACCTGTTGAAATATTCCAGACATAAAATTACTCCCTTGGTCTGATTGAATTTCCCTTGGTAGGCCAAACAGTGTGAAAAATTTTAGCATAGCCTTCACAATTGTCTTCGCTTTAATGTTTCTCAGGGGAATAACCTCTGGAAACCTTGAACCTGTGCCCATGAAGGTTAACAAATATTCATTTCCTGCTTTGGTTTTTGGCAATGGGCCAACACAATCCACTATCACTTTTGAGAAGGGCTCCCCGAAAGCAGGGATGTATTGTAAAGGTGCCACTGGTGGTCCTTGATTAGGCTTGCCCACCAGTTGACAAGTGTGACGGGTTCTACAAAAGTTCACTACATCCTTTCTTAATTTCAGCCAATAAAACTGTTTCCTTATCTTTTCTACCATCTTCTTCACTCCAAGACCTCCTAAATGTGTACTATGAGCCAACTTTAATATTTCATTCCTGTAAGTTTTGGGAATTACAACTTGCCTTATTACCGCCCAGGCAGGTATCACTTGTGGTCTCCACTTTCTCATCAATATTCCAGCTTGAACAAAGTAACCTATTGGCACAGTTTCAATTTCCTGGTTAGACAGAATCTTATCTCTTATCCAGCAAGATCAGGATCATGCTTTTGTCTGGCTATTAATTCTTCTCTTGACAACAGCAACGCTGGATCTTTAGGTTTATCCTCAATGCTTGCCTCCACTACAGGATCATCACAGACTTTCTCTACCTCTACCTTTTTTCTAGACATGACTCTAGTAATGGCACACACAGGGTAGATTTCCAAATCCTTTTCGGACTCATAAACCAATGGCTTACTTGTGAGTTTCACTGCAGGTGATTTACCCTCTGCTAAATCATTCCCTAACAAAAGAGAAACTCCATCCACTGGCAGACTTGATCTTATCCCTATCGTAACCGGGCCATTAACTGTCTGATTTCATCACTATTCTATGCAAAGATATAGGCTCTGCTTCACCACCAATGCCTTTAATTAAATTCACATCTCCAGTATCGGTCTCCTCACCAAAATTCAAAAAGTTGCTTAATACAAGCGATTGGGCTGCTCCAGTATCCCGCAGGATTTTAACTGGCACTTGATTGGATCCTTCTTTAACCGAAATGAAACCTTCAGTCATGAATGGTTTAAAAATATCCCTAACTTTCTCACTCTGAACACAGGCAGTTGGTACCACCACTTTCTCTTTCTTCCTTTTCAGTACAGGACAATTTGCTATTATGTGCCCTGGCTTCTTACAATAGTGGAAAATAACACTCAAAAAAATTTCCTTCATCAACGCCTGAACCTGAACTGCCATTTTAGATTTCTTAACTTTCTTTGGAAATTTATCTAATAAAGGTTCCAAAACACAATTAAAATCACCACCAACTAAAACATTATCATTAGCCTGACCCAGATATAAAAATGCATCAGAAATAAACATTTCAACATCTACATTTGGGGCATAAATATTAAGTAAAGTCCAAAATTCCCTAAAAATCTTACAATTTAATTTAAGAATACATCCTGCCTTTTCCTCCATTGATTGTAATTCAAAAGATAAATTCTTAAGTATCAAAATTGCTACACCTTTAGTCCTAGAATTAAATGAAGAAGAATATACATGCCCTACCCAGTCCCTCTTCAGTTTCATACTTTCTTTGACATTCAAATGTGTTTCTTGTAAAAAAGCAACATCAGTTTTCATTTTCTTAATATACGCCAAAATGCGCTTACGGTTAATCGAACTATTTAAACCTCGAACATTAAAATTACAAACCTCAACTTTGACATATCTACTGATGTTACTAAGAACTAATAATATTGTTATATAAAAACTCAAATCAATGTAAATAGGCCCTCCAATAGGAGAAAAAAACCCACAAATTAAAGACTAAATGAAATGAAAATAAAAAATAAAAATAAAAAAATATATAAAAAATTAAAAAAATAATCAAAAAAAAAGAGACCCCCCCCCAAAAAAAACTACCAAAAGATAGTAACCCCTAAACAAAACTTGGGTGTGAATCACCCACCAGTGGCTGATGACTAATAGAACTTAGAGCCAATCTCTCCCTCCCCAGCCAAACAAAGAATAACATCAAAATATCATAATGACATATAAAATAAAATAAGAATAGGTAAGTTCTTCTGTTCATCCAAGAGATTCCAAACTCGGAGACCCCATTTCCAGAGAAGTTGGACTCTTTCCATTCCCATTTCTCCCATTTCTACCATTTCTTCCATTTCCAAAACAACCAGATTTTTCTTTAGGAGCAATGGTGGACTACATCTTTGTCCTCTTGCATCCGGCAATGAATCAGCAAAAATCATTGCTTCACGATCATTGTCAAAAAACCGAGATTGAAATTCTCCATAGAACACCTTCAACGCTGCCGGATAGCGAAAAGTAGACTTATAGCCTTTACGCCACAAAACATCTTTAACTGAATTAAATCGACGCTGAATAACCTCCTGACTC
The DNA here is from genome assembly GCF_036971445.1 of Narcine bancroftii. Classification (NCBI taxonomy): domain Eukaryota; kingdom Metazoa; phylum Chordata; class Chondrichthyes; order Torpediniformes; family Narcinidae; genus Narcine; species Narcine bancroftii. Next base: position 14,090,032 of record NC_091473.1, read on the forward strand.
AAGTATGGATAAAAAAAACTCTACTATTCTGAATCGATAACGGAGCCTTTCGTTGTTTCGCATTTTGCACTGCTAAACAAAGTATTGCTTCTCTGTCCAAATAATTCAAATATCGAATTATCACAGGTCTCGGTGGTTGACCAGGTAGAGGTGTTCTTAAAGCTCTATGAGCTCTTTCCAATACCAAGCCTCCAGAGAAAAATTCTTGCCCCAATACTTGTGGAATTCATTCTTTAAAAAAATGAAGAGGATTTTGTCCTTCCATACCTTCTGGCAAACCAACAATTTTCACATTATTCCTTCTACTTTGATTCTCCAAGTAGTCTATTTTCCTCTCTAACTCCTTTTCACGTTCATGCAGTTCTATAAAGGATTTTTCAACTTTCAACACATTTTCTGTATTAGAGGCCACTTGCTGTTTACATTCCAAAAAAGCAGACTGAAATTTAAAAAAATCTTCACAAGATGTTTCCACACGTGCTTTAACTGTAGTGAATTCTGACCTCATACTAACATTGGTTTGAGCCAGCTCTTGCATTATAGGCTGAATGACAACATTTAACTGTTTATATTGTTGCTCAGAAAAGCTCTGCCCTGCTTTCTCTGACGTAGTGGCAGAACCAGGTAACTGCAACTCCTGCTGCATCTCAACAATAGGCAATTTAACGGTTCTACTGCGGGTCTGGACTCCCAGCAACAGCACCCCAACTTCCTCAGGGGGTTGCCACTGTTCTCCCCCCGCAGCTCGCTGTTGTTTCAAAAACTCACGGATTAGATCGATCTCTTCAGCGTGGAACATTGCCTGAGTCGTTTCAAACAATGGAGTCATCTTCCTGTGTGCTCCCTCCATTAAAATCGGCAGGCTGCAAGAATCGGGATCCACTTCATGGGCACACGCACCTTCCTCCTGAGAACGGGTAACTCCAGCGATGTCCTTCTCTTGGTGAGTAGTAGTCATTTTTTTGGCAGCTCCCACAGGCAATCTTTGTGGTTTAGGCACTGAAGAAATTAAACTTGAGGCTGTAACAAGCTGTTTAGGCCCCAAATCTTCAACACTCCGAAAATGTAATTTCTTCTGCACTTGAGGTTTAGTCTTTTTACCATTAATGGCCATAACAGTTCCTTAATACTTTAGACTAAAATTTTAAAAGTTTAAACTTGAAAACAAAGGGTTAAAAACGGGCACTTAAAAGTTCGGCCAGAGAGGTCGAGATTACACGTCTAGACTCTACGCCATCTTGCCACGCCCTCAGGACATGTCTTGTATATATGGGATGCCTGGTAACCCTATCTGCATGGCCTACTAAGTTTCTCCAGCACTTTTGTGTTTTATTACTTGTTTCCTTCTATTAATAACATTTCTTTTGGTGCTTAAAATTATTGTGGATGGATGAGTGAAAATGTTGAACCTGATTCTGAAAAAAAGCAACCATGTGAATAATTTTGAATTTTTCACTCTTTCCTTGATGAAATTTAACCAGGAGAAATTCATTTTGTACTCCTGGATTAGAGGGGAATGGAGTACCTTACTGGCCTAGAAATTAATGATTCATGGGCTTGAATCTAGCCACCATGTGAAATGGGTAGAGGAACCACATTGATGTTGCCATGGTGCAGCCAGGTTAATTCATTTGGCTGCACTTCCACTTAAGGGGCAAAAGAAAAGCTCTTCAATGAGCCACTTAAAGACAGCTGGTATCTATTAAAGAAGAGATAGTAAAGAATATGTCACAACAAACAGATATCATGCAGAGACAGGGCAGGATGTCTGTGCTGTTTCTTTGGAGGCTTGTTGAAGATGATGGAGAGCAAAAGGATATCCTCTTCCACCCAGATGACAGAAAACCCTACGAGCACATCTGCAACTGCATGTATAAGGCCAGTAAATGCCAGCCTCACTGCTGGAGCCACTGCAATTTTCAGTTTTGTTCACTGTCTTACACTGCCTGCACAAGACCTTTGACAGACCTATGTCATTGGCTCTGGTTCCCAGTGGTGATTGGATTTCTAAAATGCTGCATTCTTCATGCATTCTTCTTAGGCATAGCAAATATGCTGAAGAGTGGCACAAGAAGAATGGCCTTGGGTTCTTGGGCTGGGTGCCTGTTGTCTTTTCTCAGGAGGCATCATGCCTGCTTCAGCAAGAGTGACTTTACCAATATTCTTTTGAGTTGGACTGACTTTATAGCTCTAGCCCCTTTTACACAGAGCCCTGATGACTACATTTGCAAGAGATGCATCCACATGCAGCTTCTGGGAGACTGTGTTAGGGGAATGGAGCTGGATGAACTCTGGTTCATTCAGGAGGCAGAGGTAGTGATAGAGAGGTGATTCAGGGAGACAGTCATCCCCAAATATCAGGAGGCAGGTAGCTAGGAGACTGTTAGGAGAGGGAAGGGGAATAGGCATGCAGTACAGAGCATCCCTGTGGCCATTCCCTGTAATGATAGTGATCATGCTTGCATGGCCACTAGCGGGGCCTTGTTTATAGTTCCTGTTGATTAGACTTGGCTGCTAGCAGGGCTGACATAGAGGCAGACACTGTAGTATGCAAGATCTGTAATGGAGGCTTGTAGCAGCATGGCATGCCTCATGGGCTGCTTACATCAACTTTAAAGTAAAGTCCTTTTCCTTCATCCATGTCTTGTCTAAGAACTCACACATGTAAATACAAGATGAAACATGGTGTCAGAAGTGGGATGAAAGAAATTAAAAGGAAATACTTTAAAAGAAAAATCTAAAGTCAGCAACTGATCAGTGAAGAGAAGCTAACAAAGGAAAAATGGAAGGATTATATCCATCAGCAAAACTTCAGTTGACAGGTTAAGTGGCTGAAAATTGGGACAGATTTAAACAATGTTTTGGGTTGTAATTAATGGCAGTCAAGGGTGACAAGAAAAGTGCTAAAGTGAAAGTGTCAGTTTTCTTACATGTCGTGGGTGATGAAACCCTGGAGGTGTATAATAACTTCACATTTGCTACTGAAGGAGACAAAATGAAAATTAGAAGACATAACGGAACAGTATGAGGCATACTGCATCCCTAAATTTAACATGATGTTTGAGAGGCACAGATTTTTCATGTGTATAGAAAACAGAAGAAAGTATTGAACCGTATGTGACTGAATTGAGAAACAGAAGCAAAATGTGTGAATTTGCTGGACTGAGTGACTTGCTGATTAGACAGACTTGTGTGTGGTATTCCAGATAATAGTCTAAGGGAAAGACTGCTAAGAGAGTAAAATCTAGACATGTAAAAAGCCATAGCACTCTGTAGGGCTACAGAAACTGTATAATTGCAGGCAAAAGAGCTGTTCAATTAAACTAGCTGCAACATGGATGTAGTAAGCAAGAATAGACAAAAGCCATTTAAGAAAAAGTGCGCCAAAGTGGAAAGAGAGGCGTGGCCAGCAAACAAAAATGAAAGGGACAATCAAAAGCCATGTCATCGATGCAGTACACAACACCTACCAAAAAAGTATCCAACATGTGGTAAAACACGTTATATATGCAACAAAAGCAAACATTATTCCCATTGCTGTAGGAACCCAAGTGCATCAAAGCAATGTTCATGCAGTTGTTATAAGCCCTAAGGTCCCCAAAACCCAGCAGCAACAGAAATTCACCAAGACAAATGGTTACTTTAACAAAAGTTGCTTTTAATTATCTTTAATCATGAAAAACAGGATCAAACTTTAACTTATTACTATTAACTTAACCCCCTTCAAATTCTAAGTTCATGTCTATGTAATATGTATGTAAGTTCAGAAAAGTTATTTGATTCACAGTCCAATCTCACTTCTTACACCTCCAAGTTCACTGGTTTCAGGCAATTCTTATACTGTGCACATAATTTAATATTTATGAGTTTCACCAGACTTTGGTGCTTGAAAGGTAAATGGTTACCACTCAGGAAGGTTCTTGTTGGTTTTCAGAGAGAGATTTGTTGTTCGCTGGACACAAACTGATTCCTTCTAATCAGCCACGTCAGTGTCTTGCTGAATAAACTTGCCCCATCAGGGTTTTCCAGATGATAACCTCTTTCTTTCAGGTCACCACAAGGTTTTTTTTGTTTCTCTTATTTCAAGTGAAACATTAGGCAGCCAGTCCTCACCTCTTTTATGGACCACAATGGCTTTGACCAGGCTGAACGAAGAACTCACAACCTGTCTTCAAAATGGGCTTTTTCCACAAGCTTGACAGCTTGTCATGTTCCAGTCCCAGCTGCTGCTGCTGAACTGTAGAACTGAATTCTCTTTCTCTCCCTCTCTCTCAGAGAAAAGCCTGTTTGACTCTCTCTGCTTGCAAAACCAAGAACAGAAAATTGCACTCAGACAACCTGCAGCTCCAGACCTAATCGTCCAAGTTCTTTCATCTGTTGCTTTCCAAAACAACAATCCATTTGTGAAGTCTCTGTAGGCACTCAGAAAAGACACTCAGAGCTGGCCTGTGGTTTGATCAGAGCTCCAGTATTTTAAATGAGATCTGTTTTGAATATAGGGAATTAGGAAAGAAGTTAAAAAGCAGGATCTCAAGGGTGGTAATCACAGAATTGCTGCCTGGGCCATGTACCAAACAAGGTAGGAATAGGAACTTGTAGCAGATGAATGTATGGCAGATGGATGTATAGCTGAAGAGTTGGTGCAGAGGGCAGGGGTTCAGATTTATGGATCATTGTAGTCGATTCTGGGGAAGGTCTGACCTGCACAAAAAGGATGGGCTGCACCTGAACTGGAAAGGGACCAATATCATAGCAGGCATGTTTGCTAGAGCTGTTGGGGAGAGTTTAAACTAGTTTGGTAGGAGGGTTGGAACCAGAATGTGAGTGCAGAGAATAGGGCAGTACGTCAAAAGCATGATGCTATGTACTCTGAGGTTGTGAGGAAGGACAGGCAGGGGACAAAACATAAATGTGGCCAGTTAGAGGGGTTGCACATGTCTATTTCAGTGCTAGGAGTATTAGGAATAAAGGGGATGAACTTAAAGTATGTTGGACTATGATTTTGTGGCCATAACAGAGACTTGGCTGGAGGAAGGGCAGGATTGGCTGATGCAGATACCAGGGTTTAGGATTTAAAAGGAATAGGAAGAGAGGTAAAATAGTGGGGGCAGTAGCATAACTGGTCAGGGATAGTATCTAGGCTATAGAAAAGGAGGACACTGAAGAGGGAATGTCTACTGAGACCGTGTGGGTGGAGGTCAGAAATAGGAAGGGAGTAATCACTGTACTAGGAGTGGTCTATAGGACTCCAAATAGCCCTGAGAACACCGAGGAGCAGATAAACAAGCAGATTTCCTGAATACCCCAGGGATTGTCTGATCTCGGAAGTTAAGCAAGCACAGGACTGGTCAGTACTTGGAGGGGAGACTGCCTAGGAACATGAGGTGCTGTATGTTTCTGTGAGGGGCGCTGGACAAAGTGGCGACTCTCTATCTGCCTTACTGTAGACAAAAATTAAAGAATTTCATGTATGTTACATTCTAAATATAGTATTATGTGGCAATAATGGAGCCTTTACCTTTTACCTTTAGATTTTGAAATGGTGCAGGAAATACAGGGTTGTAGTTATGGGTGATTTCAACTTCCCTAATATTGACTGACATTTCCTGACTGCAAGAGGGATAGATGGGGCTGAATTAGTCAGGTGTGTACAAGAAGGATTCCTGACACTGTATGTAGACCAGCTAATGAGAGGAGAGGCCATACTGGATCTAATTCTGGGTAATGAACCTGGTCAAGTGGCAGACCCCTCAGTGGGGGAGCACTTTGCTGAGAGTGACCACAACTTCCTGAGCTTTAGCATAGCTATGGATGAGGATAAAAGCAGACAAAATGGGAAAGTGTTTAATTGGGGAAGGGCTAATTACATGGGATGAGGCAAGGATTAATAGTTGGCATAGTGGTTAGCGCAACACCTTTACAGCAGCAGCAATGGGGACTGTGGTTCGAGTTCCGCACTGTCTGTAAGGAGTTTGTAGATTCTCCCTGTGTCTCTGTGGTTTTTCCCCAGGGGGTCCAGTTTCCTTCCACCATTCAAAACGTAGGTTAATTGAGTGTAAATTTGGTGGCACGCACTCATGGGCCAAAATGGCATGATACTGTGCTGTATGTCTAAATTAAATAAAATATATTAAATTAAATTGAAAAAATATGTTCAAGGATGACAGCTCAGAAGTAATGTGGAGGAAGTTTAGGGACCACGTTCTGGGTTCAGGATAGGTTTGTCCCACTGGGAGAGGGAAAAGATGGTAGTTAAAGGGAACCGTGGTTGATGAAGCAGGTGAGGCAGCTAGCCAAGAGGAAGAAGGAAGCATACATTAGATATAGGAAGCCGGAAACTGGAAGGGCTCATGAGAGTATATGATAGCCAGGAAGGAGCTTAAGAAAAGACTTAGGAGAGCTCAAAGGGAGCATGAGAAGAGAAAGCCTTGGGATGTAGGGTTAAGGAGAACCCCAAGCAAATGTGAAGAATAGAAGGATAATGAGAATGAAGGTGGGACTGCTAAAGGATAAAGGAGACAACATGTGCCTGGAGGCAGAGGAGGTACTTTGCTTCAGTATTCACAAAAGGGCTTTAATCAGGGTGAGATTGGAATAGAACAAGCTTGTGTGCTGAACAATGTGGAGATTAAGAAATAGGAAGTGTTGGATCTTCTTAAAAACATCAAGATTGATAAGTCCCCAAGCTGGATGCGATATACTCCAGATTGCTGTGGGAAGTGAAGAAGAGATATCTAGAGCAGTAGCTGTGGTCTTTGAGTCCTCTTTGGCCACAGGGGAGGTGCCGGAGGATTAGAGAATGGCAAATGTAGTCCCCTTGTTTTAAAAAAAAGATAATGGGGAGAATCCTGGAAATTATAGACCAGTGAATCTTACATCAGTTATGTACAAACAATTGGAGAGGATACTTAAGGATAGGATCTATGAGGATTTGGAGAAATGCAGTCTGTTCAAAGATATTCAGCATGGCTTTGTGAAGGGAAGGACATGCCTCACAAGCCTAATTGAGTTTATGAGGTGATAACAAAAGAAATTGATGAGGGTAGGGCGTTAGATGTGATCAATAAGGATTTTAGCAAGGCATTTCACAAGGTCCCCCATGAGAGACTCCTTCAGAAAGTCATGAAACATGGGATCCATGGAACCTTGACTATGTGGATAAAAAATTGGCTTGCAGTTAAAAAGCAGAGAGTGGTAGTGGAAGGGAAGTATTCTGCCTGGAGGCCAGTGACTAATAGAGTACCGCAAGGATCTGTTCTGGACACAAAGGTGACTTTGCAGTCCCAGACTGGAAGCGCAAAGTCTAGCGCAATGGGGGTATTGGAAGTCCGTTTTTATAATAACTGTGGCTGCTGTTTTGTGATGCCATTCACAGCTTTCAATCAGTTTTTGGCAGCGCAAAACTGGTGTAGACTTTATAGTATAGGGCTCGCCAGCATGATCTGTCAGCAGCCGCAGTTCCTAGTTTTCTTGGCTGAATGTCACAGTAGTGTAGTGTTTTCTTCACAGAGTCTTTACAGCACTTGAGTGGATGACCTTGAGGTCTCCTTCCTGTCTTCAGTTTACTATAGAGCAGCTGATGAGGCATATGGTGGTTATCCATTCTGATGACGTGTCCCACCCACTGTTTCTGGGCTCTGATGATCAGGGACTCGACGCTGATGCACTTCGTGCGAACCAAGACCTCCAGGTTGGAGATACAGACTTGCCAATGGATGCCAAGAATGGAACGATGGCACGCATGTGGAATTTCTCCAGATGTTTGATGTGACATCAGTAGAGAGTCCAGGTCCATATAGGAGAGAAGGGATGACTGCAGCTCTGTAGACTTTTAGCTTTGTGGAGATGTGGATGTTGTGTTGATTGAGCAGCCTGCCCAGAGCCTGGCTGGCTTTGCTAATCCTGGAGTCATTTTCCTTGTCCAAAGATTCAAGATGATATTCTCCAAGTATTCGAAGCTGTTTACTTTTGTCAGCTGGATGTTACAGTGATTTTTGGTTCTATGGTGTTGGTGTTTGGCACAGACTGATGGAGTATTTCAGTCTTGTTCAGGTTGATAGTCAGGCCAAAGAATGTAGCAGCGTCTGAGAATTTGTTGAGTATTAACTGTAGGTCATTATTTTTGTGTACCAAGAGTGCACAGTCATCAGCAAAAAGTGTTTCTTGAATAACTGTGTAGAGGCACTTTGTCTGTGCATTCAAATGACGAAAGTAAAAGAGAGAGCTGTCCAGTCAATACCTGATATACACTCCCTTCTCTGGATCTTAGACAACACATGACAAACAATTGAATAACAACTTGAACAAGAATGGGGCTAGTACACAACCTGCTTCATCCCATTAGAAATGGCAAATGCAGCTGATATATCACCACTGCAGATGACCTGTCCTATCATTCTGTCATGGAGCAGCTGAATCATTTTTATGAATTTTCTTGGCCATCTGTAGAGTCTCAGGATGATCCAGAGAACCTCCCTATTTACAGTGTCAAATGCCTTTGTCAGGTCAATGAAGACAGTGTTAAAGGGGCTTGTTCTGCTCGATGCACCTCTCCTGAACTTGTCTCAAGGCAAATATTAAGTCTACTGCACTCCATTCTGGCTGAAGGCCACACTGCACCTCCGGGAGATTCCTTTCTGAGACAGTGACAAGTGTAGAGGGCGGCAGGAGAATTCTGGGATGGGTAGGTGAGGGTGGGGTGGTGGAATGGGGATGTGAGAGAAGAAATAGGGATTGTGTAGGTGAGTGAATAGTGGGTGATTAACGGTCATTGTGGAAGCAATGGGTCAAAAGACCAGTATTTGTGTTTCAAAGTCAAGGGAGCCAGCTGAAACTTATGTGGAACTGACCAGTAACACATTTTGTGATTCTGTTAGAGCTCTTTAAAATAATGTTTGGGAGATTACTTTGATGATAGAGAAATGGTTTAGCAAATTTACTGGATGTGATCTACAATAATCTTAGTGTCATATTGTCATACAATCATAGACTGCGTCAGTCAAGGCAGCCAATCCCATAAATCTTCTCTTTCACTGAATGCTGCTGGTATGTTGATTGACTTTATTAATGTGACAAGGGTAAGGGGCATGTATTATTCATTCTGGTGTTTCCACTGTACCTGTGAGGTGTATTTTCAATGGTTGATCACCAAAAACAAGAAACATTTGCATTTCAACAGTTACTTTAACAACCTCAAAGTACTTTAAACCAACTAAGTACTTTTGAAGTATGAATCACTATCATAATGTGGAAAGCACAGAAGTTAAACTGTGTGCAAGAACCCACTACAGCCTCTGATTGGCATGCTTCACCTCTACCTGGTTAACCAATCCCAGATGGAACCTGTCTTCATTACACTAGCTTTTCTTCTCCATATTTCTAATCTTGATAAAGGGTTTCAACCTGAAATGATGACCATTCATTTTCTCCCACTAATGCTGCTTTATCTGCCTAGTTATTCATCTGATTGTGTTTAGTTCCACAAATAGTACTGTACTGTGTTAATAATTAGGCAACCCATTTTATAAATATTGTTGGAGGGTAATCATTAATTATCAGGAACGTGTGATAATGTCCATGTTTGTGAAATAGTCAAGGGATCTATTGTGTTCACTGGATAAACTAGGATTTTGAGTTACCATCTCACTGGAGGAGCTGGTGATATAAACTGTGAGATAGTCATGAAGTAATACAACATAGAAACAGACACATGACACCATGTCCATGTTGACCATCAATATCCAACTACAATATACTAATCCTACTTACTGGCGCTTGGACCACAGCCTTCTGTGCTCTGGATAGATTAGACTATAAAGTGCTCATCTTGATATTAAATATTATGAGAATATTTTAGTCCAGCACCCACTCAATCAATGAATACTAGATTCTGAACTCCCTCTGGATGAAAAAGTTATTTCCATACACTTTTCTAAATCTCAACTACCTTACTTTAAATCTACATTTTGGAACCTCTGGTTGAGGAAAGATATCTCACTCTCTACCATATCCAGTCACCTCATAACTTTGCATAGCTTAGTCATGTCTCCCTCGGGCTCACTGCTCCAAGGGGAAAAAAAATTAGCCTGCCCAGTCTCACTTCATATCTGAAAACTTCCATTCCAGGCATCATCCTGGTGATTCTGCTCTGCAGCTTCATGTCTTGTGTGGTAACAACAAGGTGGGTGACTATGACCAGTTGTGGCAAGACTGTGTAGTGTATTCCAAATGAAGCCGAACCATTACTTTGTAAAGTTGTGCCATAACCTCTCAACCTTTATATTTTATGCCCTAGCTAATAATGGCATATGTCTTCTTTACCCAACACATGTAAATGTGCAATGGCCATATGCTCAAGATCAAGGTTAATGAACACATAAATAAGTACCATCTGCCAAGAGAATTGTTATATTCACACACTGTTCTCTAAAATTGCTTTCCATCGTGTCTAATGAGCACTCATGTGCCCCAGCAAACACTCTTACACTTCTACATACACAAAACAAGCTCATATCTCAACTATTTAAGTTTTAGAATAGTAACAGAAAGAGATGAAGGTCGTCAGAAGTTAAAGTAATGAATTGTGTGAAGGCAGATTTCCACATTATAAGACCGAACCTTGATTTGATTGGAAGCAGTTTTTTGTGAAGCAAATGTGTGGAGGACTGCGTGACTGTAATAATACAATTCTTGGCATAGGGAACATTCATGTGTTCACTGACCTTGATCATGGTCATTGCACTCTTTCCACATGGTTCCAAGATCCTTTTTTTTAAATATTTTTAAATTTTTCACTCAAATCACCATATCAACCAAAATATATACAAATGTTTCTCATTAAATATACATAGTGGCATTTTCTCCCTTTTTTCCTCCCCTACCCTCCTTCCCCCCTTCCCAACCCCCTCCAAAACCAATAAATATTCAACATATACAATACAATAAAACCATGAAACAATGTTCTCACACGATGAAAAATAAACAAGAAAAATGTGTCATCTACTTTTACACACTGAATCAAGTCGTTTTGTCTTCTTATCATTTTAGGAGGTGGAGGTCCAAGGCAAGCCCTCTCTGTTATGTTCCATGTATGATTCCCAAATTTGTTCAAATAATGTGACTTTATTTTTAAAATTATGTTATTTTTTTCCAATGAAATACATTTATTCATTTCCATGTACCATTGCTGTATTCTCAGGCTCTCTTCCATTTTCCAAGTTGACATTATACATTTTTTTGCTACTGCTAAGGCTATCATAATGAATCTTTTTTGCGCTTTATCCAATTTGAGGCCTAATTCCTTACTTCTTATGTTACTTAAAAGATCTCTGAATTTTTTTGATATGTTATTTTTTTGTGATTTTATTTAATATCTGATTTAGATCTTCCCAAAACATTTTCACTTTCGTACATGCCCAAATTGCATGTACTATTGTTCCCATTTCCTTCTTACAGCGAAAACATCTATCTGATAATGTTGGATCCCATACTTTTAACTTTTGAGGCGTGATATATAACCTCTGTAACCAATTATACTGTATCATGCGTAACCTTGTGTTTATTGTATTCTTCATAGTTCCAGAACATAACTTTTCCCATGCTTCATTTTTTATCTTTATGTTTAAAACCTTTTCCCACTTTTGTTTAGGTTTATGGCATATTTCATCATTTTACTTATCTTGTACATGTTCGTTATAAATCTTTTAATTATCATTGTGTTTGTAATCACATATTCAAAGCTGCTTCCTTCTGGTAATCTCAGTCGGTTTCTCAATTTATCCTTTAAATAAGCTTTCAGTTGATGATATGCGAACATTGTACCATTGTACCATATTTGTACTTCAACTGTTCAAATGTTAATAAATTATTTCCCAAAAAACAATTTTCTATTCTTTTGATCCTTTCTCTCCCACTCTCTAAAGGAAAGATTATCTATTGTAAAAGGGATTAGTGGGTTTTGTGTCAATAACAATTTTGGTATTTGGTAATTTGTTTTTTTCCTTTCTAAGTGGATCTTCTTCCATATATTAAGTAAATGATGCAATACTGGTGAGCTTTTATATTGCACCAGCTTTTCATCCCACTTATAAAGTATATGTTCTGGTACTTTCTCCCCTATTTTATCTAGTTCTATCTTAGTCCAGTCTGGTTTTTCCCTTGTCTGGTAAAAATCTGATAAATACCTTAATTGTGCGGCTCTATAATAATTTTTAAAGTTTGATCATTGCAAACCACCTTGGTTATACCTTCTGTTAATTTATCTAATACTACCCTCAGATTGCCCCCTTTCCACAAGAATTTCCTTATAATTCTCTTTAGTTCATTAAAGAATTTTTCTGTTAAAGGAACTGGTAATGTTTGAAATAAGTATTGTATCCTTGGGAACACATTCATTTTAATGCAGTTTACCCTCCCTATCAATGTTAGTGGTAATTCTTTCCAATGTTCTAAGTCTTCCTGCAATTTCTTTATTAGTGGCTGATAATTTAGTTTCTACAGGTGGCTTAAGTTATCTAACCTGATATCTAGGTATCAGATTGCTTGTGTTTGCCATTTAAATGGTGATTCTTTTTTAAATTCTGTATTATCCACATTATTCATTGGCATCACTTCACTTTTATTTGCGTGATCTTTTACCCAGATATTTCTCCATACTCCTTCAATTTCTTATGTTATTTTTTTTATTGATATTTCTGGTTCTGCAAATAAGATGATTTTATACTCCTTCTCCTTTATTTTTATGCCTTTTATTTTATTTTCTGTTCTTATCAGTTCTGCCAATGGTTCTATTACTAAGGCGAAAAATGAGGGGGATACTGGACATCCCTGTCTAGTTGACCTACTTAATTTAAATTGGCTTGATACATATCCATTTACTGTTACCTTCGCCAATGGTCCATTTTAATCCAATTAATATATTTTTCTGGTAGATTGAACTTCTGTAATACTTTAAATAAATAGTTCCACTCTACTCTGTCAAAGGCTTTTTCTGCATCTAAAGCAACAGCCACTGTTGGCTTCTTGTTTCCTTGAACTGCATGAATTAGATTAATAAGTTTACAGACATTATCCACTGTTCGTCTTTTCTTAATAAATCCAGTTTGATCTTGTTTTACTATTTTTGGTACACAATCGGCCAATCTGTATGCTAATAATTTTGCTATTATCTTATAATCTGAGTTAAGTAGAGATATCGGTCTATATGATGCTGGTGTTAATGGATCCTTTCCCATCTTTGGTATTACTGTAATTATTGCTGTCTTACATGAATCTGGCAAGTTTTGTGTTTCTTCTATCTGGTTCATTACTTCCAGGAGAGGAGGAATTAATAACTCTTTAAATGTTTTATAAAATTCTTTTGGGAATCCATCCTTTCCTGGCGTTTTATTGTTCAGCAGCTTTTTTAGTATATCCTGTACTTTTAAATGGTTTTATCAGTTTGTTTTGTTCCTCTTCTTGAAATTTTGGCAGTTCAATTTTAGCTAAAATTAGCTATTTTATCATCTTTCCCCTCATTCTCAGTTTGGTATAATTGTTCATAAAATTCCTTAAAGTTCTCATTAATCTCTATTGGATTATATGTAATTTTTTTGTCCTTTTTCCTTGATGCCAATACAGTTCTTTTAGCTTGTTCTAAGTTGCCAAGATAATATTTTATGTGTTTTTTCTCCCAGTTCATAATACTTTTGCTTTACTTTTATTATGTTCTTTTCCACCTTGTACATTTGTAATGTTTTGTATTTTATTTTTTTGCCACCAATTCTCTCTTTTTCGTTATATCATCCCTTTTTACTCGTTCCTTTTCTGTACTTACTATCTCCCTTTCCAACTGCTCTATTTCCCGATTGTAATCCTTTTTAATCTTAGTTACTTAAATTATTCTCTGCCCTCTAATGAACGCTTTCATTGCGTCCCATAATATAAATTTGTCTTTCACTGATTTCGTGTTTATTTCAAAGTACATTTTAATTTGGCGTTCAATAAATTCTCTAAATTCCTGTTTTTTAAGTAGCATGGAGTTTAATCTCCATCTACATGTTCTTGGTGGGATGTCCTCCAGTTCTATTGCTAATAACAGGGGTGAAAGATCAGACAGTAATCTAGCTTTATACTCAGTTTTCCTAACTCTCCCTTGAATATGGGCCGACAACAAAAACATATCAATCCTTGAGTATGTTTTATGCCTACTCAAATAATATGAATATTCCTTTTCTCTTGGGTGCTGCCTCCTCCATATATCCATAATTTTCATTTCCTGCATTGATTTAACCATAAATTTGGCCATTTTACTCTTTTTGCTTGTCTTTTGTCCAGTTTTATCCAACATTGGATCCAAATTAAGGTTAAAATCCCCTCCTATCAATGTATTTCCTTGTGTATCTACAATCTTCAAAAAAGTATCATGCTTAAACTTTTGATCCTCCTCATTAGGTGCATATATATTGAGCAAATTCCAAAATTCTGCGTATATCTGACACTCTATTATTACATACCTCCCTGTTGGATCTATTATTTCCTCCTCTATTTTGATTTGTACATTTTTATTAATTAATATAGCTACACCTCTAGCTTTTGAATTATATTATGCTACCGCTACGTGTCCTACCCAGTCTCTCTTTAATTTGTTATGTTCCACTTCATATAGATGCGTTTCCTGCACAAATGCTATATCTATTTTTTCTTTTTTCAGTAAATTTAATAGCCTCTTCCTTTTAATTTGATTATGTATTCCATTAATGTTTATAGTCATATAGTTCAATGTGGAGATCTCATATCTTGTTTACACCTCATTTCCACTTCCTCACCACCACCATCCCTTTTCCCCATTTTCATCTCTCAGTTTTCCATTTTTAAACTCAATGTATGACAACACATTGAAAACATAAAATACTCCAAACAACTCCCACATCCAATATTACCTTAACCCCAAATGCCCCCCCCCCCCCTCTCTGAGTTTCCCCTTATTCCTTGCCGGGCAACCACAACTCCCCTTTCCATTTGGATTGCGATCCTGTTCACAAGCGACAACTGATTTTGCAGTGACGGTTATCCTCTTCCCCCCCAACCTCCCCAGAAAACACTTTTTTTTACACATATAACAAAGCTCTCCCTTTTTTCCCCCTTATTTCCTTCCTTCCCTTCTCTTTTCCCTCTTTACTTCTTTACATATATATTATTTTTACATCTTTATATGTATTTTGTCATCATTCTTCATTCTTGTTACATTTCTTCTTCTCTCCTTCTGTCCCGCAAACGCTCTGCGAATTCTTGTGCTTCCTCCGGATCTGAGAACAGTCTGTTTTGCTCCCCGTGGATAAATATTTTAAGTATAGCTGGATGTCTTAACATGAATTTATAACCTTTTTTCCATAAAATTGATTTTGCTGTATTAAACTCCTTCCTCTTCTTTAAGAGTTCAAAACTTATGTTTGGGTAAAAAAATATTTTTTGACCCTTGTATTCCAATGGTTTATTATCTTCTCTAATTTTATTAGTTGCCCGCTCCAGTATATTTTTTCATCATATATCTCAAAAATTTTACTAAGATGGATCTTGGTTTTTGATGTATCTGTGGTTTCTGAGCTAGTGTTCTGTGAGCCCTTTCTATTTCCATTTCTTCCTGCATTTCTGTTGTTCCCAGGACCTTCGGGATCCATTCTTTTATAAATTCCTTCATATCTGTGCCTTCTTCATCTTCCTTTAGGCCCACTATTTTTATGTTGTTTCACCTACTATAATTTTCCAATACCAAATTTCTGAGCTAACAACCCTTGAGTCTCTTTAATTTTTTTTGTCACTATTTTCCAATTTTCCTCTTATGTCGTTTACTTCAATTTCTACAGCCATTTCTCATTCTTCCAGATTTTCTACTCTTTTCCCTATTTCTGTCATGACTAGTTCTAATCTTTGCATTTTATCTTCTGTTCTTTTCATTTTTCTTTTAATTACACTAAATTCTAATGACAACCATTCTTTTAATGCTCTCATTTGTTCTTGAAAAAAAGCTTTATCTATATTTTGTCCATCTGTTTTACCTTCTATTTCTCTGTGAAGATCTTGGTCTTCTTCTTCCTCTTCTTTTGTGTCTGTACCTGTGTTTGTGTCTTCTTCTTCTCTTCTTTGTATCTGTCTCTTCTGATTTTCCTGATGAGTTGCTTGTATCACTTTGTCAGGCCTCTTGCTGTTGGTCCTCTCCTTCTGAGCTGCTCATTTGTTGGGCCTCCTGCTGCTCCTCCTTTTGCCGTTCACCCCATCAACTTTCTTTCTCGCCTGGTACTTCACTCCCTCTCCTGCCACTTTCCTCATCTTCCAGCTGAGAGACCTGGTGTCGGTCATCCCTCAGCTGGTCATGCCGTGGTTACCCGCTCCTCGGCTGAGCCCCCCTCTCATCGGTGTTTTCTTTTACCTTAGATTGTGCACTGCTCATATGTGACTCCTCGCGCATGCGCAGTTGCGCACTTTTGTTTGGCTCAGAAAGCAATTTTTGCAGTCCACCAGTTGAGGGGGGAGGGGGTCGCAACTCCGGAGGCCCGACACCAACCTCTGAGAACAGGCATTCTTCGCCACCACGGCTCCCTGTTATTTCATGCAGGTAAGGCCTTCTTTCTTTTCCAGTGACTTTTCTTCTTTTTTTCCCATTGTTTTTACATTTTCCTTCTTCTTTCTCTTCGCTGTAACTTTATCTTTTATTTCTTATATTTTATATTTGTTGAACTTTTTCTTTTCTTTTTTTCTGGAGAGGGCTGGTTTTACCCTACAGGCTACTACTCCATCACATGACTCCTCTGGTTCCAAGATCCTGAGGCATCACTGTTTGCACTAATTTCCCACTTCACCTCTGCTCTAGTACCTTTTTCAGTCCCTAAATTCAGAGACGTCTCTCTCCCAGTCACCTCTTCTTCAGCCATTACATTGTGTACTGAGTTGGAGGTTTGGCTGCTCGTCTGCATGGTTTTAAGTTATTCTGTTAACTCCCCAAAAGCTATTGGAATGGCTTCCAGCAATGATTGTAAAGAGTGAGGACAAATCCTTTTCTGAGAACCAGGATTGATTTCAAAGTACCATTAAGATTCAGCAGATCCAAAGGACTCCCAAAATTATTCCACTGAACCTGTATTAATGAGAAAATAGCATGACTGGGAATTAATTCATGGAATGGTACCTGACTAAATTTGGATGGGCATCACAATTCTAGTGTAAGAGAGTTTCGATGTCCCAGTAGTCTGGCTTTGATGGGTTTAGGATAATCATTAGCTAGATCATAGGCATGCAAAAATATAAACATTAGCCATGTGCTTTTGCTTAATTCCAGACTGGTTAGCATTCAGGTTGCTGAAATATCCAAATGAAATATGATTAGAACTGTAACCCATTGCATCATCAGTAAACCACTGAGCCCCTGGAAGGGAGTGCATTGACACAGAAGTAAAGGGTGGTTGGACCAAGCATTCTTCCCTGAAGAAATCAGGGATGTCCTTCCACAATGATATTTACCCTCCAGCAACATTTACTTTTGTGTCTGGTATGATTCCTGCTATTTGAGGGCTTTCCCATTAAATCAACTTCATCAGTACCATTTGTTGCCTTGTTGTCAAGGCAAGTTGTCAGGACATATTCCTTTTGAACCATTGTTTCACCGTCGGTTCCATGTCCATGCAATCTAAACCAATTTCACTGCTAACACCCCAAGCCCTATACCTTCATATCCTTCAGATAATTATCTTCTCTTTCCTTAAAAATGTCTTGACCATGCCTAAACCAAGCATCTTCACACTTTGGAATCCAGCCAAAGATCTACTTTAAAAAAAAAATTGTGTGCACACCAATAAAGCTGTTGGCAATGCTTCTTCTAATGTCAACCAAGAGTGGGGCTTTCAAGATACATTAATAATATTTTGACTATTTCTTTGTGGACTAGTAATAAAATATACTTGTAGTGAAGTGACTAAAGGAAGTAATAAGATGTGGGCTCCAAAGGATAGATTTGAAAATCATTATTGATTTAGTTGCAATTTAATGTAGAAACTGAATCAATTTCCTTTTTTAATAAAGAGTAACACACCATTTTGGCAAACAATTGCCAAGGAAACAACTGCAAAACTGAAAGAAAACCATTCAAGCCCAAAGCTCCTGTAACATTATTAATCAGTCAAAACATAAAATGGCCCACAGGCATAATCAGAATGGTAATCAAACATAAATTCAAAGATTTTTAAACCTTTATCTTTAGGGAATATCTTCAAGAAATGAATTATGCTGAGATAGTGAGATCATGGGAAGTTATGGAGTAAAAGCAAAACTCTCCTGGGAAAGGCAGACAGCAGAAATGGAGAAATCCAAAGATGCTGAAGGGCAACAAAGCTCAGAAGGATGAGGTTGTGGAGTGCTCTGAACACAAAGATGACATGGTTAAATTTAAAACAATGCAGACAATTTGGGTCAGTTAGCACATGGATGGTGAAGTGATCAGGAATGTATGTGTGTGTGTTAATAGATGTGTACATGTGTTTGTGAGTGTGAGAAATTTGTATGTGTTACAGTATGTGTGCACATATAAATGCATATGTACAAGGGTATATGTGTTAAAGTATCAAAAGGCTTCTTTAGGGGCATTCTCCACCAAGAATGCGCCTATAGAAACAGATTCAGACCTGTGGAATGGTTGTTCAGGTGGCAGCGCTGAGAGCGCAGCCCTGGTCATCTGAAAGGAACAGCTTCATGGGAGGCGCCTCAGAGCACACTCCGGCTCCTGTCCCTTCGGGCTGTCAGGGTTGAGGCGGCTGGCTGTCAGCACTGGGGTGGCTGGTGCGGGCTGTCAGCACTGGGGTGGCCAGCGTGGGCTGTTATAGCTGGTGTGGCTGGCGCGGGATCTCCCTACATTGATCCCACTGCTCCATGCTCTCCCAAGAGTCCTGAAGCAGTCCCCACATTATTGGCCAGCACGGGCCGTCAGAACTGGGGTGGCCAGCGTGGGACATCACAGCCCACGTCGGCTGCCACAGCTCTGACACCCCGTGCTGGCTGTCCCACAGTGTGGGGACTGATATAGGGCTGTGAGGAGAGCACGGGGCAGTGGGATCAGTGTGGAGACATCCTGTGCCGGCCACCCCAGCTATGACAGCCCACGCTGGCCACCCCAGCACTGATAGCCCGCGCCGGGGGGGCAGGGGCTGCGGGGAGGGGAACTGTCAGGCACTCACCAGCTGATCGTCATCCCTTTAGCAGCTGCTTTCAGGTGGCTGCATTCAGGTGCCGGGAGGGACCTTAGTGCTCTGGCGATTATCCCTCCCGGAGGTGGGGTTACAAAGTTTACCTCGCATGCGCTTCCTGTGCTTTCAAGTGGCCTCCCAACAGCCGCATACGGGCATAATATGCGGCTTTACATTGTGGGATTTTGGCCACCTGGAAGTGCCTTGTGTTTGTGTGGCACTTGATGAAGAATAGAGAAGGAAACTGGAGGTAAACCCCTAAAGAGCATTGAGTAAAATTGTAACCAAGGTTGAACTTTTTTACCCCTTCAGTGGAGTAAAAGACTGAACATTAAGAAAATCTATAATGGTTTTGATACATTGTGGTGCACTGAGGAAGCAGCAAGCAAGAACAAAACTCAAAAGACTGTACAACAGGCTTTATTCCAGTAAAATTCTGAACACCAGTTCAAGCCTTGATGGCTCCTTGTGTGATTGGCTCAGGAGGGGCGCACTCAAGTTTATATTCAGGTTGGCTGATTGACAGCTGGCCAGGTGGAGTCAGCCCCTTTGGTGGTCTATTTATCTTAGCTGATTGACAGCTGGCCAGGTGGTGTTAGCCCCTTAGGTGGTCTTCCTGCAGGTACAGAGATCACACCCTGGAGTAGGCTGGTGGCCAGATCACTACATTTACCCCCTTCTTAAAATTGTCCTCGTGGGGGGTGGGGTGGTGTGGGGTGGTGGTGTGTAAACCGGTGCCAGGTGGTATTTACAGATTCAGGCAGTCTGGCAGCTGCCAGAGACTCTGAGACTGTCGCAGGGTTGGTTCCTGGTCAAAGGTCGGCGAGGGAGTGGTTGCTGCCTGAGGGTTGGCTGGGTCCAGCATAGCCGTGGCGGGAGTTGGTGTGGGAAGTGTGGAGTCTATTTGTATATCTGTCTATGAGGTGGTGGCCGTGTGGGTGTGGTTTGCTAGGAGTTGGGCTCTCTGGAGGGGCGGAGGGAAGAGATCGGCCCCCGGATGGGCCAAGGGTACCCATGATGGGGAGGTTGGGCTAGGTAGTCGTGATACTCTGGTGGGGCCCCTGCTGGTGCCAGATCCTTTGTTGAGACAGTCTCCTCATGAACATTGGGGTATCTGATGTAGGCGTAGTTCTGATTGGAGTGGAGGAGGAGCACTTGCGTCAGGCGGGTCGTTGAGCTTACCAGGCCGGTACAGGATGTCATAGTTAAAGGTGGAGAGTTCGATTCTCCATCTGGCGATTTTGTCGTTTTTTTTATCTTACTTCGCTGGGTGTTGCTGAACATGAAGGAGACCGCGTGTTTATCAGTCAACAGTGTAAAGCGCCTCCCAGCGAGGTTATGTCTCCAACGATGCACTGCTTCAACTATGGCCTGGGCCTCCTTTTCAATGGCGGAATGCCCGAGCTCAGAACTGTGGAAGGTCCAGGAGAAGAAGGCCATGGATCAGCCCCCTTGGTTGAGAGTGGCAGCAAGGGCAACATCAGAGCCATTGCACTCCACCTGGAATGGGGTATCCTCATCCAAGGCATGCATCGTGGCGTCGGCAATGTCCTGCCTGATGTGAGTGAAAGATGCTTGCGCTGTAGGAGGTGGAGGGGGGGGGGTAGGGGAAAGGTGGTGGCTTGGGCCATTGGGTGGACCTTGGGGGACGCACTGGCAGTAAGAGGAGAAAAGCCCAAGACACCTGTGGAGGGCCTTGAATGTGTTGGAGAAAGTCAGTTCCATTAGTGGACACATGCATTCTGGGTCAGGACCAAATAACACCATGTTCCACGATGAACCCTAGGATGACGAGGTGGGTGGTGCTGAACACACTCTTCTCTTTGTTGTAAGTGAGATTCAGCTCCTCGGCCATCCGGAGAAATCTCTCCAGGTTGTCATCATGGTCCTGCTGGTCATAGCTGCAGATAATGACATGTCCAAGAACGGGAAGGTCGCTCTTAAGTTGTGCCAGTCTACCATGTGGTTCATCTCCCGCTGAAAAACAAAGACCCTGTTAGTGACCCCAAATGGAACCTGGTGGAACTGGTAGAGGTGCCTGTCTGCCTTGAAGGCAGTATATGGTTTATCCAGGGCATGGATAGGGAGCTGGTGGTAGGCCGACATTAGGTCAATTGTCGAGAAGATCTTATAGCAGGCTATCTCGTTGACCACATCAGCTATTCGGGGTAGGGGTTAGGTGTCCAGTTGGGCGTACCGGTTTATGGTCTGGCTATAATTGATGACCATCCTCAGTTTGCTACCCCCTTTTACTGCTTGGACTTGGGCTCTCCAGGGAATGGTGCTAGGCTCTGTGATACCTTCCACCAGAAGCTGCCTCACTTCTCTCTTAATGAAGGGCCTGTTGGCCGCACAATAGCACCTGCTCTTGGCAGCTATGGACTTGCAGTCTGATGTAAGGCAGTTGAAGGGGTGGGAGGGGTTACCTGTAGCATGGAGAGGGCGCAGGTGGATTGGGGGCAGTTGCTGGGCTGTGTGCTGTGGAGTATGAGCAGGAGGAGGAGCCCGCCGAAGGCGAGGGTGAGGTTTTGGAGGTGGCACTGGAAGTCCTTCCCATTAACGCTAGGACCATCTTGGGGACTGAGTCCCTGCTACCTGATGGATGAGGCGAATAGCAACCAACGGCTTTCTTCCAGGGTATGAGGTGTGTTGGGTGGGTGATCGGGTATGTGCCCATGTTGACCATGTTGTCCCATCAATGTGGTGCGCGCGTTGCGGCAGTCGGGCCTGGCTGGCCCAAGATGGCGGCGCCCGGTGGATGCACGTGGCATTGGTGCAGTAGGGTGACCCGACCGGCAATGAAGCTAGAGGTGATGTCATCCAAGCGAGTGGAAGTGACATCTTTGGTATGCACTGAAGTTGTCTGGAGGACGATGGCAACACCCGGGGTGACCACACTGCAGTGGTATGGGTCGGTGGCTGGGCCAGAAGTGATGTTAGCAGTGAGGGCGGAAATGGTGGGGTGAGTAATGGCGTTGCCCAGTCCTCACACGTGGCGGTGTTCGGGAGGGTTCCCAACTGGTTGCAGAGGGCCGCAGCACTCCTGACAGGCCTGGAAAGGCACACCTTAGCGAAGTGGTCTTTCTTCCTGCATCGGGAGCAATGCGAGTTCCTCACTGGGCAGCCTTTGCGGGATCGCCTGTCTAACGCACACCAGGACCCACAGTACTTACAGGAGCGACTTGCGCAGGCAGCTGCAACCGTCTCCTCCACGTAGGGCCCTTTGACGACAGCGGTCATTTGCGTCTGCCAGGCCAGGGGTTGGGGGCATGGGGCATCGAAGACACCTGCATGATGAGCTGCAGCCTGCAGGGAGCAGACTCCTCCATTGTCCTGGTAAGCGAAGCCATGTTTTCATCCAGCAGCTTCTGTCAGACGTTTCTCAAAGCATGGCCCTCGCATGCAGGCATCCCGGATCAGTCGCTCCACTTCCCCTTTGGTCACCCTGGTCTCGGCCAGGCAAGGGCGGGCTAGCTTACGCAGGGCTTGCAGATAGGCATCTACTGTCTCACCTAGCTGCTGGGGCCTGATGCTGAGCAGGTACTGGGCGGAGACCATGTTTGTCGAGAGCTTGTACATGCTCTCCAGGACGGCCACCGCAGATTCTTAGTCCGTGCAGTCCTTGATGGCCTAGAAAGCTCATGGGCCCAGCTTGGTGCAGAGCACCATGAGCCATTTCTGATTGATGTTGATCACCTCAGCCTGTGTTAAGATGATCATCTCAATTGCATGCTTCCAGATCTCAAAGCGTACCTGAGCATCCGGGTGTTGGATCAATCTCCAGGCTCCCAATTGTCAGAAACTTCTCCATGGTCTCTCTTTAAAATTTTTACTGGAATAAATTGTGGTGCATTGTAGCAGCAACCAAACACAAACTCAAAAGACTGTACAACAGGCTTTATTCCAGTAAAAGTCTGAACACCAGTTCAAGCCTTGGTGGGCTCACCATGTGACTGGCTCAGGAGAGGCTGGCTCAGGTTTATATTCAGGTCAGCTGATTGACAGCTGGCCAGGTGGAGTCTGCCCCTTAGGTAGTCTTCCTGCAGGTACAGAGATCGCCCCCTGCAGTAGGCTGGTGGTTGTATCACCATATACATAAAATTAAATGACAATCACCCGAGGCTGGGAATTAGCATTGGACAAGATGACAGTAAATTCTTTATCTAAACTGAAAGGAAAGCAAATAATAACATGGCTATATTATCCTCCATAATTTCTGTCACCTACACTATCTTCTCCTCTCCTACATTTTCCCCTCTCCTTCCCCTCCGCCTTCCACAGCCACCACTCCCTCTGTATTCCCTCGTACACTCATCCGTTCCCATTAATCACCCTCTCGGTACTCAAACCTGTGACTGCAGGAAGTGCTACACTTGTGCCCACACCTCCTCACTCACCACCATTCAGAACCCCAAATGGTCTTTCCAAGTGAACCAACACTTCACTTGTGAATCTGCAGGAGTAAACTACTGCATTCGGTGCGCCCATGTAGCCTTTTCTACATCAGAGAGATGGATGCAGACTGGGAGATCATTTTATCAAGCACCTTCACTCTGTCCGCAGCAATGGTGGAGATCTCCCAGTGTCCAACTATTTCAATTCAGTGCCCCATTCCCGTATCAACATGTCTGTCCATGGCCTCATGCACTGCCAAAACAAGGCCACCCCTAAATTGGAGAACAACACCTAATATTCCATCTGAGCACTCTCCAACTGAATGCTATTAACATTGACTTCTCTGGTTTCCATTAGGCCACTACCCTGTCTTCCTGTCTTATCCATTCCTCTGTCTCCTTTCTTGCAGCTCCCCACCTCGCCTCTCTCCATTTAGAGAACTAGCCCTCCCCATCTCTGTGCCATCCCACCACATCCACCTTTGAGTCTGCGTAACAGGATATGTCTCTCATCACAGCTAATGTCCGGTATCCGAAACAAGCTTTGCAGAGTCTGAGCATTTTGGAAGATTTCTCACTGAACTGAGATGATAATGAATAATTCAGATTTTGGTTGCTTAAAATTGATAGACAGGTCCAACTTGCATTTAGAAAGGAAAAGATTGATTAGGGATAGTCAGCATGAGCTTTATATTGGAAATCATGTCTCACAAATTTGATTGAGTTTCTTGAAGAGGTGACCAAAAAGATTGTTAAGGGCAGGGCAGTAGACATTATCTACAATGACTTAGGTCTTTGACAAGGTCCTGCAAGGGATGCTGGTCTGGAAGATCGCTGGCCTATTGGATACAGAAGTAAATGTCTGAGATATTAGAAATTTGGAACACAAGCAAAGTGTACTGGAATAAAAATAGTGAGCCAACAAGTAGAGCTGCTGCCTTACAGCTTCAGGAATCCGTGTTCAATCCAGACCTCCTGTGCTATGTGTATGGCGGTTGCACATTTTTCTTATGACTAGTAAGTTTCTTCTGGATGCCCTGGTTTCCTCCCATATCTCAATGATGTTCTAACAGATTAATTGGCAACTATAATTTGCCTCTAGTATTAGTAAGTGGCGAAAATGATTGGAGTGATGGGAGAATAGGTTATAGTGGAAATCAGCCAATTGGCCTTCTTCTGTATGGTAAGAAAGTGTGGAAATATATAAAGCATGCTGGAAGCATTTAGCAGGTCAGGCACCATCTGTCGAGAGAGATAGAGTTAATATTTCAGGTTGATACCCTTCATCAAAACTAGGAAATTGAGAAAATAAGTTTGTTTAAGATTCAGAGAAAATGAAGACAGATCAAGGACAAAGGAAATAGCTCTGAGAGGGTGAGACCAAGGTTGCAAGCCAGTTACAAAGCCTTTGGGCTAATAATGAGAGGATAACTGAATGGAAATAAACAATATTTCCAATATTCTTTCTTTCTGGTTTCATGTTTATGCAATAGTTTTGACCTACATTTCACAGCTTTTTTTTAACCTGTCCATTTGCTGCTCACCTTTCATAGACGTTTCCTTTGTTCTGTTCATGTAACTCCCATCCTCCTACAGTTTCAGTTGAACTTTTTTCACTTTCCACTTTTGATGATGGATCTTCAAGCTAAAACATTAACTCTATTTCTCTCTCACGGATATTGCTTGATCTGCTGAGAGTTTCCAGCATTTCCTGTTTTCATTTCAGATTTCCATTTTTCTTTTAATTTTAGAAAATATTAGAAATATTTCACATATCAGGCTGTTGATGTGCAGTGAAATGACATTAATGTCTGAGGGGAAGTTCAGCATGGGAGATATTGAGGTGGGAACCATATTTAATAATGAACAGCAAAGGGAAAGACATCATATCAGCATATTCAAGGATAAGAATCATTATTCTAGCAAACTGTGATGATAATAGTGTTTAAAATAGTTTATTTTTATCATTTGTTGTGGAGTTATAAAACTGAAGTCAGAATACAAGATGGTTATTAATAAAATATTCAAAATCCAATGAGGAATGCAGGAGAATTTGTTATATTATAGAAAGTGAATGTAAAAGGGCATCAAGACAGACGACAGTGGTGAAACTACTATAAACAAAATTAACCTCTAGAAGACCACCTCGAGAAGCATTTCAGACTTTATTTCTACCATCATGGAGAACAGGCACCAGTCTCCACTGCTTACTGACTTTGAAATCTGTTTCATGGCATAAAATCGTTGCAAATGACATGTAGACCTTTTGTTACAGTTTTTTAATGAAAACCTTAATTTTGTCTAATTATAAGAAAAATGTGTCATTTTAACCACTGTTAACATCCTTGACTAGTTAAGGCTACAACTTAATTCCCAAATAATATATCTCGCTGAACACAAATGGTCAGGTCCAGGCACTGTCTTAAAATGGGCTGCTTGCCATCTATGTTAGAGTTAGTGTCAATTTCTTCCACAGATTGGTGCCGTATTAAAATGGGCTGCTTACCAACTATGTTAGAGTTAGTATTATCCTTTCTGCATGCAATTTCTTCAACAGATCCTTCCTTGTTAATCCTTTGGATTTACACATCCAGCCTACTTTCACTTTCATTCATCTGTCTTTATTTTATTTTCTGCATTTTACAGGTTCATTGATGCTTCATTGTGAAAAGGGGATTATAATCTGCAGAGTATGGGTGCATTGTTAGATATTCTTCTTCATTGCAGTTACCTTCTTCTGTTTCATTTGGGCTTTAATCCCTTACCACTTCCTTTTGGCCCCTGACTATTGGAATGAATTTGTTAGTATAGTTAATTGCTTGGCAACACATGTTGACGATGCCAATATCACAGAAGAGAATAAGACAAATCAATATCCCTTGTGTGAGTTAGGTCCCTAGGCCTGAAAATTAATGCCACAAATTATCCCACCATCCTTCCGAAGTGTGTTCTTGTAGCTTGTGCCTCTCTTTGCTGGCAAATAATCTAAGGCCATACTATTCTGAACGGTATCTGTTCTTATAGCTACCATTTCATCATTTAATTCCTGCATAGCTTCTGCCATATCATTAGCTACCTGTTCTAAGATGGAGGCCTGACTTAACCTCGTGTGATATTCTGATTATTGATCATAAGGGAAAGAGATTTTTCAACAACACTGATTCCCAGTGCTTTTTGATTCAGGTCGAAATGTGGGGCGACTGTAGATCACTCACATGAAATATGTAGGGGACAACATATCCTAGGTAGCAGGACCCGATCCAGTTATGTGGAGCTAAGGGTATGCATAACCCACAAATAAAATAGGTGCCATTATAAGCAGAGAAATTATCCTTATTTCTCATCCCAATTGGTTTGATAGTTCTTTCCAGGGAATTTGTTTTATTGATGACCCCGCCCAATTAATGGTAAGGTGCCCTTTATTTGCAATGTTATAAATAGGCTCTTACCAATTCCATTTGTTTTCACAATCGTTCCTGCTGACCATTATTCCACCCTGGACCATTTGCACAAAGCATACTTTTCTTCTACTGGTATATCCTAATATTATGAAAGAGATATATTATAACAAGGCTGGTACCATTCCTGGAAAGCAGTGAGGTGATACCTTGCTTAAACTAATTGCTGTACCTTTGGGGTGTTTGAAGAGGATATTTTGGAATTATTTTGGCATATTAGGTGTTCTGTAGTATCCGATAGGCTAAATGGAACTGGGCACAGTGGGATCCAACCTTCCGTATGGACTGGGACAAATGTACATATCCAACATTTACTGAAGTTCTATCTTTTGGTGAACAAATAACTCAAATAGAGGAATGCATTCTTAGGGATATCCTTTTTTAACTATGTTTAGTGTTGACTTTTGAGGAAAAATCAGGGGGTGCCATGCCATTTTCCCAGATATAAGCAACTCCTAATTAAGACATTTTAGTCATCAACATAATTACCAACAACTTTTCTTCCCACATTTTGCTTCTTAAATAAATGACCATATACAATACAGGTAAATGACTAATATTGTGATTGCAAATTGCAGGACATCTTCATCTATCAATTTTGTGGTGGTGTAGTTTGGAACTGGTGGCGTGAATCCAGTCAGGTTTGTCCTGACTGTCCGAGATGTTAACAACAACAGGTAGGGTCCTTTCCACCTTCATTTTTTGAGGTGGTAACCAAATTAATTGATGAAGGTAGAGCACTAGATGTGGTCTTTATGGATTTTAGTAAGGTGTTTGACAAGATCCTGCATCAGAAACTCATTCAGAAAGTCATGAGGGATGAAATCCACGGAACCTTGACTATGTGGATTAAAATTTAGCTTGCATGTAGAAAGCAGAGAGTAGTAGTGGGTGGAAAGTAGTATTCTGCCCGGAGGTCAGTGACTACTGGGATCTGTTCTGGGACCCCTGCTCTTTATGATTTTTATAAATGAAGAAGTGGAAGGATGGATCAGTAGGTTTGTGAATGATATGAAGATTGGAGGAAGTGTGGATACTGCTAATGGTTGTCGTAGATCACAAAAGAATATAGACAGGATGCAGAGTTGGGTGGAAAAGTGGCAGATAGAGTTCAATCCAGATAAATGTGAGGTGTTGCATTTTGGAAAGTCAAATCAGAAGGCTGAGAACAGGGATAATGGTCAGATACTTTACAGTATAGAAAAATAGAGGGACGATGTGGTCTGAATCCATACACCTGTCAAGGTTGTTGCACAGGTCGATAGGCCTATGGGATGCTGAGCTTCATTAATAGGGGATTGAGTTCAAGGGTCAAGGGGACATGTTGTAACTCTCCAAATCACTGGTGAGACTACACTTAGAATACTGTGTCCAGTTGTGGTCACCTCATTTCAGGAAAGATGTGAAAACTATAGTGAAACACAAAAGTCTGCAGTTGCTGTGATTATAGAAAGTGAATGTAAAAGGGCATCCTGATTCTGCCTTTTCTGATTTATTTTCCTTGAAGAAGGGCTTGGGCCTGAAACGTCAGCAATATATTTTTGTCTCCTACAGATGCTGAATAAACCAGCTGAGTTCCTCCAGGATTTCAGTGCTTTTACTACAATCTCAGCATCTGCAACCGATTGTGTTTCTCTCATCTTTGATGAAGTAGCCTGACAAAGTGACATATCCACGATTTTCCATAATTGTGCAAGGAAGTGGTCTACCCAAATGTGTTACGAGTCAGTATAGATATTAACAGAACAGTCCAGGGCGAGGATGAAAGCGCGTGTAAGAGCAAAAAGTTCAGCTGCCTAAGTGGAAGTGCCCCGTGGAAGGGCAAAGGCTTCGATGAGTTCAAAGGCTTTAAAGAGTTCAAAGGGTGAGACATTTAAATAACTGGCCAGAAGAAAAGTATACAAGGGACAACAAGAAGAACCTTTAATGTAGTTCACTAGATTTGCATTCTCCAAAGGCTGATCCAATAGGTCAAGACAAGGAGAGGTAACAACTGTAACAGGAGTGGTGGAGTCATGTTCCACGGCTCCAATTCCCTTATAAGTCAGTCTGGCAGAAATATGGCAGGGTTGATTGTTGGAGAATGCTGGAAGGTGTTATTAGGATGAGACTAATATAACTTCATAACCGGTCTGTCTTGATGCTATAAAATGCTATGTTGCGGAAGAATTGAACGATAACACCATTGGATGCAATACGCAAACAACACAGGGATGGTCCAATACAATCAGAAAGGTCTTTTCCACTATTGGAGTTGTAGCTGCCACAGCTTGTTAGCAGGCTGGGATATCTTTAACCACCAGCGGGAGTTATCAATAATATGCAATCAAGTCAAACATCTCCCCATGTGGTTGGGCCAAAATGCTGGAGGCAAACCCATCGTATTTGTTAACATAAAGTGTGAAAGACTTACAATAATTTGGAAGTTCCAAGGCAAGTGCAGACAGCATGGCAACCTTTAAAGAATGGAAAGCTTCCTGCCACTCCAAATTCCGTGGGACCTGCTCCAGCTCAATCTGCAAGAGTGACATTCTCTTTAAGTCCAGAAATCATTCCTTAGTCTGATAACAATGAAGTTTTCTTGCGAACAACAAATGGCCTTTTTTAGCTAAATTGTTTAACAGGGCAAGAGAGTCTTAGATGCATGCAACTAGGTTGAGCGAAGCCACCAAAAGGTCATCAGCATTCTGAATCAGCGAAGAATCCACAGAAAGCTGCATGTTTTCTAAATCATGTCGAATGGCCACAGCATAAAAGAGCAGGACTCTCAATCTAGCCTTGAGGCATTCTGTTCCAAGTATACTGTTTGCTCTGATAAATGAAGACAGACAAATACTGGCTGTCTGGGTAAAAGGGTATAGAGAAGAAAGCTGAGGAAATATCAACTACTGTAAAAGCAGAAAGTATGCTATTAGTGTTGGGAACAAATGGAATGATTTGATTAATCTCAGAGGTCTTACATTCTTGCCCCCCAGTTTAGGGATGGGCAAGATAGGAGTATTACATGGACTTTGAGTGCTAACGATCTCACCCATCCTTGGCTTCAGACGCCAGTTGGTATTGTCGGATAGTGTATCCTTTTTGACGGTAATTCAGTGTGATTCCACTGAATAAACTGTCCCTATGTTTTTATGGGCTGCCCACAAATGTACAGGTACTGAAGAGAGAAGTCGATATGTTTATCCCACATTCACAGCTGAAAAAGGTCGGATCATTAGGGCAAATATAGGGGGTAGAAGAGTTTTGTGGCTGTTTGTATATATCTTTCTGGCAATCATTCAGTTGCATTTGTACCCCTAGCTCCTCTAAACTGGCCCATTAAATATTTGAAAGTCATCACAACTTCTGAGCCGTTAATGTGGGACATTGCTGCTTCCTCATACAATGAAGAGGATGAATGGGAGAAACTTCTGCACACCCTGTTTAGGTGAATGGATGTACACTCTTGGAGCTTGGAGCAGGGAAGGGGTGGAACTGGAGGTCAAGTAATGCTTTTATATGTGACCTTTAAATTGGACTAGTTCATTATCGTTTTATCTTCAGTTTTCATCTCCAATTAATGTCAACAAGTATAATGACAATCCAATCAGCAGGGTTCCAACTCGTATCTAAAAGGACATTCCAAACAAACCTGCATGCCGAAAACAGTTCAGGAATGGCAGGAAGACAAGCTAGGTATAAGGAAGTTTGTTATCTCCCTTCAGCATTGCAGTCTGGCCAGGCTGTTGGGTAGTGTAGGGGAGCCTGGAGCTTATTAACTGCAAAAGATGAAATATCTTTCTTCCAAATTTCTTCAGAACTTTGAAACCTATCATCAGCCCTCATCTTTCTCTTTCCTTGCGTTTTCTTAACTTGGACATACATGGAATGTTCTCCTGTGTATAACATAGAAAACAGCACTCTGGCTTAAGCCAGAGGGGTAATATTGAACAGGAGGCCACATTCACCTGCCCCCGATTATGAAACAAGTCCAGAGTGCCATCGTTGAACTACTGGACTAGTATTCAGAGTTATGGGGCACTAATCCAACAACTGTACAATGAGTTTAAATTCCTGCAATTAATTAACTCTGTATCAGAAAAGCTGACATCAGAATTGATGACTGTGAAATAATGTCATTATTCTAGACATCCATTTTGTTTGCTTGTTCACCCCAGGAATGAAATCTGCCATTCTTACCGCAACTACCTGTGTCAGTCCAGACCTACAAAGCAGAATCAGAAAATATACAAGTTCAGTTTATTTCTGCATTAGAGTGAGAAGGATTCCTTTGCAAGATGTCCGACAAGCCAACTCTACACATGTATAATGATACTAAGTGGAAGAACAAGAGCACAATTACAGAGTAGAATGTTACAGTGAAAAGATACAACAAGGGTAGCATGAGATCACCATTATGAGATTCATTCAAGAGCCTGATAGCTGTGGGGAAGAAACTGTCCTTAAGTCTGTTGGTGTACGATTTCACATTCCTGAGCCTTCTTCTGTTGGGATGAGGGAGAAGAGAATGTGTCCAGAGTATGTGGAGGGTCATTCAGTGTTTTTGACACCTTTCCTAGGCAGTGGTAGATGTAGATGGTGTTGATGGAGGGTGTAATGGAGAGATCCTGGTCGCCACATGGTGGTGCTACCGGGCTGCTATTTGGAGGACACATCGCATGCCAATCAAGGTTGGATTCGCCCCTAACCATCAAGGTGACCCTCGTCATTGGCCTGTTTAAATGATCAGGTACTGAACTCCAGGCAGCCTGCTTGGACTTAGCCCTGATCTTCACCTAATTGGCCCAGGTGAATCACCTGGGCTGACCCTTGCTGAGCCCCTGCACTTGGCTTCAAGCCATTGGTCACAGTAACCAACAGGGCCCAGTGCTGTAAGGTTAGAAAGGACCATGCTTTCCTTTGCTCTCTCTCTTTTTGACTTCGCGTGGTCTGTGAGTATCACCTTTTGAACTGGGTTGGGGTGAGACCTGAGGCCAGTTAGTCAGAGCCATATCTGTATAGGTCAAGGGTTGGGGGCACGTAGTATCACCATGATTTGATTGTTTATTGTATGTGTATTCATGTTATTTCCTAAGTTCTGTCTGTTTTCCCTTGTTACCCACAGTGCATATCCACCCCCTTGCGTATTGTGTGTTTAGGATAATTTAGCATTTTGATTATTGTTCTTTCTGCATCCCCTGAGAATAAACTTGTGCTTTGTACCTCAATCTTGGTCTGGGTGCAGGAGTGCATGAAGTAGTTGAGATGGATATCACTGCCTGCCTATTAGAAGCAAGCTTAGAATGCATTAAGTTCCTGGAGGAGTCTTGTGCTGTGGCCTGCTATGCTGCCCGGCTTTTCTTTGTACTCTGCAATAGCATGCATGCTCTGTCATATTGCTAGATGTCCGTCATGTTCTCATGGATCTCTGGCCTAGTGTAGCACTGCCTCTTGTCTTACTTTTGGCCCTGTAAGGATTGTACTTGGGTTTCTTACATCAGGTTGGGTTTACTAACTTGAATACCTCTAACATGACCTTCAGTAGGAGTTGACTGCAGATTTGGAAATACCCATATTGTTTTCCAAGTCTACGCAGAAAAGTCTAGAAGTCTGAAATAAAAAGAGAAAATGCAGAAAAATCTATCAGGTCAAACAATTAAAAAATGTTTCAACAATTACTGAAAATTAAATGAAATGCAAATGCTGGAAAATTGAAACAAAACAAAATCCAGGAAAACTTAACAGGTCAAGCAACATCTGTGGAAAGAAGAATAGATAACATTTTGGATCTGTGAGCCTTTGTCAAAACCAATTTATCTGACAGTGAAAAAT
Organism: Narcine bancroftii; assembly: GCF_036971445.1. Lineage (NCBI taxonomy): Eukaryota > Metazoa > Chordata > Chondrichthyes > Torpediniformes > Narcinidae > Narcine > Narcine bancroftii. Next base: position 14,122,903 of record NC_091473.1, read on the forward strand.
ATAGGGCAGATAAAATAAGCATTCTTCACTGTGTAATGTATAGCTAATGATGTATAGTATCATGATACAAAAAAAACCCACAAAAGATAATAATGGCCATTTTTTACACAAAAAGAAAGTAGAGAATGTGTAACTGTAATGTAGCGTGAATAAAAGATCTCATGACTGGAGGAAGAACAAGCACTTTTATTAGCTTGTAACTAAGGATAGGGTTTAACAGTAGTCTTCAGAAGGGTTCTGAGTTTAGGTGGGAATCCAGGGTTATATGTGAGCAGATGGGAGCAGAGTCGGGAAGCAGGACCAGCATTCAGCACAACACCCTACCAGTGAATCTCAGTTCACTGCATTCACCCCTTCCTGTAGAATTTAAGGTCTGTGAATAAAGACAGAGAACATGGGTTTGGAACAAATAGTTACTTACAAATTTACAGATTCAAGCGGTCTGGAAGTCTGGAGATCCAGATGGAGCACCTTAGCGCAGGGGGCTTTGGACTCCTCGGGTCTCCTGGTCCCCTTGTGAGGGAGGAGAGGTGTCTGGGTCTCCTACTCAAAGGTGGAGGGGGGAGTACTTTTCTCCTGAACCAGATCCCCCGAGGCCCTGACTGGGGGTGGCGAGAATGAGCTCCATGGCTCACAGGGCACCTGAGTTTGAATTCGGGTCGTGGCAAGATGACCACCAAGTTTTTTTGCGCCATTTCCTCACTGCCACCCTCTGTCGGCATATCACACAGCAAATGGCTTCGGGTGAATTTGGGGCAGATTGCATGGTGCTGGAATCAGATCCAGGAGCAGTGCAGGCCATGGACTTTCCTGGCTTCCCCTCATGCGACAAACCCTCGCCCAATGCCCTTTCTTGCCACAGCTGGAACACACTAAGTCTTTTGCCGGGCAACGAGATCAGGGATGCTGGCTCTTGCAGCAGAAAAAGCACTCTCTAGCATGGGAAGTGGCAGTCGTTAGGGTTGGGGTAGTGGGAGCAACCGGTTCTTGGAAGGGGTCACCTGGGTGAGCAAGCTTGCTGATTTCGAGGTTGTTGTTCTTGAGGTTGGCCTGCTCCAGCAATTTGGCCAGCTCAATATGTCTAGCCAGATCCTTTTTTTCCCAGCTTGAGCAGTTGCTGCCTCATATACCTCGAGCAGACCACCGCAACTAGAGTGTCCCAAATCTATTCTTCCTCACGAACTCAGCCCATAGCTGTTTCGTACCTGTACTTCTTGGCAAGCAAACACAGATCCAGCAGGTAGTCATCGATGGTCTCTGCTGACCGCTGGCGATGTAGAGTAAGTAGGTGCCTCACTAGGACTTCGTTCTGTGACTTCAAGTACCTAGCCTTCAACACCTTGATAGCAGCATCATATGTAGAGCAGTCCCTGATGACTGCATGCCCTTTCATTCTTACCCTCAAAACAAGTGTGGATCTCCTGAGTTCATCGCTGTGGAAGACTCCTCTGGTCGCATTCAGGTAGACCTGGAAGCAGTCTACCCTGTATGTGAACTCCTCAGCTGCATCGGGGGACAGAGGGTCTATCAGTAGCACACCTGGCTTGAGTAGCACTTCCATCATTTGGGAACAAGCTAATAAAATTGTAGCGTGAATAAAAGCTCTCATGACTGGTGGGAGAACAAATGCTTTTTTTAGCTTGTAACTAAGTGTAGGGTTTAACAGAGTCTTCAGAAGGGTTCTGAGTTTAGGTGGGAAACCAGGGTTATATGTGAGCAGATGGGGGGACCAGCCATAGCACAACACACTACCAGTGAATCCCAGTTCACTGCACATAGGTTACAATAGGTATGAGAACTGGTCATAATCTCTTCTCGCTGCTATCTTCAAGCAGAAGGTACAGAAGCCTAAAATCTTGCACGAGGATTGAAGAACAGTTTTGTTCCAACAGCCCTCATGCTCTTGATTCTTACTTTACTATCCTAACCCTAACTATAAACTTCTCCAGGACCACCACAAAATCTATCTGCCCTATTGGAATGTCACTATTTTTTAAAAAATCTTTCACTAACTGGAACTTTGAATATTTATTTATCTATTATTTTACATTTATTATCTTTTTTACTATCTTGGCATACGGTGATAATTTATACTATTGTAGTTGGTGTATCATATGTCCCTGTGTGGCTGCAGCAAGTGGGAAATTTGGTGTATTTATACATTGTACTCCTGTAATGACAATAAACTCTCATCTCACCTCAACTTGCTATATTTGCTTATCACCCAGACTAAAAAATTGCTTCTTGCTCATGTAATTAAGGGGCAAAACATATGCAACAGCACCATGGCACAGTTAGTAGAACTGGAGACTCAGCTCCAGCGAACTGAGTGTAATCCTGTTCTCAAGGGCTGTCCGTTCTCCCCATGAATGCATGGGTTAACCCTGTGATCCACTTTTCTCCCTCATCTCCAAGATATGGAAGTCACTCAATTAATTGACCATAGAACTCCACAGCATAGAAATCTTTGGCCTATCTAGTCTGTCAAAGTATTATTCTGCCTAATCCCATTGACCTGCATTCAGTCTATAGCCCTCCATTCCCCTCCTATCCATGTACCCCCAAATTTTTCTTAAATGCAAAATTCCAGCCTACATTCACCACTTCAGCTGGCAGCTCATTCCACACTCTTACCACTCTCTGCATGAAAAAGTTCCTCGTAATATTCTTTTTAACATTTTACCCTGAACTCATGTCCTCTAATTCTTCTCTCACCTAAATACAGTGTAAAAAAACCTGCTTTCGATTATTCTCTCTATACCCCTCATAATTTTGTATTCCACTAACAAATCTTGCCTCATTCTCCATCGCTCCAGGGAATAAAGTCCAAACCTCTTTAACCTTTCTCGGTAACTTAGCTCCTGAAATTCCAGCAACATCCTTGTAAATCTTCTCTGCTTTTTTTTTTCATTTTTATTGATATATATCCTGCATTTAGGTGACAAAACTACGTACAATATTTCAGATTTGGCCTCACCAATGTCCTGTACAACTTCACAATAGCATCACAATTCCTATACTCAATATTTTGATTTATGAAAGCCATTGTAAATTATTCCCAATTTATAGGTGCATGATAGAATCTGAGGATGTTGTTAGGAATTTGGGGAGAATATGATGACATCAATTTAGATTGGTGCTTGATGGTAATTGACCCACAGTGAGCCAATTGGCTTATTTCCATGCTACATGACATTATAATTGACTGAGGGAATAATGCTGACACACTTTGTTCAGGTGTGGCCTCTAGATCCTATTGTCAGCAGATTTAGCAACAACAGATTGTAAATCAATTAAATCCAATTCTAAGGCACCTGTTGTTTCAACATTTTGGAAAGACTGTCACCTGGTTCTAGACCCTGCACCTGCATGCTATTTCTGACTCTTGTGTGAAAATGCCTGCCTGTTACTCGAAGGTTTTCATCCTCATCTAGCTCAGACTAACAGTGAGTGTTGTGGTACCCATGCTAATTCACAGGGTGGGTCATACCTCTCTAAAATGGGCAGGATAATTTCTCACAAGTGTTTCCAAATGTATTTGCACAAGCAGGTGTTGTGTGAATTCAGTAGCTCTGAACAAGTTCTCTGTATCAACTGAATTGGTGTGGTGCTCTTTCCTGGCTTACTTTCTCTGGTAAAACCCTGGAAAAATCCAATGACCATAAGAATTAAGAACAAGAGGCCATCTTTTCTACTCCATCATTCATCAAAATCATGGCTGACCTTCCCACCTCAGCTCTATCTTTCTGTACTTTCCCTTAATCTATTGGCTTTTGTTTTGAATGAATTCAATGATTGAGTGCCAACTCAAGAAATAATATGGACCAAATTTCTGTTCAATTCAATTCTAACTAATCCCATCCTTATGTTTAGACTCTACCCATGTGCAACATCCTCTCTGCATCTAGCCTGTCAAATTCTGTAAGAATTTTAAAAGTTTCATGAGTTGATTTCTCATTCTGCTCTAACTGAGGAAACATTAAGAGGATATGCTCTTTTTGGGATGGCTTATCCTAATGTTAAGGCATATGTAGAAGGTGATGGGTTGGAGCTAGTTTTCCAATGAATTGCCATTTTTTTCTGATTTAATGACCCCTGTACCTAATTCCATTCAGTCTTTAATGTTCACAATTCCTTCTCTGCAATTCTATTAAAAATGATTGACAGTTACTTGAAATTTAAAAAATGGTCACATGACAGAATAATAATATGGACCAAAAATTATCATAGTGGGAGAAACTATAGAAATGAAGAGATGCAAAACTGTATGAGTAAACTGTAAGGGGTGAGGAGTGAAGTGCCCATAAAAGGTAACACAAACAGTAGTATATATTCTGACAAAGAGAGTTTGACCTGAAACATTAACTAATTCTCTTTTTATTAGTACTGCCTGTCCTGATGAGTGTTTCCAGTATATTTCTGGTTTTTATAATAGATAAAGTACCGTTGGTTGAAGCATTAAATTTCCATTCCTAGATTTCCATTAAAGGTGTCATTTGATTGCAGGAAGAAGAGCAGTGGGTGGAGGTGGTGGGAGGAGGTGCTTCCTTGGCTTGCCTAATATTTGCAATGGATTAAATTGTCATTGTCTCATTGTTCCTGCGAAGACCTTGATCTGTGTGTATATGCTGGCTGTGGTATTTCCCATTTCACAATGAGCATATTTCAAATTTTCATCATTAAATGTACATGCTTTGTGACTGAGATTATGAAATTCAAAGTATCTCAGAAAAACCAATGTGGAAAAATAGCATGTTCTTTGGTTGTTAGTTGAGCCAATACTTAATGCATTTTGTATAAAGTTAACGCTCCGATTGCAAATTCATTTTTAAGCCACGATGAGATTTAAATGCAAAGTGTCTTGCTGCATTAGACTGGTGTCAGGTGATCACTAACTGAATTTCTTACTCTTGTATCCTTCTCCAAAGAACATTGGTGAAGTATTTGGACTTGGTCCTTCACCTAGGTTTCTGAATCAAAATAAATACAATTTATTTAATGTATAGCACCACAAAAAGCATGTGACAAAAATACACAAGTCACACATTATCTGATGTGAGTAAAATGTCAGTTTTTATCCAAACTGTACACTGCCTGGAACTGATGAGTTTGACAATGCCACAAAACATGTATTCATTGTTTCCTAAATCTATCCCAAGGCTACACAGAGAATGATTAATTTTATACACTGAATGTTGGTGCTGCTGACCTCTATCATGCTCAAACTTTACATTTAGATTGATTTATTTCTCTCCTGAGATGGTGGTAAATAGCCTGCAATGTTTCACTTCAAATGCAATCCATCCTTTTCTTTCTTGAGAAATTATGACTCACAGCAAAATTCATAATGTGCTATCAAGTGACAGTAAGAAGGTTTTCTGTCTGGTATGCCAATTGACTGGGCAGTGCCCATATGGATCAAAGATCATGGGAATAGGGTGCATATGGAATGATAATGACCAGGGACACACCAGTGTTCATGTTACTATGGGAGCAGGGCTAAATGATAGAAGCAGGAATGATAAATGCAGAGGAAGGCAAAGGAATGAAGTACATCAAGAATCGGAATAATGTCTGGAGAGAATGTAAAGAACAGGAATAACATTTGTTAAGATAGACTGATGCTTGAATGTGCTATTATATAGAAGGTAGGAGTAGTATTAGGAAAATGACAACGTGAAGCACCTCAGCCCCGTACGCTCCAATACTGGTGATCTTCCAGTGACATTTCAATTCCCCACCCCATTCCCATGCCGACATGTTTGTCTATGGGTCTTATGCACCGCCAGACTGAAACCACCCGCAAGTTGGAAGAACAACTTCTCATATTCCATCTGGGCATCCTCCAACTGGATGGCATTGACATCAACTTCTCCATTTTTTGTTAGCCCTCCTCCATCTATCCCTATTTTCTTTTTTCTAGCTCTTTGTCTCTCCCTCTTTATTTTTCTGTCTTTTTTCTTACAGATCTGCATTCACAGAGTCACCATCTCTGCTGATCAATTTTCAACTTTCCTCTCCTGTCCTCCTATCCATGACTAATTAACATCTTTTGTCCATTTGCTCCTCCCCCTGCCTTTTCTTTCCTTCTCCCCAGTGTTTTAATTCAGACACCTGCCTGCTTTTTACTCATACCTTGAAGAAAAACTCAGGCCTCAAAGATCAGTTATACATTTTGCCTTCAATGGACACTGCGGAACCTGTTGAATTCTTCCACTATTTCTGTGTTTTCACTACAATTGCAGCTTCTGTAGACTTTTGTGTTTCACAAAAATAATCTATATGGATTATAGAGTGATGGGAGAAGAATCAATGTGAGTTTAAGATACTGGGAGCAGGAATTATGCACTTTGAGAATTGTGGGTCAAATATAATAAACCATATGGAATGTAAGGAGCTAGAATGACAGGATGGAAACACCAGAACTATGTAAGTAATGTGCAATGGGAAAATGAATAAAGCATGACAAAAGCAAAGATGCTGAATGATTGACACAGGATATGATGCATGCATGGAACAATAAGAGTATATCTGATGTGTGTTAGGGAAAATAGAAGTGATTTTGAATATTGAAGTGTTTGGGTTTGCTTGTCTAGGTATATGACATGTGGTGGACAACAGTTTCAAAATGTAACTGAAGAGGTAGGGCAGGGATGTTTGTTTGTTTTCTCTACCTGTGTTTAGCCCTGCGAAACACCCCAACAGAAACAAGCTCAGAGTACTAAAATGTTTGCAGATTGAGTGTACAATGCTTAAATCGCCTTCCTGTCTGAAGAGTATTGGCATTCCCAAAACAAACCGTTTGTCAGAAATCTGAGCTTTGTTGGACCTTATCAGAGAAATGGAGGACCCACTGGGAATAGTAAGAGAAGACTCCTTGGCACCTACGCAGGACTTTGAACGTATGGGGGAGGGGCAGTTCCATCAGGGGACGCATGTGTTCGGGATCCAGACTGATGACACCATGTTCCATGATGCATCCAAGGATGGTGAGGTGGGTGGTGCTAAACATGCACTTCAGTACTTCTGCTATCCGGAGGAATTTCTCCAGGTTAGTATCGTGGACCTGCTAGCCATGGCCACAGATGTTGACATTGTCCAAGTATGGGGAAAGTTAGCTTTCAGGTGGTATAGGTCAACCATATGGTCCATCTCCTGCTGGAACATGGAGACTCCATTTGTGACCTCAAACAGGACCTAGTAGAACTGGTAAAGACATCTATCTGCCTCAAAGGTGGTATAGGGTTTATCCCGGGCATAGATGGGGAGCTGGTGGTAGGCTGACTTTAGGTCAATTGTAGATAAAACCCTGTATTGGGCTCTATCATTGACCTTGTCAACGATGCGGAGTGGTGGGTAGGCGTTCAGCATTCAGCAGTTGATGGTCTGACTATAGTCAATGACCATCTTTGGTTTACTGCCCCCTTTGACGACAAGGACTTGGTCTCTTCAGGGGCTGGTGCTAGGCTCTATCACTCTTTCTGCCAGAAGCCATCGCACTTTGGCCTTGATAAAGGTCCTGCCAGCTGCACAATAGCACCTGCTCTTGGCCAGTATGGGCTTGCAGTCCAGTGTCAGGTTGTTGGAGGGATGGAAGGGATAACGGAGAGTGGACAGTCTGCAGGTGGACTTGTGGGGGGGGGGGGGGGCAGTTGCTGGGCTTTGAACTGTGGATGGTGAGTGGGGGAAGTAGGCCACCGAAGGCATGGGTGACACTGTGGAGGTGGCACTGGGAATATAGTCTCAGGATGACCAGGACACAGAGCTTTGACATGACCAGAAGCCTGAATGCTTGATATGTTCCCCCCCTACCACCATCAAGTTCACAGAGCGGAACCCCAGTGCTGTGATGGAGTGGTCTTGGAACGCGAAGGCAATAGCAAAGTTCAATGGATACACTTTGAGCATCATCTCTGCATCATGTTTGGGTGCACAATGCTCTCAGTACTACTGCTATCAAACAGGCATTTTATTACCTTCTCTTTGACAGCAATGTCCAGCTTAAAGTGCCAGAGTCCATGGAGGATGCCCTCCAGTAGCGTGGTAGACACTAGGACTGCCTCACAGTCCAAATTGCTGCACTCCGGTGTCTAGTGAGTAGCGGTTGATGGGAATATTTTGGAATGTATGGTGCGACGAGTACGCGGTTTCATATGTGCATGTTTTGACCATACCGTCTGGTCGGCAAAGCAGGCATGCCGGGTTTGGAGTGAGTGGAGGTGGACCAGTCCAAGTTGACTGCGCCTGGGGACACACATGGCATCAGCATGGTTCAGCGATCTGGCCAGAAGTGGCATCATCGTTGTGGGTGAAAGTGATGAGTTTGGTGCAGGCGGAAGTTGGACGGTGCAAGATGGCAGTGCCTGGGGTGAGCACATGGCGGCAGCGTGATTCGATGGCCGAGCTGGAGGTGATGTCGTTGGTGCAGGCAGAAGTGATGGGTGGAGCAATGACGCTGCCTGGTAATCACATGTGGGAGTGCCCAGAGGATCAGGGGAGCTCCCGGTTGGTTAGGAACATAGGAAGTAGGAACAAGAGTAGGCCAAAAATGGCCTATCGAGCCTGCTCCGCCATTCAATAAGATCATGCCTGATCTAATTTATGACCTAACTCTACCTACCTGCCTTCTCCCCATATCCTCTAATTCCTCTATCAAATAAAAATTTATCTAACTGAATTTTAATTATGTTTAATGAAGCAGCCTCAACCACTTACCTGGTTAGAGGACTGCAGCGGTCCCAGCGAGTTTGGAGAAGCACACCTTGGCAAAGTGGCCCTCTGACTGCATTGGAGCAATGAGAGTTCCTCACAGGGCAGATCTTCCAGGAGCACCTGTCTGACCCACATTGGGACCTGCAGTACTTACATTGGCGGACTGTGTCGGCGGCAATCATTTCTTCTCCGCAAGGCCCCTCAGCGACTGTAGTTGTCAGTGTCGGCCAGGCTGGAGGAGGGGAGAGGTGAGCGTCAAAGACCTCTATATCGTGTGCTGCAGCCTTCGGAGAGCGGACCACTTCCATGATCCTTGTGAGGGAAGCATTATTTTCCTCCAGCAGCCTTTGACGGGTTGTTCTCAATCGCAGTCCTCGCGTATGTAGACACACACACACACACACACACACACACACACACACACACACACACACACACACACACACACACACACACACACACACACACACACACACACACACACACACACACACACACACAGCGGTCACCCCAGCCTCAGTCATGCATGGGCGGATTAGTTCTCGCAGCGCCTCAAGGTAAGCGTTTGCTGTCTCACCTGTCTGCTGTACCCTGATGCTGAACAGGTATTGGTGTAGCATATGTTTGCTGGGGGCTGGTACATGTTCTCCAGGATAACCATCGCTGGTTTGAACCTTGCAGTCTCGGATCACCTGGAACATGCGTGGGCCCAGCTTTGTGCGCAATACCATGAGTTTATTTTGATTAGTGTTGATGACCTCAGACTGTGGGTGGATGACCGGCTCAATTGCATACTTCCAGATTTTGAAGTATGCTGGAGCATCCAGGCGTTGAGGGTTGATATCCTGCTTCTTGATGTTGAGGAACTTCTCCATGTTCTTTAAATTTTAAGCAGATTAATTTGTGAGCGCTGCTGTGAGAAGAATTCAGGAACAAAGTACGTAGACTGTATAAATGGGCTTTAATCTGCTTAAACTCATACACACAAGTTCTCTGTACCTTCCTGACTCCACATGCTTGACTGACTATCAAAGGGGCCTGCACGAGTCTTTATATGGGCCAGTGATTGAAAGCGAGTAGGTGGGGCCAGCCTCCCAAGTTGCCTACCTGCAGGTATCGTGATTACCCCTGCAGTAGGCTGGTAGGAGTGCAGTCAGTGTACTGGTTGTATCTCCACAGTTTACTTGAGCAATTCATAAACAGACTATGAATAACCTTCCATTATGCATCCATACTGTGGCAACATGTCTAAGGGAGAATTATTGACCTGAACGAAGACACTAAATTCAGATTTCAGATTTATTGTCAGAGTACATACATGACATCACATACAACTCTGAGATTCTTTTTCCTGTGGGTAAGGCAGAATTACCACTTATTGGTAGTGCAAATAAAACTGTACACAATGTATAAATTTAAACAACTGACTGCAATACAGAGGGGGAAAAAAAAACAAACAATAAAGTGAAAAAGAGTCATTAAATGAATACCTGAATGAGTTTGTTGTTGAGGATTGTGACGGTGAAGGGGGTAGCAGCTGTTCCTGAACCTGGTGGTGTGAGTCTTGTAGCACCTATACCTCTCCTGATGGTAGCAGAGAGAACAGAGCATGTGTTGGTGGTGTGGATCCTTGATGATTGCTGCTGCCCTTCAGTGGCAGTGTTCCCTGTAGATGTTTTCGATGGTGGGAAGGGGTTTCCCTGTGATGTCCTGGGCTGTGTCCACAACCTTTTGCAGGGCCTTACACTTGGGGGCATTTGTGTCCCCTTACCATGATGCAGCTGATCAGTACACCTTCCATCACACATCTATAGAAATTTGCCATGGTTTCTGATGTCATACCAGACCTCTGCTAACTCCTGAAGAAGTTGAGGTGCTGATGTGCTTTCTTCACAATGCCATTTGTGTACTAGGTCCAGGAAAGATCCTCCAAGATTGCGACTCCCAAGAACTTGCATTTGCTCACCCTCTCCATCTCTGATCCCCAAATGATCACGGGATAATACAACGCTGGCTTTTCCTTCTTGAAGTCAACAATCAGCTCCTTGGTTTTGGTAATATTGAGTGCAAGGTTATTATTGGTGCACCATTCGGCCAAGATTTCAATCTCCATCCTTTATGTAGACTCATCACCTTTTTATACAACCCAGTACCATGGTAAACGTCAGTGATTTTGTAGATGGTGGTGTTGTCATACCAAGCCACACAGTCAGGTGTAAAGCGAGTAGAGCAGGGGCTAAGAACGCATCCCTGTTGTGCTCTGGTACTGATGGAAATTGTGGAGAAGTTGTTCTTACCAATCCTCACTGATAGTGAGGAAATTCAGGATCCAGGTGTGGAGTTCAAGGTCTTGGAGTTTGCTGATCAGTTTTGAGGGGATGATGGTGTTAAATGCCATCCTGTAGTCGATAAAGAGTGTCCTGATGTCTGTACTTTTGCTATCCAGGTGTTCCAGTGAGATGGCATCTGCTGTGACCTGTTACTGCAATAGGTGAATTGGGACGGATCCATGTCCCCACTCAGAAAGGAGCAGATATGCTTCAACAGCATTCTTTCATAAACATTTAATCACTGCTAATGTTAGTACCACTGGTCATAGTCATTTAGGCAGGGGTTTCACAGTTGGCACACATTACAAAACTCAGCAGGGTATCCCAGATATTTCAAATCAGTGCTCATATCCCAGGCAAGTACATAACATTCAGCCATTGAATAGACCAAGGACATGGCTGGATATAAAGTACCAGTATGTTTCCTCTCAGCGTGACCTCCCAATCACTGGTCTGCTAATTTGCCCCTTAGAAAATCAAGACACAAATAATGCAAGTAGGTGAGAATTAGATCGTTACATTGGTTGCAAAATATCACAATAAGATAATCCTCAAGTTGATGCCATAGCAATGGTCTCAATTGTACTTGACAACAAGCTCTACTGCAGCAATATTATCATATTCAGTCTCATTGTGCCTTTAATCTCTTTTCCTGCCCAGATAAGATCAGGTTAAGGTCATGTGAAAATTTCCTCAGAGGTACCATGTGTATTACTTGTAACTATAGAAAAGGTCAGGCTATGTTCCTTCCTCTCCTGACCTTATCTGGGAAATAGATCTGACTCTCCAAGAATGTGGCCAGAGATGGAAACGTTAGATAGGCAGATGTAGGTGGTCATAGTTAACATTATTTTTTCTTTCCCACAACATGGTATGATGAAGAAAGTTTAGAGGATGCAGCTCTGTTTGGGAGGCTGGAGTGGTAGCTGGCTTCACTCTTTGTGATGAGCAGAGCACCAGGTCCTAGCAGCTCTAGAAAGCCTTGGGAGACTAGTTTTCCCTTGAAGGGCAAATATTTCAGTGCAAAAGCTCTTACTTTGAAGGATGAGCATCTGTGCAGTTTGTGATTAGAGTATATTGGCTTGCAGCTGTTCATCCTCCTGGTTGCTGGAGAACAATAGAACCATAAAACAGGACCCTTCAGCCCTTCTAGTCTGTTCCAGACCATATTTGCCTAGTTCCACTGACCTGCACCCAGTCCATAGCCCTGCATACCTCTCCTATCCATATACCTGTCCAAATTCTTCTTAAATGTTAAAATTGAGACCGCCTTCACCACATCAGTTGTTAGCTCATTCCACACTCCCACCACTCTCTGTCTGAAGTTCCCTCTCATGTTCCCTCTAAATTTTTCCACTTTCCCCCTTAATCCATGTCCTCTGGTTTGTATCTAACTTACCCTCAATGGAAAAAGCCTACCTACTTTTATTCTGTCCATCCCCCTCTCATAATTTTAAATACAGGTATACCCTGCTTTACGAATACTCGAATTAAAAAATTTGCTTTTACAAAGAAAGCCATGTTTGCTTTTATGAAGAAATTATAAAAGATTTTGAATGGGTTTTTGCTTTTACGAAAATTACCTCCAATAGTAATCAATGGATCTTTGCTTTACAAATTTTCGGTTCACAAATGGTTTCTCAGAAATGATCTACCTTTGTAAAGCGGGGTATGCCTGTACCTCTATCAAATCTCCCCTCATTATTCATGGTTCAGGGAATAAAGTCCTAACCTCTTTAACCTTTCCCAGTAATACAGTTCCTGAAGTCTGGGCAACATCCTAGTAAATCTTCCCTGCACTCATTCTATCTTATTGATATCTTTCCTGCAGTTAGGTGACCAAAACTGCACACAATACTCCAAATTTGGTCTCACTAATATCTTATACAACTTAACCATAAACATCCCAACTCCTATACAATACTTTGATTTATGAAGTCCAATATGCTAAAAGCTCCCTTTACAACTCTATCCACCTGTGGCTCCACTTTCAGGGAATTATGCATCTCTTTTCCCAGATCCCTTTGTTCTACCACACTTCTCAGAACCTAGCCTTTACCTTGTATGTCTTGATTTGTCTTTTCAAAATGCAACACCTCACACTTGCCTGCATTAAATTCCATCTGCCATTTTTCCAGCTGATCCAGATCCCTTTGCAAGCCTTTGGAAATCTTCTTCGCTGTCCACAATGCCTCTAATTTTAGTGTCATTAGCAAACTTGCTGACCCAATTAACCATATTATCATCCAGATCATTGATATAGATGACAAACAACAATGGTCCTAGCACCAATCCCTGAGGCACCCACTAGACACAGGCTTCTAGTCTGAGAAGCAATCATCCACCACTACGCTCTGGCTTCTCCCATCAAGCCATTGTCAAATACAATTTACTATTTCACCATATCAAGCATTTGAACCTCCTAACTATCCTCCCATGTGGGACATTGTCAGAGGCCTTACTTCATCAGCTTTCCTCGTAACCTCCTCAAAAAACTCTAAGATTGGTTAAACATGACCTACCATACACAAAGCCATGTTGATTATCCCTAATTTGCCCCTTATCTAAATAACTGTATATGCGATCTCTCAGGACACCTTCCAATAATTTACCTATTAGGATGTCAGGCTCCCCAGCCTATCATTTCTAGCATTACTTTTGGAGCCTTTTTTAAACAATGGAACAACGTGAGATACCCTCTCCAATTCTCCGGCACCTCCCCCATGGCTAAGGACATTTTAAATATTTTTGCCAGAGCCTTTCCAATTTCTACACTAGCCTCCATCAAGGACCAAGGGAATATCTTGTAAGGCCCTAGGGATTTATCCACACTTATTTGCTTTAATGCAGCAAGCACTTCCTCCTCTTTAATCCATATAGGTTTCATGACTTCACTGCTTGTCCTCTTTACTTCCCATGATTCTGTCCTTTTCCAGATTGGAAATTGATTAAAAAAAACATTTAGGGCCTCTCCCATCTCTTTGGCTCTGATCTTCAAGGTGGCTAATTTTGTCCCTTACTATCCTTTTGCTTGTAATATACCTAGAGAAACCTTTTAAGATTTTCCTTCACATTGTCTGCCCAAGCAACCTCCTGTCTTCTTATAGCCTTCCTGATTTCTTTCTTGAGGTTTTTCTTGCATTTGTATACCTCAAGTACCTCATTTGCTCCATTGGCTATACCTGCTATACATCTCTCTCTTCTTCAGAACCAGATCCCAAAGATCCCTTGAAACCAAGGTTCCCTAAACCTGTTAATTTTGACAGCTTTGACAGGAACATAAACTCTGTATTCTCAAAATTTCACATTTGAAGGACTTTCACTTGCCTCACACATTCTTGCTCATAAACAACTTATCCCACCAACACATTCTAGATCCTTTCTCATTCTCTAAAAATTGGCCTTTTTCTAGTTTAGAATCTCAACCCAAGGCTCAGACTTAACCTTCTACATAATTAATGAAACTAATGGCATTATGATCACAGGACTCAAAATGTTCCCCTACACATACTTCTGTCATCTCTCCTGTCTCATTCCCTAATAGGAGATCCAGTATTGCACTCTCTCTAGTTGTTACCTCTATATATTGATTTAGAAACCTTTCCATTTCACAAACTCTAAGCCACCCAGTCCTTTTACAGTATGAGAATCTCAGTCAATATGTGGAAAGTTAAAATCTCCTACTATTACAACCTGCAGCTGTCTGGAGATCTACAGATTTGTCTCTCCAATTCTCAGTGGCTATTATTGGGCAGTTTATAATACAACCCCATGAGTGTGGTCATACCTTTCCTGTTCCTCAGCTCCACCCATATTGCCTCAGTATACGAGTCCTCTGGTCTGCCCTGCCTGAGCATAGCTGTGATATTAACTCTGGCGAGCAATGCCACTCCTTCCCCTTTCATCCCCTCCATTCTGTCTTGTTTGAAGCAACAAAACCCAAAGCATTGACCTGCCAGTCCTGCCCCTCCTGCAACCAAGTTTCATTAATGGACACAATATCATAATTCCACATGTCAATCCACACTCAAAGCTCTCTTGCCTTTCCTACAATACTCTTTGCATTGAAATAAGTACTTCTGAGAACATTTCCACCATGTACAACGTGTTCACTTTTAATGATGCATGCAATTTTTACATCATCTTTTCTCTCCTCCACTGCTCTGGTACTCTAGTTCCCATCCCCCTCCAAAATCTGCTTTAAATCCCCAGTGCAGCACTAGCAAAACGTCCCACGAGGATATTAGTCCACCTCCAGTTTAGATGCAAACCATCCCATCAAACAGGTCCCACCTTCTCTGGAAGAGAGCCCAATTATCTCAAAACCTGAAGCCCTCCCTCCTGCACTATGTCTTTAGCCAAATGTTAAGCTGCATTATCCTCCTATTTCTAACCTCACTAACATGTGGCACGTGTAGCAATCCTGAGATCACAACCATGGAGCTCCTGTCCTTCAATCTAGTGCCTATCCCCTTGAACTCTCCTTGCAGGACTTCTCACCCTTCCTACCCACATCATTGATTCCTGCATAGACCACAACATCTGGCTCCCCACCCAATGTCCTGAGAATGCCGTGAACTCGATCTAAAATGTCTCTGAGCCTGGGACAGGGAGGCAACATATCATCCGGAATACTTGATCTCTTCCACAGAATCTTTTAACTATCTCCCTAACTATGGAATTCCATATTACTACAACTTGCTTCTTCACCTCCCCTTCTTAAAAACAGGAGCAGACTTAATGCCAGAGGCTTGATCACCGCGGCTTGTTCATGGTATGTGATCCCACCAACAGTATCCAAAGTGGTATACCTGTTTTTTTTTTTTTTAAATATTTTATTTTGATTTTATCAACAAAAATACCAAAATTAGCATCACAGATAAATAATTAAATATGAATTAATCATTGATAAATGTTCCAAATATAGCCCCTATCCTTCCCCCCCCCCCCACCACTTCCCAAAGTGGTAAACTTGTTATTGAGGGGAATGGTCACAGGGGTTCCCTGCACTGCCTGTGTGTTTGCTTTCCCTCTCCTGACTGTCATCCATCTACCCTCCTCCTGCCTACTAGGTGTGATAGTGTCCCTATAATTCCTGTCTATCACACCCTCTGCCTATCGAATGATCCAGAGTTCATCAAACTCCAGCTTCAATTCCTTAACTCAGTTTGTCAGGAGCTGCAGCTGAATGTACTTCTCACAGATGAAGTAATCAGGGATACCACTGGCTTCTCTAATGACCCATATTCTGCAAGAGGAGCATTCCCTGTCTTGGCTCCCATACCCACTGTCTACAACTAGAGGAAAAAAAATACTGCATATAAAACCTCCCCTTACCTGTGCCTACCTGCTGAATCCTGTTTTGTTCCTTGAATAGGATGGCCCTTTCTTACTTCAACACCTGCACCACCACCTCAGCCTCTTCTTACTGAAGCCTCTTGAGCCAAAGTCTTTCTATTCTGACTCAGTCCATTCTGACAATGACTCCTCTCTTGATAACCACTCTGCTATACAGACTTTCATTTTTATAGAGATATTTGGGTCACCTGACCTTGATTGCTTTTCAACTGTTGAATTTGATTGCCTATTCAGCTGCTATCTGCAGAGTCTCTCCTTTTCAACCCTTTTGTCTTGAACTCAAATGCCCAACAATGACCATTGCCTCTTGCTGAAATTTGATCCTTTCCATCATACCAATATAGGTGACTCCATCTTTCCCAGTGCAATCTCTCTCTCTTTCATGCTGTGAAGAGGGCTGAGGTCCTCAAGGAAGAAACAATCCCGAAGTTTGGAAGAATCTGGTTGACCACTGAATCCCTGAGTTGTTCCTTGACATCTGGTTTGTAATACCTTGTTTTGTGACCTACTTAGAAATGAATGTATTATGCTGATCTCAGAAGCTCTTCAGGATTGGCCACACTACTCGCTCAGAAGGCCACAAGCTGGATGGTTTGAAGAAATAAATTGTCGGAATTCCACGTACCCCATCCAGTAGAAGTGTGCAAGGATTCAAGCAAGGCTGCTGTCATGGAGGCAAACCCCTAAGTAATGATAATAAAGAGAAAATACTGTCAAATTGGTCATTTATCCTGCTTCAATGATGTAAAATGGATGTATACAGACTTTGAAAGTGAAAGCATTCCACTCTGTGGTTGGGATAGTTTATGTAAACAGCTGAACAAATGGAGATGAAATATCTCTGGCGGAACTGTGTAATTTAAATCCAGCTGAATGGAGAGAGATCGGAAGCTATTTTCCCCATTGCTTGCTAAAATGTAAGAGCTGTCAACATTGTGCATGCTTGACTTTTTAACAGAAATTGCTTCACATCAAAACAGATCAGAACCATGCCAGAGTCATGAGGGTTGCTGCTTGACTTTTGCCCTTGTGGATTATCTGCATAAACCAGTGTGACCCACAGGAGAATCTGCATGTTGTGTGCACAGGTCACAGATCTGCCAAAGAATAAAAGAATAATATTTTGTATTTTCATGATAGGAGCAATTTTATTTGTAAGTTTCAAAAGGAAAAAGGAAGTACATGGTTAGCTGTGGAGATAGTTAAGAGAGAAAGTAATTGAATAAGTCTATTAAAGAGCTTAATGTGTGTGATGGTGAGAGTGAAGAGTTTCCTGCTAGTAAGCCTAATTGACAGAGTGCTTAGAAATTCTTCTAAATTGCACCCAGCGACAATAATCAAGTAGAGTAATAATCAGTAATTGGACTGTCCTTTCGTCCTCTCACTGCATTTTTCGTGGGAAATTACCCAGCTTTTACTTGACGTCGAGTTGGAGATTATAGTTGATTTTGCTAACTTGATTTCAATTTATTGTCAGAGTACAGACATGACATCACATACCATCCTGAAATTCTTTTTCTTGTGGGCAAGGCAGAATTACCAAATTGCAAAAAAAACTGTACATCATGTATACATGTAAACAGATAATGAATAGAAACAAACCAACTGTGCAATATGGAGAGAATATTTTTAAAAAATCAATAGTGCACAAGTAAGCATCCTTAATGAGTCCCTGATTGTGTTTGTTGTTGAGGAATCTGATGGTGGAGGGGTACCAGCTGTTCCTGAACCTGGTGTTGTGAGTCTTGTGGCACCTATACCTCTTTCCTGATGGCAGCAGTGAGAACAGAGGGTGTGCTGGGTGGTGTGGATCCTTGACAATTGCTGCTGCTCTCGACAGCAGCATTCCCTGTAGATGTTCTCGATATTGGGGAGGGTTTTGCCTGTGGTGTCCTCGGCTGTGTCCACAACCTTTTGCAGGGCTTTATGCTCAGGGATATTTGTCTCCCCATACCAGACCATGATGCAGAGATCAGAACACTTTGCATCCTACATCTGTAGAAATTTGCCATGGTTTCCGATGTCATACCAAACCTCCGCTAACTCCTGAGGAAGTAGAGGTGTTGACATGCTTTCTTCACAGTGCCATTAGTATGCAGGATTCAGGAAAGATCCTCTGAGATAGTGACTCCCAAGAACTTAAATTTGCTTACCCTCTCCACCTCTGATCCCCCAATGATCACTGGATCATACATCTCTGGCTTTCCTTTCTTGAAGTCAAGAATCAGCTCCTTGGTTTTGGTGACATGAGTGCAAGGTTATTATTGGTGCACCATTTGGCCAAGTTTCCAATTGCCCTCTTGCATGCTGACTCATCACCTTTCTTTATACCACCCACTACTGTGGTATCGTCAACAAATTTGTAAATGGTTTTACTGTGGTACCGAGCTACTGTCATTGGTTTAAATTGAGTAGTGGAAGGGGCTAAGAACACAGCCCAGTAATGTTCTGGTATTGATGGAGATTGAGGTGAGGAAATCCATGATCCAATTACACATTGGGGTGTTGAGTCTCAGGTCTTGGAGTTTGCAGATCCGATCCAAAGGGATGATGGTATTAAATGCTGAACTGTAGTTGATAAAAGCATCCTGATTAATTAATCTTTTCTATACAATGTTCCAGGGATTTGTGTAGAGACAGTGAGATGGCATCTACCATAGATGCTACAATAGGTGAACTGGAATATATCCATCTCATCACTCAGACAGGAGTTGATGTTCTTCAACACCAGCCTTTCAAAACACTTCATCACTGTTAATGTAAGTGCTATTGCCTGATAATTATTTAGGCAAGTTATTACACTTTTCTTGGGCAGGTGGGTACCACACCCTCCTGAAGTGAGATATTGAAGATATTTGTAAGTTTGTCAGCACAGATTTTTAATACTCAGCCAGGTACTCTGTCGGGACCAGATGCACTTCATCCTCCGACGTGGACAGGATGTGATCATCAGGGGATGTGGGGATGTGGAGGAGTGGTTCTCATTGTTAAATTGGGTGTAGAAGGCAATGAGTTCCTCTAGGAGTAAAACTTTTCTGTCTGCTACTTCCCCGTATTTGGTTTTGAAGCAGGTAAGTACCCGGGAATGTAGAAGGCTCCAGAAAGTTGTAAACCTAGCCAAGTCTATCACGGGCTCTGACCTCCTATCCATTGAAAACATGGTTGGTAAAGTTAGCATAGCAGTAGCATAAAACTATTGACCTGGGTTCAAATTCAGCACTGTCTGCAAGGAGTTTGTACGTTCTTTCTGTGTCTGCATTAGTTTCCTCTGGGTGCTTCGGGTTCCTTCCACTCTCTTACAACATGGGGTTTGTAGGTTAATTGATGTATTTTGGCTTGTGGGCTGGAAGGGCCTGTTCCCATACTGTATTTCTGAATTAAAATTTAAATCTATTGAGTCGCTGCTTCAAGAAAGCAGCCAACAACATAAAGGATCTCCTCTGGCGTATGATTGTATTAAATGCCGAGCTAAAGTCAATGAACAGCAGCCTGGCATATGAGGTCTTATTATCTGGATGGAAATATGTACTATATAAGACAATAGACACTTACTACTCATTATACATCAGTTGTTTTCTGTTTTCCAAACATTAAAAATTTATTCTATTCTGAAGAAGTTGTATTGTTTGATGCTGTGTAATTCATATTTTTACTTTTTATTTATTCCATTTTTGTGATCTGGTAGTGCTGGCAACTCCATTTACTGAGGAACTGGTGGTTTGCTGCCATTAGTATGCTGGTCAAAGTGCTTCCACAGAGATGGTATAATCAAAATGGTGTGTGGCTTCCAGAATATGCAAGTGGTGATATTCCCATGAACATTCCCATGGGCAGCATGGTTAGCGTAACAGTTAGCATTTTCCTCTTGCAACACCAGCAACCTGGGTTAGAATCCGGCGCTGTCTGTAAGGACTTTGTATATTCTCCCCATGGGCATAGTTTTTCCCTGGGTGCTTCAGTTTCCTTCCACCTTGCTATAAATAAAAAATAAATTAAACATGTTGCCATTAGTGAACATTGCTGTTCGGGAGATGCTATCATAGTGATCTCGATGAGTAGCTTCAGTACATTTTGTGGATCCAGTCACTAGTTATTTGACTCTCAGTTCGTGTGCACAAGTGTTGAGGTAATGAATGTTTCAGGTGTGGATAAGATTTCTGCCCTTTTGACCTGGATGGTGTTTAGTTGCACTTATCCAAGCAAGAGTGGAGTATTCCATCACATTGCTGGCTTGTGCCTTGTAGGTGGTAGAAGGTTTTTGAGTATTAGTAGCTGAATTTCTCAGCACAGGACATTAAGCTCTGATCTGCTTTACTAGCCCCAGTATTTATGTGGATGGTCAGATGGGTTTCTGGTGAAGATAAACCCCAGAATATTGATGTGGAGGTGCTCAGCACTGGTCATGCTATTGAGTTGTAAGAGTGGTGATTAGATTAGATTGTCTTTTAATGTGGTGGATATAGCTTTGCAATTTTGAGGAACTTGTTACTTGACACTTATGAGCACATGTCTATGGTTGAGCAAACATTAATGTCTCCCCACTTCTATTGTAAGTTCTGAAATGGTAGGCAATGACCTTCTTAAGCAAGAGAGAGTCTAACTACCTCCCTTGAAATGGAAGAAAGGTCAATGGTGAACTTGAAACGTTTACTGTTTCTCTCCCACAGATGTAACCTGACCTGTTGAGTATTTCTAGCATTTTCTATTTCTGTAGCACAACTATTCCATTCTGATTAGTGGATTATAATTAAAAAATTCTCCAATTCTTTTTTTCAAAGATAAAAACTGAAATACTAAAGGGCTCAGAAGTGTGATGTAAAATAGAATCAAAATTGCTGTAAATACTCCTGAAGTCATCTGAGAGGAAAACCGTGTTTATTATGTTTTGGGTTGAAAACTCAAAGGACACAGAGGGCAGAAATACAAGGCAAAATTATTTATAATGGGGAAAGTTAAGATACAAAAGCTCAGTTCAGAGGGATGTAAATAAAAGAAGATTCTAGTGTTAAGTCAGGACTACTGAAATGTGACCATATGGAAAATGAGTTGTGGTTTATGTTTACTTTGAACTTTGTTGGAGGCCTGAGACACAATGGAGGAGAGAATTACGTTGACAGCTGATCAAGCTGAACATTCATTTAGGCATCTAGAAGTCATAAACTTAATTCCCACTGGAGTCCTTGGGTAGGCCATGGGATCGGAAGGAGGTGGGAAGTGGTCTTTGGTACTGTTGTGGAGTCAGCTCCTGTTTCTGTACCTCCTCAGACACTGTGTTTTCATTTTATTTGGCATTTGTTTTCTTCCCACCAAAGATCAATGCCTAATTCTTCAGCTTTCCCTCAATGTTTAGCTTTTTTTTTGCCTTTTTAAAAAATTTACCGAACATTTATAATCTTCCAAATATCCTTCCCTTGGACAATGTCAATTTGCTTGACCTTATGCAGAGCTGGATTAAGAATGTGCAAAGGATATTGTGAAATTAGCCACAGCAAACAATATATGTTCATTTTAATATTTTGGATTACCTTGTGAGGCTATTAACTGTTGAGAAAAGTGTCTTGGAATGTATGTTTGCAACCCTTCCCCCTCCTTTCACCAAGCTCTGGACTGTTGCTGTATGCAGCTTGTTATGAGCCCAGAGAACTCAAAACCCAGCAGCAATAGAAATCCACCAAGACAAATGGTGACTTAAACAAAAGTTGCTTTTAATTATCTTTAAACACGAAAACAAGATCAAACTTTAACTTATTACTATTAACTTAACCCCTTTCTATTTCTAAGCGCACATGTAAGTTCAAAAAGGTTCTTTGATTCACATAGAAACATAGAAACATAGAAGATAGGAGCAGGAGTAGGTCATTTGACCCTTCGAGCCTGCTCCGCCATTCAATGAGATCATGGTTGATCTTAAAGTTCAGTACCTCGTCCCCGCCTTCTCTCCATAACCTTTAATACCCTTATACTGAAGAAATAGATCTAATTCCCTCTTAAATAGATTTAATGAACCTGCCTCTACTGCCCTCTGTGGCAATGAATTCCACAGATTCACCACCCTCTGGGTAAAGAAATTCCTTCTCATCTCGGTCCTAAATGGTTTGCCTATTATCCTCAAACCATGGCCCCGGGTTCTGGATTTTCCCATCATTGGAAACATCCCATCTGCATCCATTCTCTCCAGTCCTGCCAGAATTTTATGTCTCTATGAGATCCCCTCTCAATCTTCTAAACTCCAGCAAGTACAATCCCAATTTGCGCAATCTTTCCTCATAAGTCATTCCTGCCATTCCAGGTATCAGCCTGGTGAATCGCCTCTGCACTCCCTCCATTGCAAAAACATCCTTCCTTAGATAAGGTGACCAAAACTGCACACAATACTCCAGGTGTGGTCTCACCAAGGCCCTGTACAGCTGCAGTAAGGTATCCTTGTTCCTATACTCAAACCCTCTTGATATGAAGGCCAACATACCATTTGCCTTTTTAACCGCCTGCTGTACCTGCATGCTCGCCTTCAGAGACTGGTGTACAAGTACCCCTAGGTCTCTCTGCACTTCCCCATCTCTTAATCTATTGCCATTCAAATAGTAATCTGCCCTCCGGTTTGTATTACTAAAGTGGATAACCTCACATTTATCCACATTGTAGTGCATTTGCCATGTATCTGCCCAGTCCCTCAATTTATCCAAATCACACTGGACCCCCTCTTCCGTGCACACAACCCCTCCTAGCTTAGTGTCATCTGCAAATTTGGAGATATTACACCCAATCCCCTCATCCAGATCATTAATGTAAATTGTGAACAGCTGGGGTCCCAGTACAGATCCCTGTGGCACCCCACTGGTCACCGCCTGCCACTCAGAAAACGAGCCATTTATCCCAACTCTCTGTCTTCTACCTGCTAGCCAGTTCTCAATCCACATCAATACTTTACCCCCAATCCCATGAGCCTTGATTTTGGAAGCCAGTCGTTTATGCGGGACCTTATCAAAGGCCTTTTGGAAGTCCAGGTACACCACATCCACTGGCTCTCCCCCATCTATTTTACCTGTCACCATCTCAAAGAATTCCAATAGATTTGTCAAGCACGATTTACCTTTTGTAAATCCATGTTGACTCTGTCCGATCCCTTCTCTGCCAGTCATATGCTCTGCTATTACATCCTTAATAATGGATTCCATCATTTTGCCCACTACTGGTATAAGGCTCACCAGCCTACAATTCCCCGCTTTTTCTCTATCCCCCTTTTTAAATAGTGGGGTAACATTAGCTACCCTCCAATCCATGGGTACTGATCCTGAGTCTATCGAGTTCTGGAAAATAATTCTTAAAGCATCTGCTATCTGAATGGCCACTTCCTTAAGTACCCTAGGATGTAGATTATCAGGCCCTTGAGATTTATCTGCCTTCAATCCCATCAATTTCCCCAAGATCATGTCCTTAGAGGTACTGATTTCTTTCAGTTCCTCCCTTGCATTAGTCTCTGTTTCCCAACATCCTTGGGAGGTTATTTGTATCCTCTCTTGTAAAAACAGAACTAAAGTAAGAATTTAATTGGTCTGCCATTTCCTTATTCCCCATTATATATTCCCCTGATTCCGACTGCAAAGGACCTACTTTGGATTTCACCAATCTTTTCCTCTGGACATATTTATAAAAGCTTTTGCAGTCGGTTTTTATATTTGCCGCAAGCTTACTTTCGTAATTTATTTTTGCTCTCTTGATTAATCCCTTTGTCCTCCTTTGGTGCATCTTGAACTGCTCCCAGTCTTTGGTTGTGGTACTTTTTTTGGCCAATTGATATGCTCTCTCTTTGGACCTAATGCTGTCTCTAATTTCCCTTGTTATCCACGGTTGAGTCACCTTTTTTGGTTTATTTTTATGCCAAACTGGTATAAACGATTTTTGCAATTTCTCCATTAGATCTGTGAATGCTTTCCATTGTCTATCCACAGTCAACTCCCCCATAAACACCACCCAATCAATCTTACTCAACTCCCGTCTCATACCATCATAATTCCCTTTATTTAAATTCAGGACCTGAGTCTCGGTTTTAATTTCATCACACTCCATGTCGAGTGAGAATTCGATCATATTGTGATCGCTCCTACCCAAAGGGCCTCGTACAACAAGATTGTTGATTAGCTCCTTATCATTGCATAATACCCAATCTAAAATGGCCTGCTCCCGAGTTGGTTCCTCGACATATTGGTCTAGATAACCGTCCCGTAAACATTCAAGGAATTCCTCCTCCTCAGTATTTTTACTAATTTGGCTAGTCCAATCTATATGTAAATTAAAGTCTCCCATGATGACAGCTGTTCCCTTATTGCACACTTTTCTAATTTCTCTTTTAATGCCTTCCCTCACCTCTATACAACTATTTGGAGGCCTACATACCACCCCCACTAACGTTTTCCGCCCCTTGCTATTCCTCAGTTCTACCCATATAGATTCCGTATCTTCCGAGTTGATATCCTTTCTGTCAATCGTGTCGGTCCCTTCTCTCACCATCAATACTACCCCACCCCCTTTTCTTTCTTGCCGATCCCTCCTAAATATCGTATACCCCGGGATGTTAAGTTCCCAGTCTTACCCACCTTGCAGCCATGTTTCTGTAATCCCAATCAAATCATATTTGTTTATCTCAATTTCCACAGTTAATTCATCTACCTTGTTCTGAATGCTTCTTGCATTAAGATATCAAGCCTTCAGATCTGCTTTTTTCACCCTCCTTGCTCTTTCTGATTTTTTTACTTTCGCTGCCTAACCTAACTTTTCCTGTTTTATCTTTTCTGTCCTTTGCCCTATCATACAGGTTCCCACCCCCCTGCCAAATTAGTTTAAACCGTACCCGACGGCTGTACCAAACCTAGCTGCCAATATATTGACCCCTTTTGGGTTTAGGTGTAACCCATTCTTCTTGTAGAGGTCATGCCTTCCCCAAAAGAGATCCCAATGATCCAAGAAGCCAAAACCCTGTCCTTTACACCAGCCCCTCAGCCACACATTAATTTTTCTTAACCTTCCATTTTTGTCCTCAGTTGCACTTGGCACAGGTAGCAAACCAGAGATCACCACCCTGGCTGTCCTATTTCTTAGTTTCTGTTCTAGCTCTCTGTAATCCTTTTTCAGTACTTCCTCCTTTTTATCTATGTCATTGGTACCCACATGTTACCAAGACATCAGGCTGTTCGCCTTCCCCTTTTAGAATACCCTGGACCCGATTTGAGATATCCCGCACCCTTGCACCAGGGAGGCAGCACACCATGCGGGCATACCTATTTGGCTCACAGAATCTCCTGTCTGTATTTCTGACAATGGAGTCCCCAATGACCACTGTATTCCTCTTTACCTTTTGGTTCTCCATGCCAGGCTCAGTGCCAGCGACCTGGTAACTGCTGCCAGCTTCTGTCAGGTCATCTCCCTCAACAGCATCCAACAAAATATACCTGTTACTGAGAGGGATATTCACAGGTGTGCTCTCCATTTTCCTGGTATTTTTCTTCTCTCCCCTGACAGTTACCCACTTACCTGACACATCTGGTCTTGGGGTAACTATGTCCCTGAAAGTTGAATCTATCAACTCCTCACTCTCCCTTACCAGCCGTTGGTCCTCAAGTTGCAGCTCCAGTTCCCCAACTCGGTCCTTAAGGAACAGCATCTCGGTGCACCTGACGCAGATGTGGCTATTTAGGAGGGTGGGACTCACCCATGGTTCCCACATCTGACATCCAGTACAAAGCACTAACCCCATAGGCATGACTGAGCTAAAATAATGCCACTTACCTTTCTCCTCGCCTGCTTTTGCCTAATTCACAATCCAATCTCACTTCTCACTCTTAGTTCACTGGTATCAGGCAATTCTTATATTGTGCACAGAATTTAACATTTATAAATTTCACCAGGTTTTGGTTCTTTTTTTAAAAATTTTTTTTATTTTTCACACCATAAATCACATTAACCATGGTACACACTTTTTCCTTTTCACACATATACAGTGCCATTTTCTCCCCCCACTCCTCCCATCCCATCCTCCCTACCTCCCCCCTCCCGTCCATTTAAGGTATACAATCTAGGATACATTAAACCAGTCAGACAATGTTGTCATTCAATAAAAATACACCAGAAATTCTACTGAGTCCATTCTTTTCATTTCCTTTTCCTTCCGTTAACTAAGGTAATGGTTGTCCCCGGTAGGTTTTCGCTATTGTATTTAATGTAAGGCTCCCATATTTGTTCGAATATTTCAATATTATTTCTTAAACTATATGTTATTTTTTCTAATGGAATACATTTATTCATTTCTATATACCATTGTTGTATTTTCAAATTATCTTCCAATTTCCAGGTTGACATAATACATTTTTTTGCTACGGCTATAGCTATCTTAACAAATCTTTTTTGTGCATCCTCCAAATCAATTCCAAATTCTTTGTTTTTTATGTTACTTAGGAGGAAGATCTCTGGATTCTTTGGTATATTGTTTTCTGTTATTTTATTTAATATCTGATTTAGATCTTCCCAAAATTTTTTTACTTTCTCACATGTCCAGATTGCATGAATTGTTGTTCCCATTTCTTTTTTACATCGAAAACATCTATCAGATACTGTTGGGTCCCATTTATTTAACTTTTGAGGTGTAATGTATAGCCTGTGTATCCAGTTATATTGTATCATACATAACCTCGTATTTATTGTATTTCTCATCGTTCCGGAGCATAACTTCTCCCATGTTTCCTTTTTTATCTTTATATTTAAATCTTGTTCCCATTTTTGATTAGTTTTACCATTTGTTTCCTCATTCTCCTTTTCTTGCAGTTTAATATACATATTTGTTATAAATCTTTTGATTATCATTGTATCTGTAATCACATATTCAAGGTTACTTCCCTCTGGCAAACTCAAGCTGCTTCCTAATTTATCCTTCAAGTAGGATCTCAATTGGTAATATGCCAGCGCTGTATCTTGAGTTATATTGTACTTATCTTTCATTTGTACAAAGGATAAGAATCTATTTCCTGAAAAACAATTTTCTATTCTTTTAATCCCTTTTTTTTCCCATTCTCTAAAGGAAAGGTTATCTATTGTAAAAGGGAGTAACTTGTTTTGCGTCAATATTAGTTTTGGTAATTGATAATTTGTTTTATTTCTTTCTACGTGAATCTTCTTCCAAATATTGAGGAGATGATGTAATACTGGAGAACTTCTATGTTGTACCAATTTTTCATCCCATTTATATAATATGTGTTCAGGTATCTTTTCCCCTATTTTATCTAATTCTAATCTCGTCCAATCTGGCTTTTCCCTTGTTTGATAAAAATCTGATAGGTATCTTAATTGTGCGGCTCTATAATAATTTTTGAAGTTTGGCAGTTGTAAGCCTCCTTGTTTATACCATTCTGTTAATTTATCTAGTGCTATCCTCGGTTTCCCCCCTCTCCATAAAAATTTCCTTATTATTTTCTTTAACTCCTTGAAGAATTTCTCTGTCAGTTGTATTGGCAATGCCTGAAATAAGTATAATATCCTTGGAAAAATGTTCATTTTAATACAGTTTATCCTTCCTATTAGTGTTAGTGGTAAATCTTTCCAATGCTCTAAATCGTCCTGTAATTTTTTCATTAGTGGATTATAATTGAGTTTATATAGTTGGCCGAGATTTTTGTTTATTTGTACACCTAGGTATCTTATTGCTTGCATTTGCCATCTAAATGGTGATTCCTTCTTAAATTTTGAGAAATCCGCATTATTCATAGGCATTGCTTCACTTTTATTTATGTTTATCTTGTAACCCGACACTTCTCCATATTCCTTCAATTTCTTATATAATTCTTTTATTGATAGTTCTGGTTCTGTTAAGTACACTATAACATCATCCGCAAATAAACTGATTTTATATTCCTTGTCTTTTATTTTTATTCCTTTTATATTATTATCTGTTCTTATCAATTCTGCTAGTGGTTCTATAGCTAACGCAAACAATAAAGGTGATAGTGGGCATCCCTGCCGTGTTGACCTGCTTAAGTTAAATTGCTTTAATACATGTCCATTTACTGTCACTTTCGCTAACGGTCCCTTATATAATGCTTTAATCCAATTAATATACTTCTCCGGTAAACTGAATTTTTGCAATACTTTGAACAAATAATTCCATTCTACTCTGTCAAAGGCCTTCTCTGCGTCTAAAGCAACTGCTACTGTAGGTGCTTTATTCCCTTCTACTGCATGAATTAAGTTAATAAATTTACAAATATTGTCTGTTGTGCGTCTTTTTTTGATAAATCCAGTTTGGTCTAAATTTACCATTTTCGGTACATACTCTGCTAATCTGTTTGCTAATAGTTTAGCTATTATCTTATAATCTGTGTTAAGTAAAGATATTGGTCTATATGATGCTGGTGCGAGTGGATCTTTCCCTTGCTTTAGTATTACTGTAATTATTGCTGTTTTACATGAATCTGGTAAGCTTTGTGTTTTATCAATCTGGTTGATTACTTCCAGGAGGGGCGGAATTAATAAGTCTTTAAATGTTTTGTAGAATTCTATTGGGAATCCATCCTCTCCTGGTGTCTTATTATTTGGTATTTTTTTTATTATCTCTTGTATTTCTACTATTCCAAATGGGTCTGTTAATTTATTTTGTTCCTCTATTTGTAGTTTTGGTAGTTCAATTTTAGTCAGAAATTCATCTATTTTCCCTTCTTTCCGTTCGTTTTCAGTTCGGTATAATTAATCATAGAATTCTCTAAAGTTTTCCTTAATTTCTTTTGGATTATATGTAATTTGTTTGTCTTTTTTCCTTGATGCCAATAGCATTTTCTTAGCTTGTTCTGTCTTAAGCTGCCATGCTAGGATTTTGTGCGATTTTTCACCTAGTTCATAATATTTCTGTTTTGTCTTCATTATATTCTTCTCCACCTTATATGTTTGTAGTGTTTCATATTTTATTTTTTTATCCGCCAATTCTCTTCTTTTAGTTGTATCTTCCTTCATTGCTAATTCCTTTTCTATATTTACTATTTCCCTTTCCAACTGCTCTGTTTCCTGATTATAGTCCTTCTTCATCTTGGTTACATAACTTATTATTTGCCCTCTAATGAATGCTTTCATTGCATCCCATAGTATAAACTTATCTTCCACTGATTCCGTATTTATTTCAAAATATATTTTTATTTGTTTTTCAATAAATTCTCTAAAATCCTGCCTTTTATGTAACATGGGGTTTAATCTCCATCTATACATTCTTGGAGGGATATCTTCTAACTTTACTGTCAATATTAAGGGTGAATGGTTCGATAGTATTCTAGCTTTATATTCTGTTTTTCTTACTCTATCTTGCATACGAACTGATAACAAAAATAGGTCTATTCTTTGGTATGTTTTATGTCTAGCCGAGTAATATGAATATTCCTTTTCCTTTGGGTGTTGTTTCCTCCATATATCCAAAAGTTGCATTTCTTCCATCGATTTAATTATAAATTTGGTTACTTTGTTCTTTCTGTTAATTTTTTTTCCCAGTTTTGTCCATATTTGAATCCAAATTCAGGTTGAAGTCCCCTCCTATTAATATGTTCCCTTGCGTATCTGCTACCTTCAAAAAGATATCTTGCATAAACTTTTGATCTTCTTCGTTAGGTGAATATACATTGAGTAGATTCCAAAACTCCGAATATATCTGACATTTTATCATTACATATCTCCCTGCTGGATCTATTATTTCCTCTTCTATTTTAAATGGCACATTTTTACTAATTAATATAGCTACTCCTCTTGCTTTTGAATTATATGATGCTGCTGTTACGTGTCCTACCCAATCTCTCTTTAATTTCTTGTGCTCCAATTCAGTTAAATGTGTTTCTTGCACAAATGCTATATCAATTTTTTCTTTTTTCAGTAAATTTAGCAGTTTCTTCCTTTTAATTTGGTTATGTATTCCATTAATATTTAAAGTCATATAGTTCAACATAGCCATTTTATACTTTGTTTATCTTCCCTTTCCGTTTCTCCATCATTACCTTTCCTTCTTATCCATTTCTGTTTTCTTGTTTTGAACCCTTTATAAGACAACATTCCTAAAACATCAAACATTTTCCTTATTCTCCTATTTAAAACTTCTTTAGCCCCAATCTCCCCTTCCCCTCCTGAGTTGTCCTTTATCCCTTGTCGGACAACCACATCTCCCCTCTCCATTTGGATTTGCGAATTCACTCGCAAGCGTCAGCTGATTTTGCAGTGACCGCAACTCCTCCCCACCCAGCCTCCCCCAGAAAAGATTTCACTTTTCATATGTAACAAAGGTCACTCTTTTAGTTCCCTCCTTATTCCCTCTATTCCATTTCCTTCCCTTATTAATTCTTGTCTATACTATCTATATTTTCCTCTAAATACGGATACATTCATGTATGCACATTATACATATACATACATATACCTCTTTACCCACATACATATAAATCGTGGACATTTTTACTCTTATTACATATCTTCATCTCTCTGATTGTTTTGTAGTTGTTCTGCAAATTTCCTTGCTTCCTCTGGATCCGAGAATAGTCTGTTTTGTTGTCCTGGAATAAATATTTTCAATACCGCTGGATGCTTTAGTATAAATTTATACCCTTTCTTCCATAAAATCGCCTTTGCTGTATTGAACTCCTTTCTCTTCTTCAGGAGTTCAAAACTTATATCTGGATAAATGAAGATTTTTTGCCCTTTGTACTCCAGTGGCTTGTTGCCCTCTCTTACTTTTTCCATTGTCTTCTCCAGTACCTTTTCTCTTGTAGTATATTTTAGGAATTTTACTAAAATAGATCTTGGCCTTTGTTGTGGTCGTGGTTTAAAGGCCAATGCTCTATGTGCCCTTTCTATTTCCATATCTTGCTGTAGTTCTGGACATCCTAGGATCCTGGGGATCCAATCTTTTATAAACTCTCTCATATTCTTGCCTTCTTCATCTTCCTTAAGGCCCACTATCTTTATGTTATTTCTTCTGTTATAATTTTCCATTATATCTATTTTCTGAGCTAACAGTTCTTGTGTCTCTATAACTTTTTTTATTAGATTCCTCTAATTTCTTTTTTAAGTCCTCTACCTCCATTTCTACTGCTGCTTCCCGCTCTTCCATCTTGTCCATTCTCTTTCCCATTTCTGTTAAGGTCATATCTATTTTATTCATTTTCTCTTCTGTATTGTTTATTCTTCTTCTTAAATCATTAAATTCTTGCGCTTGCCATTCTTTAAATGACTCCATGTATTCTTTAATAAGAGAAAGTATATCCTTTATCTTGCCTTTCCCTTCTTCTTCTATTTCACTGTACTCTTCCTCTTCTTCTTCTGGGTTGGCCATCTGTTGTTTCTTTGTTGCCCTTTTCTTCTCTTCTTTCTTGTTTTCTTTGTCTTCTATGTTCTCCTCTTGCTGCAGGTGTTCTGCAGCTGTCATTGCCGGCTGTGGAGATCGACTCCCCAGCTGGTCACCCCTCCCGTCGGTGTGTTTTTTTTTCATGCGCATCGCGCATGCGCGAGGAGTTGCGCATGCGCGGTTGCGCAATTTTACTCGGCTCAGCGAGCCATTTTTGTAGTCCACTTTCTACCGACCTGAGGGAGCGGGTTTCTCTCTCCACCGCGGGCCTCTTCGAACAGGTAAGGCCTTCTCCTTCTTCTTCCGTTGTCTTCTCTTCCTCTCTTCTTACCGTTGATTTCGATTTTTCTTTTTTCATCGCCATCTTCTTTCCACCTTTATATTCACTTTTCTTTAATTTTTATTTTTGTGCCTTTCTGTTTTCCTTTGTTTTTTCCGACTTTTCTGTAGAGGGCTGGAGTTCACCGTCCGGCTACTACTCCATCACGTGACTTCCTCAGGTTTTGGTTCTTGAAAGGTAAATGGTTACCACTCAGGACGGTTCTTGTCAGTTTTCAGACAGAGATTTGTTGTTCGTTGGATACAAACTGATTCCTTCTGCTCAGCCACATCAGCGTCTTGCTGAAGAAACTTGCTCCATCAGAGTTTTCCAGATAATAACTTCTTTCTTTCAGGATACCACAGAGTACCTTTTCTGTTTCCCTTATTTCAAATGAAACATTATACTGCCAGCCGTCTCCTCTTGTATGGATCACAAGGGCTTTGAACAGGCTGAACTAAGAACTCACAACTCGTCTTCAAAATGGGGTTTCCACAAGCTTGCCTGCTTGTTATGTTCCAGTCCCAGCTGCTGCTGCTGAACTGTAAAACTGTAGAACTGAATTCTCTCTCTCACACACACACACACACACTCGGAGAAAACCACATGACCTAAGAACAGCCAACTGCACTCAGACTGCGGCTCTGGACAATCTTCTGAGTCCTTTCATCTGTTGCTTTCCAAAGCAATAATCCATTACTCCACAGCATGTCCAATTAACACCTACTTGTGAAGTCCTTATAGGCATCTTTCAAAGTTTTTGCAAAGGCACCCAG
Source organism: Narcine bancroftii (assembly GCF_036971445.1). Lineage (NCBI taxonomy): Eukaryota > Metazoa > Chordata > Chondrichthyes > Torpediniformes > Narcinidae > Narcine > Narcine bancroftii. The sequence continues at coordinate 14,155,750 of NC_091473.1, forward strand.
AGCCTTAACTGTCTGGTTAGAGCAGAGCTCTGGCATTTTAAATAAGATTACACTAAAAATAACCTGTCACAATTTATCTCCTTTAAAACATAACTATATACAAAATAAAATATATCATAATCTGTCACAAGCTGAAGAACCAGCTCCAATTTTCTCTTTGTTGCTTCCATTATGAGCCATATGGTTGCTGTAGCGTTTAGCACAACGCCTTTACAGTGCCAGCAATTGGGACCGGACTGGAGTTCGAACCCTGCACTGTCTGTAAAGAGTTTGTACATTCTCCCTGTGTCTATGTGGGTTTTCTTCAGGGGCTCTGTTGCAGGGGTGTAGGTTAATGGGGTGTAAATTGGGTGGCATGGACTTGTGGTCGAAATGGCTGCATGTCTAAATTAATATTTTTTAAAAATCAGTACTGTAATTTGCAGCATTGCAGCCCCTGGAATTTTGCTTCTTCATCTATGCCCTGAGAATTCACTTATATTTCATGTTGCAACTCTTCTGGAATTTCCTTCCAGCCAGGAGGCCTGATATCAATGGAGAGTAAAAATACCAAGTGATTGGACCCAGCAAAATTAGACAGGGTTGTTCGGACTGGCACAAAATTAGCACCAGCTTATTAGTGCAACTAAAGTGCCAAGAAAATTCTAGACAATACAGCATGGTGTCTCACAGTTCTGGGGGCATGTGTTTGATTATGATTTTGGCTGCTGCCAATGTGTTGTTTGCTCAATATCTGCATAGATTTACTCCAGGTGATGCAGATTCTTTCTACATCCCAAAAATATGTGTTGGTTAGTTGGCTGCTATAAATTACTACTTGGTCTAGGAAAGGCAAAAAAAAATTAAAGAAGAGTTGATGGGCATGTGAGGGAGGATAGGTTGCAGAGCAACAAGGAAATTAAAGGACAGGAAGTAGTGCTCGAGGCAATTCAAAAGAAGATGCAAAACCGAGAGCTGGCACAAATTTGATGGCTTGTCTTGTCATTACAAGTAAGCAAGCACAAGGTCATTAGATTTGCTATCATTGGGTAGAGAATTCATAAAATGGCAGTTGAATACCATATTATTGCCAAGAAATGAAAAAAGGCAAGACATTTGTTAAAGCAAGAGCTTAATTTAATCACCTAATGATTGATTTCATTGGTGCAGAGTGGAGCTATCCCTGTGCAAACTGGCAGCGATATTTCCAATTTGATAACAATGATCCCACCTCAAATCACACCAGTGATTGTGAAGCCTTTTCACATATCCCAACATTTTAATTTATTTCTATATTTTTCTCCTGTAACTACCAGTTATGCTTTCTTTGAAACCTTTCTTGAACTGCCCATTCAGAGATAGGTTCAGACAAAACATTTTTGGCCATGTGGCAGGATAAAGTGAGGAACAGTGATGTAGCAACTTGTTTTATATTTCATCGATTAAAATCAAAAGAAATAAAAATGGTGGAAGATCTAAAATAGGATTCCACTGGTTGTTCATCACCATCACACAGAAGCAAAAGGGCCCAGTGGTGACCCAGTAGTGACTTCAGTGGTTGAACCTGTAGAGTTTAAGCTCAAAGACTGAAACAAACTGATTATCTTTGGTGGATGGTTTGAGGTCCAGAGGTTACAGGTATAAAGTAGAGAGTGTGGTTGGTGTACCCTGCAGCAAATGAAAGAAAAAAAACCACACTGAAGCTGTGAGTGAGTTGAACCAAGCAACTGACTTTACTGGAACTCTCCAAGAGCTCATCAGTACCATTCCACCAGGACCATTGTGATGTCAGTGCGAGCCTGCACCTCCGTGACCCAGTTCGCTTGTGCATCAGAGCAGCTCACTACATGACACCCCCAAAATTAGTGTTTGGAGGTGCAGAGTCCACAGTCATAAACAGTTTGTACATTTGGGAGCCAACCTCTCCGCTGCGGGGGTGGAATTTTCTGATTGGTCGAGATCAAGGTGTGCTGGTTTGAGGTGATTGACCATGAATATTTTCTGCCTACCCCAATGTCCAAAAGACACATAGTCCCATTGTGACATAACACCTTGCATGGACCCTTGAATGGCACTGAAGGGACATCCAGTCATGCCTCTCTTTATGAAGATGTATTCACAGTCTTCAAGATTCTTTAGGATGTGGGATGGAGCTGGACTGTGGTGTGAGGTTAGGAAGGTGCCCATCTTCTCATCAAGTTACTTTGCAGTGCTGTATGTGTTTCCTCCTGCGCTTAGAATTAGAAGGGGGTTAGATTAGTTAAGTTAATAGTAATAAGTTAAAGTTTGATCCTGTTTTCATGTTTAAAGATAATTAAAAGCAATATTTATTTAAGTAACTATTTGTCTTGATGAATTTCTATTGCTGCTGGGTTTTGGGGTCCTCTGAGCCCGTAACAGCTGTTATTGTTGATGGCAGTGAGGGACGGTCCTGACTTCCTGGTGCAGGTGTCTCAGTTCGAGGGGGGCAAGATGCTGACCTCCACCCCTGTGTCCATGAGGAAACGCTGCCCTGAGTGCCAGTCCCATAGGTAAAGGACGCTGTTTCAGCGAAGGCTGGCCATGGTGTTTCCCAAATGGGAGCAAGGTGGATGGCAACGGCAGGCTCCAGAACACCTTTTCTGACGGTAAAAACACCACTGCTCCAAATTTGAGTGTCTACCTGCTGCAGCTGTCGCTGACCTCTTTGGTGGAGTGGGAGAGAGATGATTCACTGGGTGTGGCGCAGGTCAATGGATGCCACGCCATAGTACTTGGCTTGCCACAGGACATCCACATGGGCTGCTAACCTGTGTGGGTTGCTGAAGTTATTATTCGCGAGGAGTAAGTAGATGTCTCCTGGCATCTGTTTGAGAAATATCTGCTCGATCAGTAAGCAAGGCCTGTGGCTGTCCATTAACACCAGCATAATGTTCATGAGGTCGGACATGTGGAGCAGCCGTGCCAATCATTTGTGGCAGGAAAGGCCAAAGATGCGAATAAGGAGCGCTTTAATTGCCTCATACCTGTTGGCAGCTGGCGGCTAATGCAAGAAGTCAATGATTCGTCCAGCAGTCTCCTAATTAAGCGAACTGACCACGTAGTAATATCTTATGGATTCTGTGGTGATCTGCCTGACCTGAAATTGGGCCTCATCTTGTTCAAACCAGACTAGTGTCTGTGAGGTCCAAACGTTTGGCAGCTTCAGCGAGACTGTGTTGTTCATTGTGGAGTGTAAAATGGTGTTTTGGACCGTCGGGGTCACCACTGTGGTTGCTTTGCTGTGCAGAGGATGAAAGAAAAAAATCGCACAGAATTTTTGAGTGAGTTGAACCAATCAACTCTCTGAGAGCTTATCAGCACCACTCCGATGATTCTTTGTACCCACCCCTCCCCCCCGCCCCCCGCCCCTCACCTCCATCAAGTCCATTGTGTTGTCAGCCCAGTGTGAGCCTTCCCTTCCATGACCCGGTTCGCATGCAGATCTGTGCAGCCCACTATAAGAGGAAGAATATTAGAGTGGCAGGAGGAACAATATTTTGTGTATTATGTATGAAGTTTAAGTTTATTTGTTACTAAATACCCAGTGCAGTGAGAAAGGTTCTTGTGCAAACAGACTAATGTTCATTCAACCCTGTAAAGAACAGAATTTGCAGAGTCTAAGATTATAATGAATGTGGTTGGAATCTGGAATTCATAGCCAGGAGATGTGGTGCAGGCAGGTTCCACAGAGGCCTTCAAGAGAGAGTTGTTTAGGTACATGGTGAAGAAACTTCTGCAAGGCAACAAAGTTGGGGAAAGTGTAGAACTATTGAGTTGCTCTGGTAGAGAATCAGTCCATATTCAAAGGGTCAAATGGCCTCCAATGTTGTAATCACATCACTTGTTAATATTGACTGAGGACACAATTAGGATCAGTTGTGATCACATACCCCCTTTCCAGTGCAATCATATTACATCCTCTAATTCTAATCATCATGAATAATGGTCCCTACCTTACCCATAAATTGTTACCAGGACCCTGGTTGTCACTTCTCATTTCCTTCACCTGGTTATAGGCCTCTTGGCTGTAAAGCAAGTTTTGGACATTTTGCAATCAAAAGTGCATACAGTGGGCCAGCACCCATAATTGATGAAGGGCCCAGGTCTAAATATTGGTTGCCCTTTACTTCCCATGCATGACCTGCTATTTCTCCAGCACATTTGTACATTGCACTTGATTCCAGCATTTGCAGACTTTCCTGTTTTGCAGTATCTGATGACATCACTGAAGGATTTCAGAGCTGTTTCATACTTACTGTTCCTACTTTGCCAAATATGCCTTCACTTTAAGGAGATTAAACAATTTCTCACTGATTCTCAAACTGAAAATCTGTTTCTGACTATTTCACTTATTAACAGTATAATTTGCTATGTGGCAAAACTGCTGCCTCATCACTCCAGTGTCTCGGGAGTAATCTTGACCTCAGGAGCTGTCTATGTGGTGTTTGCATGTTCTCCCTTTGACGATACATTTTCCCTAAGTGGTCTGGTTTCAACCCACATTCAAAAGGCATCATTAGCCACTGTTAATCATTCCTTAATGTAGGTAAGTAGCAAAAGAATCAAAGAGGAATTGATGACGATGAATGAGAGAAAAAAATAAGTTTGAGGTTAATGGGAAATGAGGACAATGGGAAATAGTTCTGATTGCTCTACTAGTGGTTCTTGTGACAAAATAAGTATACTGTTGTCACCCTCAAGATCCGCTACTGGTGAATAACTAGTCATTGTTACGTGTTCCTCTCTCATCACCAGCGATCTCAACTGCCTTTCCAGGTCAGCCAGAATTTCATGGGCACCTCCTCCAACCCTGTCTATTTTCACAGTGCTCTTGATATATATCAGTAAAACCAAGCATATACAAGGTAAGCATTTCGCAGGAGACCAGCTCCTGTTCCCACTCTGACTTATGTCCTCAACCTTCTCTATTGCCAGGGTGAGGTTGAAAGAAAATAGTATAACACCTCATATTCTGCCTGTGTAGTCAATAGAGTACCTAATCAATGTTCTGATTTTTGGTAACCCACAGCTATTGTGCTCTCTCCTTCTGAATAACCTGGATATCTGACCTCTCCCCAGTCCTTTCCCCAAGCCTCTTGCCACCAAGTTTCATTCCCTGCTGTCACCTGATTCTATCTTATTATCCCTCCCTTTTCTGCATCCACTTATCTCATTGCTCACTGATCAGATTCCAGCACCTACAGCCTCTTTTGTCTCCACATCATCTACCAGCCACAGTCTCAACTTTTACCATCCCCTCCGCCGCACCCCCTGGCCGTGCCCTACCCTCTCACATCTTTATATGGGCTATCTTCCTTCTAGGCTCTCAATACATTTGCAGAGTCCCATCCTAAAATGTCAACCATTCCTCAGGCTTCACAAATGCTGCCTGAACCACTGAATTTCTCCAGCAAATTGTCTTTTTTGTTCCAGATTCCAGCATCTGCAGTCTCTTGTCCCTCCACTCCTGTGTTTATCATGGCTGATGTACAAAAGACAGGAATCAGGCTTTTGAATCTGCTCTAGCATTTGATATGATCACAGCTGATCTGAAAATAATCGTAATTCCATCTACTCATAGCAGTCTAAATTCCTCTATGGTGTATGCAAATCAGTGAAGTATGTGCATATGATGTATGTCTACATGTGCAGTAAAATTATGCGATTAATGTAGTTTTAGTGTGAAAGGAATATTTGGCTCATGGTGAGGGTCCTAGATCCGTACTGAATGTCACTAATTGGAGAGATTTAATAAACAAGATGCCACGGTTCTAGCAGCTGTCTGTTTCTCCCTGATTCTCACAATTATCAATGAATGGTTTATTTATAACATAGAACATTGTAGCACAGTAAAGGTCCTTCAGTCCATGATGTTGTGCCAACCTATATAAACTTATTTCAGTACAATCTAGTCCATCCTAACCACACACCCAAAATCCTCTATTTTTTTCTTACATCCATGTGGCCATTTAAGAGTCTTTTAAATGTCCCTATTGTACCAACCTTTACCACCACTGCCAGCAATGCATTCCTTGCACCCACCTTCTCTGTGTGTATAAAAAAAAAACTTATCTCTGGTGTCTGCCCTAAATTTTCCTTCACTCACTTTAAACAGATGTCCTCTGGTACATATTTATGATGTATACAAATATGTGAGTGTGTGTGAGTGTGTGTGAGTGTGTGTAAGTGTGTGTAAGTGTGTGTGTGTGTATAAGTGTGTGTGTGTGTGTGTATAAGTGTGTGTGTGTGTGTGTGTGTGTATAAGTGTGTGTGTGTGTGTGTATAAGTGTGTGTGTGTGTGTGTATAAGTGTGTGTGTGTGTGTATAAGTGTGTGTGTGTGTGTATAAGTGTGTGTGTGTATAAGTGTGTGTGTGTATAAGTGTGTGTGTGTGTATAAGTGTGTGTGTGTATAAGTGTGTGTGTGTATAAGTGTGTGTGTGTATAAGTGTGTGTGTGTGTATAAGTGTGTGTGTGTATAAGTGTGTGTGTGTATAAGTGTGTGTGTGTATAAGTGTGTGTGTGTATAAGTGTGTGTGTGTATAAGTGTGTGTGTATAAGTGTGTGTGTGTGTATAAGTGTGTGTGTCTATGTACATATATGTATTCATACATATATGTGTATGAAAAACTCATGCAGTTTGGTATGCAGAGCTTTTCTGCCAGTTTTCCAGACCTCTGGGGGATTCCATCCATACCTGCTGCTTTGCCACTTTTCAGTTGTTCAATTGCCTTATATGTCTCTTCCCGGGTAAGGACCTCATCCAGCTCTAGACTCAAGGGTTGTTGAGGGAGCTGGTGCAGGGCAGATTCTTGGACTGAGCAGTTGGCACTGAAAAGGGATTGGAAGTGTTCTGACCATCGATTGAGGATGGAGATCTTGCAAAGCTCTGCATACCAGACTGCATGAGTTTTTCATGCTCTGCTGGGACCAAGGAAAGCTGGCTCAGGACCTTCGTGATGCCATCATCATCACCCTCTACAAAAACAAAGGCGAGAAATCAGACTGCTCAAACTACAGGGGAATCACGCTGCTCTCCATTGCAGGCAAAATCTTCGCTAGGATTCTCCTTAATAGACTAATACCTAGTGTCGCCGAAAATGTCCTCCCAGAATCACAGTGTGACTTTCGCACAAACAGAGGAACTACTGACATGGTCTTTGCCCTCAGACAGCTCCAAGAAAAGTGCAGAGAACAAAACAAAGGACTCTACATCACCTTTGTTTACCTCACCAAAGCCTTTGACACCGTGAGCAGGAAAGGGCTTTGGCATATACTAGAGCGCCTCGGATGCCCCCCCAAGTTCCTCAACATGGTTATCCAACTGCACGAAAACCAACAAGGTTGGGTCAGATACAGCAATGAGCTCTCCGAACCCTTCACCATTGACAACGGCATGAAGCAAGGCTGTGTCCTCGCACCAACCCTCTTTACTATCTTTTTCAGCATGATGCTGAAACAAGCCAATAAAGACCTCAACAATGAAGACAGTGTTTACATCCGGTACCGCACGGATGGTAGTCTCTTCAATCTGAGGCGCCTGCAAGCTCACACCAAGACACAAGAGCAACTTGTCTGTGAACTACTCTTTGCAGACGATGCCTCTTTAGTTGCCCATTCAGAGCCAGCTCTCCAGCGCTTGACGTCCTGTTTTGTGGAAACTGCCAAAATGTTTGGCCTGGAAGTCAGCCTGAAGAAAACTGAGGTCCTCCATCAGCCAGCTCCCCACCATGACCACCAGCCCCCCCACATCTCCATCGGGCACACAGAACTCAAAACGGTCAACCAGTTTACCTACCTCGGCTGCACCATTTCATCTGATGCAAGGATAGACAACGAGATAGACAACAGACTCGCCAAAGCAAATAGTGCCTTTGGAAGACTACACAAAAGAGTCTGGAAAAACAACCACCTGAAGAAACACACAAAGATCAGCGTGTACAGAGCCGTTGTCATACCCACGCTCCTGTTCGGCTCTGAATCATGGGTCCTCTACCGGCATCACCTACGGCTCCTAGAACACTTCCATCAGCGCTGTCTCCGCTCCATCCTCAACATTCATTGGAATGACTTCATCACCAACATCGAAGTATTCGAGCTGGCAGAGTCCACAAGCATCGAATCCATGCTGCTGAAGACCCAACTGCGCTGGGTGGGTCACGTCTCCAGAATAGAGGACCATTGCCTTCCCAAGATCGTGTTCTATGGCGAGCTCTCCACTGGCCACCGAGACAGAGGTGCACCAAAGAAATCTCTTGGTGCCTGCCACATTGACCACCGCCAGTGGGCTGATATCGCCTCCAACCATGCATCTTGACGCCTCATAGTTCAGCGGGTAGCAACCTCCTTTGAAGAAGACCGCAGAGCCCACCTCACTGACAAAAGACAAAGGAGGAAAAACCCAACCCCAACCAACCAATTTTCCCTTGCAACCGCTGCAACCGTGCCTGCCTGTCCCGCTTCGGACTTGTCGGTCACCAACGAGCCTGCAGCAGACGTGGACATACCCCTCCATAAATCTTCATCCGTGAAGCCAAGCCAAAGAAAAAGAAAGACATATGTATGTGATATATATTATAATATATATTACATAATGTTTAGGACAAATAGACTTTTTTCCTTGATTTGCCCCTGTGCTCCACAGTTTTAAAAATATAATCAAGCAATTCACATGTAATTAAAGTGCGTATTCCAGAGTTTATTCAAGGTTATTTGGGCAATTTTGGTTTAACCATGTAGTAATTATATCCACTATATATACATACCGATATATTTATATCAGTGGACTGAAACATTTAAGAACATCCACTTGAATGAATATGCAACAGGTGTCACCGACTTCATCAAGACCTGCGTGGATGAGTGTGTGCCCACACATACATATCGGGTGTTCCCCAACCAGAAGCTCTAGATGAATCTGAGAATTTGCAACCTGCTGAGGGTGAGAACAAGAGTGTTTCTCAGGGATTGGGATCTTTACAAGAAGTCCAGGTACAACCTGTGGTAGACCAGAAGCAAAATGGCAATTCTAGAGGAAGCTAGAGGCAGAGACAGATACACACCAGCTGAAGCAAAGAGTGCAGGCCATTACTTGCCTACTAAGTGAGGGTGAACACTATAGATGGCTGTGATGCTTCATTCCAGATTAGTTGAACATCTTCTCTGCACCCTTTGAGAAGAACCAAACAGTGCCTACTAGAATCCCTGAAAAGGCTGAGGACCCTGTGATGTCTGTCTCTGAGGGCGAAATCAGAACATCATTCAAGAGGGTGAACCCTCACAAGGCATCAGGACCTGACAGCGTACCTGGCAGGGTACTGAAAACCTGCACCAATCAACTAGGTGGAGCTTTCACGGACATTTTCAACCTCTTATTGCCGCAGTCAAAGGATCCCACCTGATTCAAAAAGGCATAAATCATCTCAGTACGCAAGAAAAGTAGTGTGAGCTGCCTCAACCGCTATTGCCCAGTTGCACTAACTTCTACTGTGATTAAATGCTTTGAGAGGCTGGTCATGGCCAGAATTAACATGTATCTAAGCAAAAATCTGGACCCACTGCAATTCACCTATCATCATTATTGCCCCACAGCAGATGCGATATTGTTGGCTTGCCACTCAGCTTTGAATTACCTCAAAAACAGCAATTCAAGGATACGGCTGCTCATCGACTACAGCTCGGCCTTCACTACCATTAGTCCCTAAGTGCTGGTCAAGAAGCTACAAACTCTAGGCCTCTGTACCCCAATCTACAACTGGATCCTTGACTTTCTCATCAGAAGACCACAGTCAGTACAAATTGGAAACAACATCTCCTCTTCACTGATCATCAATACAGGGGTATCCCAAGGATGCATCCTTACCTCACTGCTCCTCTCATGATAAGCCCATGAATGTGTGGCCAGGCACAATGACAATGCTATCTATGTTGGCCGATGACACCACAGAATCACAAACAACAATGAGGAAGCATATAGAAGGGAGATAGATCTGCTTGTTGAATGGTGTAATGACAACAACTTAGCAAAACCAAGGAGAAGGAAGTCAGGTGAATGCGATCCAGTCCTCATTGAGGGCTAGAAATGGAGAAGGTCAAGAACTTCAAATTCCTGGGTGTCAAAATCTTCAAAGATCTGTCCTGGAGCTTCCACATTGATGCAATCACAAAGAAGGCTCTCCAGTGGCTATACTTTGAGGTGTCTGAGAAGATTTGGGATGTCACTGAAAACCCTCAAAATTGTCTACAGGTGTACTGTGGAGAGCATTCTGGCGGTTGCATCACTGCTTGGTATGGAAGCACCAACTCTCAAGGCAAGAATAAACTCCAGAGGGTTGTTAACTTGGCCTGTGACATCACAGGCACCAGTCTTCACTCCATCAAGGACATCTGCATGAGCTAGTGTCTTAAAAAAACAGCCCCTATCCTCAAAGACCCCCCACTACGCAGGCCACGGCCTTCTAACTCTGCTACCATTGGGAAAAGGATACAGGAGCCTAAAGATGACCACTCAACGGCACAAGGACAGCTTCTTCCCCACTGTTTCAGATTCCTCCCTTATTTTTCATGCACTACTATTTTAATTTAAAAAAATTTATAGTTGTGTTGTAAGCTGATGCTGCAAAACACTGAATTTCATGACTTGTTCATGACAATAAATTCTGATTCTGGTTTCCTATTTTGAGGCCACCATAATGTTTGGGATATTTGGCTTCACTGGTGTTTATGAGTACTCAGGTATGTTTAATTGCTTCATTGGTGCAGGTATAAGAGAACTAGGCTTGCTTCTAAGTTTTTTGATCACCTTTGGAGTCTAATTGCCATTTTTCAACATGAGGATCAGAGTTGTGCCAATGAAAGTCTAAGAAACCACTGAGGCTGAAAAACAAGAAAAAAAACAATAAGCGACATCGTCCAAATCTTAATATTACCAAAATCAATTATTTAGAATATCATTAAGAAGAAAGAAGGTGTATTCAAATATCGCAAAGGACTAGTAGGCTAAGGAAGACTTCCACACTGGATTACAGAATTCAATGTAATGAAGAAAAATCCCCAAACACCTGTCCAACAGATCAGAAATACTTTTTAGGAGGCAGATCATGGATGTGGTTGTGTCAGTGACTACTGTCTACAGATGACTTCATGTTCAAAAGTTTGCAAGATGCAAACCACTCGAAGCAAAGGTTAAAAAAAACTCCACAACTCGTGTGGAAAAGCACAGAGCTACAAATTCAGAGCTATGGGGCAGAAGTCAATGAAACTGTAGTTTCATATTAATGAGGGACCTGAGTCCATTTTTCAACTTCAAAATAACTTTTTGAAAGGTATTGGGCTCAAGAATCTCGCAACTGATCTTGCTGGCAAGATTGTAACTACTCGAGAGAAGACATTGAACAACACTGAGAATTTCAGAGAGCAATAACAAAGGCTGGAGTTTCAAAGTGTGAGGTCCCTTTCCCCCTGGCACCTTGTCCCAGGAATTAACGGGGAAATAACTGGTTAAGGATCCAGTTGAAAAGGAAAACAATTAGCATGCCAGCATCAAATCACACCAGGGATTGACGGCCTCTACCTCAACTCATGTCCCTGGCATCAGCTGATACCAGCGTGCTGATTAAAACAGTGGAAAAAGGACAGCAGAAAGTCACCTACTTCTGGTTGAAGGTAGACTGTCCGATCCCCAGGGATGAGTTGTGTTCTGTGGAAAAGCAGTCAATGTCCCGGTTAAAGGTGGCCCAGTGGAAATAGCACAAACGGTTTCCTATCCTGGGACACAGCATGGCCAATTAACTGGGATGCCAGTGGAAAAAGGGCTTGTGAGTGACAGGAGCTTCTGTGTCAATGTAACAAGAGACAAATACATTAAATAAGTAAATTAAAAGTGGACAAATGTTTCATCAAATCAAAGAAAGGAACCATATCTTTATCATGCAAGTCAGCTCCCAAGATGGCTTACCAAACAAACTGCAGGAGTGAGATATTTTTCACAACTGGGAAGCTTATGCAGAAAGGAGTTTAGGGAATCTGCTTGTATGTCCGGGGCATAACAAAAGAAAGCAAAATTATTGCAATGCTCAACTGTGACTAACTGGACAGCGTAGCTAATTCCAGATGAAGGTTCATACTTGTAAATTTTGCCGTGTGCCGCTCCTAATGTGTACAGTGAACTTGAAAAAGTATTCAGGTAATTGAAGACTGGAGTTTAAATGAAAATTTTGGTATGTTGCCATTGACAGTTAATAGAAAAATTTTAAATTTAGACAATGATTTTGTCATTATGCTGGTATACCAGCCAATGGAACATGATAAGCATCGACTGGAATATAAAATAGAATAGAATACAATAAACACATACAATAAAAAATACACAATAAACCATGTACAACAAGATAGCAATATTCTAAAATATATTGTTAAAAAAAGATTACTGATTCTGAACTATAAGTGCAACACCACTCAACACCGTGAATTGGTATTTTACATTATCACAGCTTCATGAAAAAAGCTCTTTTTAAATCTGATAGTTCTTGAGTGAAGGCTCCTATAAACATCTGTCCGATGGTAGGAGAATAAATAGTTCATGGTTAGGGTGTGTTGCGTCTGTAATGATATTCCTTGCCCTGTCCAAACATTGTTCCCTATAGATAGATTCGATGGTAGGCAATTGCATTCCAGCAATCCGTTGGGCACCATCAATAACTCCAAAAGACTGAAGTTGAGCAAACTGATAGGCCTTTATTTGCTATAGAACAAAGGCACATCCATGCTGCTTGACTGTCCTGCACTGGGGAGAAGGCTGTGGAACTGTCACTTTTATTCAAGGGCCACAGGTAGAGTCGGCCAATGGGTGTGCTCAAATAGATAATAGTAGTTTACCACAGACATATAGCATGGTAACAAGCCATTTCGGACCTTGAGCCCATGTCACCTAATTATACCCAATTAACCTACAAACTCCAGTATGTTTCAAATGGTGAGAGGAAACCGGAGCCCCTGCAGACATGGGAGAACGCACACAGAAATGGTGAGGACATACAAACTCCTTGCAGACAGTGCAAGATTTGAACCCTGAACCTGATCACTGCCTTTGAAACAGCATTGCACTAACCACCAACAATTTGTAGCTCTTTATACTAATCATCTAAGATTGAATTACGAAGTTTGGCTCAAAATATTAAACTTGGCCAGGAAAATATGTTCGGTATGAATGCTCAAAGTATTGCTCAGAAATATTGAGAAAGCATTCAGAAATCTCCAAACCAAAATCTACTCTGAGCCCTGACCTGCCCCATGAGTTGAAGAGCTAGGGTAGGAAGAGTTGGATCAAGAATGAAATGGAATTCTGGCAGAATGTAACCAGAGTGATTGAGCATAGCTAATTGTGGTAGAACCCTAAGCCAGCCAGTTATGTGATGGTTACACTGACACTGAAGCAGTATTGCCCATTTCACAGGTTGGCAGGAGATAAAGTTTTCACTGTTAAATCTGACACTGGATATGTATAGCAGATATCAAGAATGAGCAATATTTAACAATAAATACCCATAAAATCAATGGTGTGAGATCATTGCCAGAGTTTAGAGGCTACCATTGGACAAGATACAGCAAAATGCAGAACATTGCCTTCTTATATCACAAGGTTTTAAAGGATGAACACAATGAATGTCCAACAAAAGTAAGTGTGCATTTGTAGAAATAATTTACTTTGGACAAAAAGTAAATGGAATGCAACCAGTCAAAGAAAATGAGAACCTGGCAAAACAGGATCATTTTTCAGCCTGCTGCGGGACTATGTTAGATTTTTGTCAGGTACTGACTGTCATTTCTTCAGTTTCTGAAGGAAAATGAGAAATAGAATTGAGAGTAAGAACACCAAAAGACTGATGACATAAAAGGAGTCAGGGAAATGGGACTCTTTTGTTTCTCTGTACTATAACTGAAACATGGAAGATATGCTTTACACTCAGCATCTACCCCACCCCCCATCCCCTTCATCACACCATGACAATAAAGGTCCACGTGAGACCCTGGAAAATATTGATCTCTTCCTGTGTCTTGGAGTCATCACTTGGTGAAAGTAGACAATGATAATGAAATTCATCACCATATTTACTGCACCAGCATTAGCCTTTGGCCATCCAAGGAAAAGCGTGTTCGAAGCTCAAGATCTCAGACTTGGCACAAAACTTGTCTATCAGGTAGCAATGATGACTGCCCATCTGTAATTTTGAGACCTGGACTACCTGCAGCTGTGATCTGAAGCCTTTGGAAATTATACCACCTAAGCTGTTGCTGCAAAGTCATCCAAATTTCTGGCAGAACAGAGCCAAAATACTCCCAGGTCCCAGTTACACCCAGCTTTGCTGAACTGGCCACGCTTTTGTCATGCCTAACACCAAACCCGTGAAACCTACCCTCTACTCTCAGCTCTGAAAAAATAAAAATAAAAATTCAAGAAATTTCCTAAAAAAAAACATATATCACCGATGACTCATGGGATCTCCTGGGCCATGACCACTCAAAATAAAGGAGTGTTCAGAATGGCATTGAGAACCTGGCATCTTTACGATGGGAGCACAAAGAACCCTGAAGTAAATGGCAGAAGGAGTGCACCAATTCCCAAACTATCCATAACACCCCCAAATTCGCCCGTCAAAAACTTTGTGGAAGAGTCTGTGGTTCCCAGATTGACCTCATCAGACCCTCAAAATCAACAGTACTAGAGAGGAGACAAGTTATGCTCTGTCCTAACAGAAGGATAGAAGATTAAGTATCCAAAAGCAAGTTTCAGAATCAAAAAAATGTGAACACTATAATCAAAATCAGGATGACAAAGTGTCACAAGGGAAAAAGTGAAGTCCTTAGTGATATAGAAGCTTCCAGTGAGAGCTATTAAAGAATCTGCAATGTCCTTCTTAAATATTACTAACTTTAGACCAGGAAATATTAATTGTAGTTCCTTTATTGTGAAACTGAAGTGTCGGATCAAGGGCTGCAGTAAAGGAGAATATGAAGGTGAGAGCAGCAGGAGAGGGATGGTGAATCAGGAATTGATGGGCTGATATCATGTTTCTGTCACCTTGCTCTAAGTAAACACACTAATGCTATTCTGAAGGAGTGCTGCACTTCTAGATGTATTGTCTTTCTTATGAGACCTTACCCCAATTTCCAGGTTGGAATTATAGAACTATAGTTTGAAACATAGCCATAGATTTTTATCCCAGAATCTTGACTGATTCTTACCCTCACCAATGAACAGCATTAAAGCAGGTTAACCTAGAATTTCATGCAGTTTTCCCAGGGTTACACTGACGAAAATTCAATTTGAGGGAGGGGGTGCGTATTCAAGAGTGTGGCTATAGTCAATCACTTGCCTGGACTTTTCTTCTCCTTTCACAACTATCACCTGGGCTCAATGATGTTTTCATTGAGCAGCCGCTGTGTCTCAGCACTGATAAATTCCCACTCCACCACACTGTATCACCTGCTCTTTATAGCAGGTTTGCAATCAGGAGTCAGGTTTGGAAACAGTTGGTGGGGGGGGGATTAATATTTAGGGTGGAGAGACCACATTTGGAGTCCGGCTTTTGGGACCTTCCGTTCTGCATCGTGATTGGAGGGAGTGGGCCGGAGTACTTCATGGTTGCGCTTTTAAGATGACACAGGAAGTCCAGGCCCAGCAACACAGGTGTGGAACCTACAAAATTCCCCCCGTTTACAGTTAGATGTACTATACAATACCCCTGGATTGTTGCAGAGTGCGAGTGCGAAGTTAGGAAAATACGATAGTCCATCAGGTACACTCTTGCGTGGCTCGGCAGAGCTGACGCAAAGTTTATAAAAGTCTCAGTGGAGTCAGTGTCCAGTAAGTAATCAGTCAAATGTCTGTTTACCCTTACCTCCATCGTCCAGTTATTCAATTAGTGAGGTATTACTTGATCCAGGACGATCAATGCCAGTGCTCCGCTAAACCTCTTTGCTCACCATGCTGATATCGACTCCCTCCTCCTGATATCAACCATGAGGCATGGCAAGACGGCCGCCGTGGTTTCCCGCCATGCTTCACTTCTGGTGGCGGGTCCTGCCACGAGGCACAGCAAGACGCTGGTGGCGAACAACACGGAGAGGTAGAGGCTGGCACTTCGGGACTCAGGCATGGGTTGAACAATGATTTGGGGGTCACACATGCGGTCGCCCTCTTTAGGTTCAGCCCAGCAGACCTTCTTCCAATGCCCTTGCTTACCGCATCCTTCGCACACAGAGTCCTTCGTGGGATATCAGGTGCAGGGATGCTGTGCCTGTCCACTGAAGTAGTATCCTTGGTCGCGTGTGGCCGCAACAGTCAGAGCTGGGGCTGCAGGGGTCACAGGCGCCCCAATGACCTGGTCCTCTGAAAAGGCGCCGCTTTTGGAGGTCATCAGTTCTCAGTTGGGCCTGCTCAAGCGCTTTCACCAGCTCCAGGGTGCTGGCCATTTCTTTCTTCCCCAACTCTAGCAGTCGCTGCCTCATGTACCTCGACTTCACTCCTGCCATGAGGGTGTCCCAGATTTGTTCCTCCTCTCTCACCTGTGCTGTGGCCACTTCGTAGAGGCATTTTATGGTCAGGGCCCAAAGTTCAAGAACATTGTCATCCAGTGACTCATTCAGATGCTGCCGATGTTGAGAGAGTCGGTGTCTCGCCAGCACATCATTCTGGGGCCTCGTATAGAGGGCCTTCAAGCCTTCTATGGCTGACGTAGGTAGCAGAGTCTCTTATGACAGCCTACCTTTTGGGGCTAACTCAAGAGAGAAGTGCCAATCTCCGTAGACTATCCGAGTTTCCACATCTTGCGTGGTGTCAGGTAGGACTGGAAGCACTCCAGTCAGTAGACAAATTCCTTCAGGGCCTCAAGGGACAAAGGGTTGATCTGGAGCATGCCTGCCTTCAACACGCTTTTAATAGCTTACAATCAATGGCCGTTAGACACAAAGGTCCTCAGGTGAATCTGAAGTCAGGTGGGAAAACCAGGGATTATATTGGGGTAGGTGAGGGTGGAGCCAGGGGAGGAGCCAGTCATCTGAGCAATACATAGACAGTGAATTCCAGTTCACTACAGTGATTTTGTTTCATTGTCATCATTAGGCACTGAACTGTCTGCAGAATGCTTTGGGAAGTATACAAAGGCACAGAGATTGTTGGAGAAAGAGAAAGATGAGGGAGAAAAGGGAGAAACCTTAGAAAAGCACAATTACTCCAGATGCTGAGAAATAAGATTCTCGAACCAATGTTCTGAGCTGAACCATTGCCTGACCTGTTCAAGGGAGAACCCTCATCAGGTTTTTGGGGGGGGATGAGAAAACTAAAAAAAATCAAACAATGTACTGACTTGATGCTATTAGAGCGACAATGAAAAGAGGAAGGTAAAATGTAAAATAATTAATCTTAAGTGAAAGAGGAATAGAAGAATGTTACAAATGATCGTGTTCATGTCAATAAAGCAGAAGAACTCCAGAGTGTCGACATCTTTGGCTCTGAAAGAGATTAAGCATAAGCTGTCACACTGGAAAGTACTGATAATAATTTTGGATTAGGTTCTTACTATTGAATCTGACTAGAATGTAACTGCTTCAACTTACTGTACAATGGGTTTTTTTATTACTTTAAGTATATATAAATCCAGGACAATGAAATTTCAAATATTTATTGCCTTGTTTCATCTACATAGAAAACCCTTGTGCCTTTTATTGGAGAAGGCTTAAAGTAGGATTTTTTTCCTCTGATGGATTTTTTTTCTTTAATCACATGCTGCCTTTGTTCCCTTGACATTGATCACTGGAGCCACTCATGCTCTATGTTCAAGCAGAACAAATACTGACTTGGAACAGTGATTAAATGAGCATATTCCACACCAATAAGACTCATCCGGGCCTTCAGCACTCCTTGCATACTGAGGGCTGGATTTGTATGCCTTAACTTTTAATGAAGGAGAAAAACAGAAATGTGAGCTCAGCAATTTTCTTCTCAGACAGTAGGGATCTAGTATGACTTGCATCCATTTATTTTGAGTAGTGGTTGATGTGTATGAATTTTTTGAACATGAGGTAGACATTGCACAGCAACAAGGGAGGTACAAGATGTCTGGAGTCTGGGCTATGCTGTTAGCCTAAGCAGACAGAGTATCAAACTCTCTAAGCATAAAGAATCTCCCCTCTGCGCATACATGCACAAACTATCTTGCCCACATCTTCTCATTCACTCACTCCTCCCTCATATTCCCCCTCACCCATTTGCTTCTCTTCCTTAGCCCCTGTTACTCTTCTTCTGTACCTCTCTCCAGAGAGGGGTTCACCCTACCATATCCATCTGATTACATTGATTCCTTGCAGCAATTGTGGCTAATTGTCCACCCATCAAATTACCTTCACCTTGCAAACTCTATTCCATTATTGTCAACAACGGATTTTCCATGGAAGCCCTGCTCAAGATTCAGGAAGTCATCACAGCAAGGCCTTCCTCAGAATCATACTGAGATAGTGAGTAACTGGAATTGTAAACTGCCTGACACTTAGAACGGTACAGACATGTACCAGCAAGCTCCCTTCACATCTCCTCCATTTCTGAGAACTCTTGAAAACGAATGACAAGATCATTCTTCAAGACACTTAAAAAATTGTTACTTCCATCGTTTGGCTGTTTGACAACAGAAAGTGTGTGTGTAGAAGTCCACACCTGGAAAACTGAACACAATAATGACAAATAATAAAATCGTACACCTCACTCCCACCTGAACACAAACATATGGAGACCCTATCTGTAAAGTGTTGATGAAATTACCTCTTCCCCCACATTCCCCCCCCCCACCCCAACCTTCTCCCTAGCACTTTCTTTGCAGCTATTTCAAATGACAATTAAACAAATACACCACCAGCAGTGAGGTAACTTGATGGGAAAGTTAGAAATGGATCACAGTTTGAGTCATTACTTGTTGTGAGTCATATCATTGGGCAGATAAAGACAATGAGGCCTGCTTAAAATGTGCAAGGGTAGTTTAAGAGTGATAGAACCAGTCTGAATAACTGTTGGAGACTTTTGATCAGGGGTCTGTTTTGGCAATTCATTTTCTGGATAAGCTTACTGATGCACCATTAATATCTCCAAAAGACTAAAGTTATGCAAAACTGATAGGCTTTTATTTGCTATAGACTGGAACCACTGATGCACTATTGATTACTCAAATGACTGTTGTTGAAAAACCAGTAGGCTTTTATTCACTGAAGAACAAGGCCATATCTATACTGCACGACTGATCTGCACTAAGGAGGGGGCTATGGAATAGTCACCTTTATTCAGGAGTCTGTGGGAGGGGCCACAGGTACAGTCAGCCAATGGGTGTGCACAGACATATTAAATGTGCAAACAATGGTTTACCACATTCACCCCTTGTTTTTAAAAAGAGTTCGGTGGGGTGAAGTGCATTCAACATTATCATAAATTAAGTCTTTCAGTTGGTTTTATTTGCCGCTGCAACCATCATAGTGCTGGCTGCAGCTGTGTTGTGGCAATAGGATCCTGGACAATCTGTATGTCGTTGTTGGTGTTGGTTGAGTGGATTTGTGACGAGTCTGGCATCCTATATGTTGGGGCTGGAGTAGCTTGGCATGGTCCTGGTGCATTGCAGGTGACAATAGGTGAGGTGGGTGCAGGATGATCGGTCATGGTCTCCAGGACACATGAGAGCGCCAGGTCCCTGACAGAGACTGTCTCTTCGTGTCCATTAGGGTATGCCATGCCGGCATTTTGGGGGTTGATGTGAACCCTGTCGACCAGGGTATTGGACTTATGGCTCCTTGCATGCTTACAGAGTAGGTTAAGCCCTGGAGACGTCAGCCAGGCCAGCAGTTTGGTCCCCATTGCAGACTTCCTGGGGAAGGAAAACATTCTTTCATGTAGGGTGGCATTAGTGGTGGTAGATAGGAATGATCTCATGGAGTGAAATGTCTCAGGGAGGACTTCTTGCCAATGGGAAACAGGAAGGCCTCCAGATCCTGGCTAGGAGAATGGCCTTCCAGACAGTGGCATCTCCTTTTTCACCTGCCTGTTTTCCAGAGTGTTGCAGCTGGTGGTTCTGCTTGCGGCAATGCCACTGGCCAGCAGGTACCAGCGCAGCTCATCACTCATAAAGGACAGCTCCTGATTGTTATGGATATAGCAAGGGAACCCAAACAGAGTGAAAAGGCTGCATAGGGCCTTAATGACTGTGGCAGCAGTCGTATCTGGGAAGGGAATGGCAAATGGAAAATGTGAATATTCATAGATGATGTTTAAGAAGTACATGGGGGAGAGGTCCTTTGAAATTGATACTCAGTCATTCAAAGGGGCAGGTGGCCTTTACCAGTTGTTCTTTGACTGGCCAGTAGAAGTGTGGTTTGCACTCTGCGCAGACCTAGCAGATTTTGGTCAGAGTCCTGATCTCTTTGAATGAGTAAGGCAGTGTGGTAAAGCATTGTTGTGCCATGATTGGCAGCTGCCGGCTGGACACACCTCCTGAGACTGATCCTACCCATAGCCCCTTGCATGCTCGCCTGTCTTTTTGCTTCAATCAGTCAATGAGATTGAGGGTAGTTCCTGTCTTTAGTTAATAAAATCTTGATAGTTTCATAATATCAGCCTCTTGTGATTCTTGATGATATATCAGGCAGATTGCGGGCTTTGACAAAATGATAGAACTGGATGACTCCCAGGTGGCAGAGGTCATTGTGGAGGGTTTCCAAATGGAATATTTGTGCGCTGGCACTCGTTCTTTGGGATAGACTATCTGAAGGCTCATTTAATTTCCTGGGCCACTACAAGATATCACAATTGTAGGTGGAAAGTTCAATTCTCCACCTCAGTATTTTGTCCTTCTTGATTTTACCTTGCAGGTGGATGTTGAACATGAAAGCCACCCATCCGTTGGTCAGTCAGCAAGGTGAATCGTTTTCCAACTAGGTAGTGTCTCCAATGCCTCAACAATGGCCTGGGCCTCTTTTTCAACAGAGGAGTGTTGAATTTCAGGGCCCTGTAGGGTTTGTGAAGAAAAGGCGACAGTTCTGCCCACCTGGTTAAATGTGGCCACCAGGATGAAGTTGGATGCATTGCTCTCCACCTGGAATGGGATGGATTCATCCACAGTGAGCATCATAGCTTTGGCAATGTCTGCCTTGATGCGACTGAAAGCTGCACGAGCCTCTGGTGTCAGGGGAAAAGAGGTGGATTTATCGAGGGGGCTGGCCTTGTCTGCATAATTGGGGACCCACTGGGCATAGTAGGAAAAGAGGCCCAGGCACCATTTCAAGGCTTTTAAGCTGTGGGAAAGGGGAGTTCCAAATGTTGACATATCCAATCGGGGTTGGGGGCCAATGACTCTATTCTCCATGATGCAGCCAAGGATGGCCAAGCGGGTTGTGCAGAATAAGCATTCAGCCTTGTTCTATATGAGGTTAAGGAGTTTGGTGGTCTGCGGGAATTTTTGGAGGCTAGCATCATGGTATTTCATGTCATGTCCACAAATATTGACATTGTCCAATTACGGGAATGTGGCCTGAAGCTCATACTGGTCTACCATTCGATCCATCTTCCACTGGAAGACCAAGATTCTGTTAGTGATACTGAAGGGAACTCACAGGAAATGGTAGAGGCAGCAGTATGTTGGCAATCCTCTGTGCGGATGGGGAGCTGGAGATATGCTGACTTCAGGTCGATGGTGACCTGATGAAGGCCCTGTCCCGGCACTGTACCCCCTGCTTTTGGTGGCCACAGGTTTACAGTTGGGGTGAGGTTAGCAAACAGTGGTGGAAGGGTGATCTTGAGGGTTGAGAGTCTGCAAGTTGTGTGCCCCAAGCTATCTTGCCTGGGAACGGTGGGGGAAGGAGCCAGGTGGTTTTTACTGGTGGAGCACTGCAGGTGATTTAAGAACTGCTGGTCACAGACAGTGAGTGGGGGTGGGGCCCATCATACTCCATCATCACACTTTTAAGGTGGCATTGGAAGTCCAGTCCCAGTAGCATGGCAATGCAGAGCTGTGCATCACCAGGAGTTTGAAGTCTTTGTAGATTGTGCCCCGGGGTCACTATGTAATAGCCGTGGACATCAGTGGTATGGGACTTTGAAGCCAAGGAGACTTTGTGACTCACTGGCTTAACTATGAGGGAGTAGCGTTGCACTGTGTGCAGGTGAATGAAGCTCTCTGTGCTCCCACTATCGAACAGACAGCTCATCAAATGGACTTTTCCTTGGATATCCACCATTGATCTGGCAAGCTGTTGCACACTGCCTTGGTCCAGTGTCGGGTCTGCGGTGGGGAATTTACACATTTGGTTGCAAGATGGTGGCATCCAAGATGGCGGTCCCCACAGCTTGCACGTGATGCTGCTGGGTCTCGAGGATGGTGGCATTAAAAATGGCAGCCCCCACAGTCCGCATGCAGCAGTGCTGATGGGTTGAGGTGGCTTGGATATATACTTTTGCCTAATGTCCTTTGTTCCTGCAGCTGGAGCAGGCAGTGTCTTTCATCCATCAGTGTTCCCTTTGGTGCTTGCCCAGGCTGCAGAAGTAGCATTTTGGATGCTCATGGAGTACAGTAGTTGTGATCGGTTCGTTGGCGGGTTGTGTCGATAGTGGTGTTTGATGCTCGTGGAGTACAGCAGCTGTAACAGGGTCGCTGGCGGTGCATGGTGGTGCATGGTGATGGCGGCAGATCCCAGGATGGCAGCGCCCAGGGCAACCATGAGGCAGCCGAGTTATTGGCCGAGCTGTTGGCTGAGAAGACTTCCATATTCTTAAGGGCCACCTCTAGCGTGCCTACCAGTTCAACTGCAACTTGAGCTCACCTTGCTCTAATAGTCTCTGGCAGATGTAGTGGGACCTGATGCCTGCGATGTACACATCACTGATCAGGTCCTCCTTGTTCTCTGTAGACATCCTGGCCTGACAGTCACAGGCCCATCTGAGAGTTCGTAGGGCCTGGAGGTACTCGGCGCTCATTTCTCCAGGTCGCTGTTTTCGCTTAGCTAGGAGGTGTCTTGTGTGGACCTCGTTCACCTTCTTCAGTTACTGTCCTTTTCAGGATGTACATTTCCTCCTAGTATGATGCTGCGACCCTGATCATGGCGTATACCAGGTACCTGACCCGGGAGTGTAGTACCTGCAGCTTGTCGTTCTCTGATCAACCAATGGCTAATGATGTCTGCAGGAATGCTTCCAAATAATGTAGTCAGAGTTTGAAGATGGTGGAGGCTTCAGGTAACTAGGATCGATTTCCATCTTCTCCGGCTTCAGGATCTGCTCCATTGTCACAATTTGTAGCAAATAAAATTGATGCACCATCAATAACTCCAAAAGTCTGGTTAGGCTTTTATTCACTATAGTCTGGAGCCACGTCCATGCTAGTTGATTATCCTGAACTGAGAAGGGGGCTGCAGAGCAGTCACCTTTATTCAGGGGTTTGTGGGAGGGGCCATTGGTACAGTCAGCCAATTGGTGTGCCCAGGGGTTTGTGGGAGGGGCCATGAGTACAGTCAGCCAATGGGCATGCCCAGACAGGTTAAAAATATAAACAGTGGTTTACCACAATTACAATTCATCACCTATGCACAGACTCCAATCAGCTCCCCTCTGATAGACACAAGAGACTGAAGATGCTGGAATATGATGCAAAAAAAATCAAATTGCTGGAAGAATTCAGTTTGTTGATCAGCATCTGTAGAGGCAGAAGATTTTTCAGGTCAAGCTGCTTCATCAGAACTGAGATTATAGAGGGGATATAGTCAATATATTGGGCTGGTAGGTTATAGGTGGAACTAGGTGTGGTGACAAGCGGATGATAGATGGAGCTAGGTGGAAGGAGGAGGAGAAAGCTAGGGATAGATGCTGCTGGGTTATAGATAGTAATAGATAAACAAAACCATGTGGGGAAGGGGATAGGAAGTGTCAACCCAAGACAGAAGAAAGTCAGGCAGATAGGTGTGTGCATGATGGACTGATAGAAATGGGGAAAGGTAAAGAGAAATCCTGAGAATATAACTCTTCCCATGACCCGATTCCAATCAAACATCTCTTCCTATGCTCAAGGATGTCTGATACCATTAATATTTCCTCCTCTTCAGATTTTCAAATCTGCCCTCAGAAACTTTCTGCTCAAAACCAGCCTTAACCCTTCAGCCCTTGCAAATTCCTGACTGTCTTCAGCTTCTCCCATCCTCTGGCACACTATTGCCTAAAACATTTGCACAACTATTTCTCCCATTTCAATTTTACACCTTTCTAAATACAGGAAGCTGCTCAGAATAATTTAGAAATTCACAACCATTCTAGTGAATTGCCCTGCACTTTGGTATTTTCTGCCAGCCGTGCTAATCTGTCAGATGATTCCCAGCAAGGTTTTGAGTCTCTTATTCCTCAAATCTAATCATGGAGTCTCCACTTATTGCTTTATATGAATTATATCTTCCCTTTCAAACCTAATAACATGATATTAATATAATATAATACACATCCATCACCCTAATCATTGATCAGATGAAAGAAAAACATTGTGACAAATATAAATATAAATTGTGATAAATATTGTGACAAAAATAGACCAAATATAAGTAGAATCTTTAGAGCAAGAAGAATCAAGAGAGCTTAGATATTCTTGCAACCCTCAACTTTGAAGAGATAATGTGATTACCAATTGTTGAAATAGTGAATACAGGTGAGGGAATGCACATTCCAGGCTGCAGGAGTATGTACTGACAGACACACTGAGGTTTGGCACAGCCAACATGAGGACTATATGGGGAAGCATTACAGTCAAGGGTGCTTCCTTTACTGGACACTGAGAGGCTGAGGTCGGAGAGGAAGGCCCTCAAAGAGAGGGGAGATACAATAAGGAGCAACGTAAGTGGCAGTGGTGCTATGAAGCAAATTAGAGGATGAATGTTACAATGTACAGCAATGAAATGTGTATATGGATACAGCGCTAAGGATGAGAAAGACTGGATTGTTTTCTTTTGCATATACTGTGGTTTTACTATGAATAAAGTTTAATTTTGGCTGAATCTCTGCTGATGTAGGGATTTACCAATTGTAAGTGGTCATCCCAGTTACAGAGTGGACAAAAAATGCAAACTGCCACTAAATGAGGGACGAGTTATCATATCTTAGATGATTGTTCCAGTCATCAGACACCAATACATGTCAGTCTCAGGCTGCACTACAACCAAGAAGCTGTCAGCATGTACATTTCAAGGGAGAACTTTGGAAGTTTTCACATTTAGCTGTCTCCTTTAGTGTGAGGAAATTCAGATCAGTTGTAAACAGATCATTTGGCTCAGAAAATGTTTTATTGCTGCTGTCAGTTTAACAACTTAGCAAGGCTTATTACCACAGACGTCTGAAGCCATAAATTCAAAGCAATGTTTTCAAGGCACATGCACAGTCTGCTGTAACTGAGGTTGGGGAAAGGAGAGAGAAGTTCAGGTCAACTATGGAACACTTGCTGAGAACTGCTTAAGAGGTCTTCCTCTGTTCAATTTTTGAAGATAGTTTTGAATATAAAGTCCTTCTTGCCAGCTTTCATGGGTTGCGTGGCTGAGGTCATGAAAAGGGTTGCTAAGAGCAGAGTATAACATAAAACTGGGTCAGAGTGGGATCAATGTCTGACTTTAGTTGGAGGCTGTTTTAGAGTTGAGCCATCTATGAATATTTTTTCTTTAATTAGGGACTAGTTGCTCATTCCTGTTCCCTCTTTGTGAAGAGAAAGGTTATATCAGCTGATTTGGGATTTGTGAGTTATCATTAAAGTACAAGCTTCTCACAGGAAGGAGATCACTTTGTATAATAGCTGTGGGTCTTGGAAACCAGTACAGTCCAGTATCAAGGCCTGGATGAAGAAAGATTCAAGGAAACAGTCATCTTCAGTCTCTCGGGTAGGACAGTCCAGATATGGCTGGAACTCTACCTGCAGAAGGCAGCAGAAATCAGTCACCACTTATCTCTCCCATCTTTACCTCCTGATTCAGGGTCATCTGGTGCCTGCCTTGCCTTTTGACTCTCTCTTCTTGTTCCTGGTCTTGCTATCTGCCCAGAGGACAACTCAGAATCAGCCAAGAATTATGGTAACAATTGCTTTGTGCTCTGGGAACTGTGCAGATGGGTATCTGAGATCATCCACATTGTTCATTAAGAGACTAATTACTTCTTGAAATAATACAGGTGTTGATTACTGTTAAATCCTGGTGTGAGTGGCTTGCAATATTTACAACAACCTTGCATGGTGAATGATAGAGGTGTGTGTGTGCCGTCTCTCTGCCCTCGTGCATTCTTCATGCTTATACTGAGGTCTTCCATCGCAAAACACAAACAGTTTATTCCATGTGGCAGGACTTCTCCATGCTTCCCTCAGCAGCAATGCTGTTGACTCAAGGGCAGGGATTTAAGGAATAGTGAAGACATAATAGGGGAGAGGAAGGAAAAAGCAAGCTGCAAACATTTATGGGCAGGAAAACTTCTGAAGCTGGATAGAAGCAGATCTAATAGTCATTTTCAGAAAGGATTAGATATTAAAAGAAGGAAACTGGAGGGTCATGGAGGAATAGAAGATAACAGCATTTTCAATAAGCTTTCAAATGGGCCAAATGACCTCCATTTGTTGGATTTGTACTTTATGTAAATATTGATTCAGTGCCATCTGCATCCTATTAATAAAGTGTGCATTTGAGTAGAGGAGGAGGAGCCATCATGGTGTGAGAGAGTTTGAGTTAATTGACAAAATAACTAGTGATGAAATGAAGGAAAGTTTTTGTGCAGGGAGATGTCATAAAAGGATGTTGAAAGTTGATTCAGTGGCAATTATCCAACTATAACTGGAGTATTTTTGTCAAGGAACTTGATGCAGGACTGATGCAAGGGAATATGTCTTTATTAGTGACTGGCAAAGCTCTTTTACAGACCTTGCACAGGCAGCACAGCCTCTTCTCTGACCTGAGAAATTGAGACGCTTTTCTGACACCACTGGATGAATAGGCAGGGGATGGTTCTTGATGCAGGTGACCTGAGAAGACCCACTGTATTAATAACAGAAGCCAAAAGGGAACCTGATTCTGGTGCTCGGACTCCAGCTCGGGACAAGCTAACTTTAACTGTTACCTCAGAATCAGAATTTATTGTCATGAAATTCATTGTTTTGCAGCAGCTTCACAGTATAAACATTCATATAAACTACCTTTCAACAATAAATAAAAATAGTGCATGAGAAGTCAAAGTAAGGCAGTGTCTTTGGTTTAATGATCATTCAGGATCTGATGGCAGTGGGAAAGAAGCTGTCCTTGTGCCGCTGAGTGCTCATCTTCAGGCTCCTGTACGTTTTTCCTGATGGTATCAGAGTGAAGAGGGCATGGCCTGGGTGGTGGGGGACTTGAAGATAGAGGCTGCTTTCTTAAGACATTGCTGGGGGGTCATCACATGATGACATGGTGTTAGGATGTGGAAACCTGACTCTCCTGATATATCAATTAAAAAAAATCTAAAAAGTAAAAGTTTAGAGGGTAAAAAATTTTCAAAGTGTTTTTGAACACTAACATTTTAAAAATGTCTCCAAAAAGAGAAAAAAAGGATAAAAATGCTGCAGACTTACCTCGAGCACGACGAGAAGAGCAGACTAGAGGGCCTACAATGGGTTCAAGACAGCGGACTGGAGTTCGAATGG
The DNA here is from genome assembly GCF_036971445.1 of Narcine bancroftii. Taxonomy (NCBI): domain Eukaryota; kingdom Metazoa; phylum Chordata; class Chondrichthyes; order Torpediniformes; family Narcinidae; genus Narcine; species Narcine bancroftii. The sequence goes on from NC_091473.1 coordinate 14,183,455, forward strand.
ATCCCATGACAAATGATCTGGAGGTAGAGCCAATATGGTGTCATAAAGAGTTGAGAAAGAACCCAGAAGTAGATTGCTCATGTGCAGAAAGTCGGGCCCTCAGCAACAATGTCGGAGATCGAGTTGGGCTCATAAAAATCAGCAAGCAACAAGGAAGATGAAGAAAAAGAAGAAATACAGCTATCTGAAGAGAAGGCATGGAAAGAAGAAAGATCTTTAAGTAGTAAAACAAGTGATATAAGTAATATTTCATTATTGAATGCACTAAGGAAGGATTTACAAGAAATGAAAGAATCTGGATAAAATTAAGAAAAAAATAGATAAGATGGATGAGAATATGAAAAGGATGCAGCAGGATATGTTACAGTTTGATTATCTTCTACTATTGCTTTGGATGTGGAGACTCACAAGCTTCAACAAAAAGTAGATGTGTTGGAAAACTTCAGCAGGAGAAATAAACTAGTGGACCTTAAAGAAGGACTAGATCAAGAAAACACATTTTTTCAAAAGTGGATTCCTGAAGTATTGGAAGAAGAAAATTTTTGAGATATTATTGAGATTGAAAGAGCTCACAGTGTTCTCAGAGGGAAACCATCTTCAGGTCTGAGACCATGTTCAATGTTAGAATTATGCCTAGCCACACAGTCATAGGTGTACAGTGAATAGAGCAGTGGGCTAAGCACGCATCCTTGAGGTGCACCTAGTAAGGATGAACTATTGTTTCCAATTCATACTGACTGTGGTCTTCCAATGAGGAAGTCAAGGATCCGGTTTCAGAGTGGGGTGCAGAGGCCCAGGGTTTGGAGCTTCTTGAGGGAATAATGGTGTTGAAGGCTGAGCTCGAGTCTCTGAAGAACAGCCTTATGTATGAGTTGCTGTTTTTGAGGTGATTCAGAGCCGAGAGAAGAGCCAGCAATATTGTGTCTGCTGTTGAGCAGTTGTGACGACAGGCAAATTGCACTGGGTCCAGTCCTTTGCTTCTTTGGCTTGGCTTCGCGGACGAAGATTTATGGAGGGGTAAATGTCCACGTCAGCTGCAGGCTCGTTTGTGGCTGACAAGTCCGATGCAGGACAGGCAGACACGGTTGCAGCGGTTGCAGGGAAAAATTTGTTGGTTGGGGTTGGGTGTTGGGTTTTTCCTCCTTTGTCTTTTGTCAGTGAGGTGGGCTCTGCGGTCTTCTTCAAAGGAGGTTGCTGCCCGCTGAACTGTGAGGCGCCAAGATGCACGCTTGAGGCGATATCAGCCCACTGGCGGTGGTCAATGTGGCAGGCACCAAGAGATTTCTTTAGGCAGTCCTTGCACCTCTTCTTTGGTGCACCTCTGTCTCGGTGGCCAGTGGAGAGCTCGGCATATAACACGATCTTGGGAAGGCGATGGTCCTCCATTCTGGAGACGTGACCTACCCAGCGCAGTTGGATCTTCAACAGCGTGGATTCGATGCTGTCGGCCTCTGCCATCTTGAATACTTCGATGTTAGGGATAAAGTCGCTCCAATGAATGTTGAGGATGGAGCAGAGACAACGCTGGTGGAAGCGTTCTAGAAGCTGTAGGTGATGCCAGTAGAGGACCCATGATTCGGAGCCGAACAGGAGTGTGGGTATGACAACGGCTCTGTATATGCTAATCTTTGTGAGGTTTTTCAGTTGGTTGTTTTTCCAGACTCTTTTGTGTACTCTTCCAAAGGCGCTATTTGCCTTGGCGAGTCTGTTGTCTATCTCGTTGTCGATCCTTGCATCTGATGAAATGGTGCAGCCGAGATAGGTAAACTAGTTGACCGTTTTGAGTTTTGTGTGCCCGATGGAGATGTGGGGGGGCTGGTAGTCATGGTGGGGAGCTGGCTGATGGAGGACCTCAGTTTTCTTCAGGCTGACTTCCAGGCCAAACATTTTGGCAGTTTCCGCAAAACAGGACGTCAAGCGCTGAAGAGCTGGCTCTGAATGGGCAACTAAAGCGGCATCGTCTGCAAAGAGTAGTTCACGGATAGGTTGCTCTTGTGATTTGGTATGAGCTTGCAGGCGCCTTAGATTGAAGAGACTGCCATCCGTGCGGTACCGGATGTAAACAGTGTCTTCATTGATGAGGTCTTTCATGCTTGGTTCAGCATCATGCTGAAGAAGATTGAAAAGAGGGTTGGTGCGAGGACACAGCCTTGCTTCATGCCATTGTCAATGGAGAAGGGTTCAGAGAGCTCATTGCTGTATCTGACCAGAGCTTGTTGGTTTTCGTGCAGTTGGATAACCGTGTTGAGGAACTTTGGGGGGCATCCGAGGTGCTCTAGTATTTGCCAAAGCCCTTTCCTGCTCACGGTGTCGAAGGCTTTGGTGAGGCTTTCGCACAAACAGAGGAACTATTGATATGGTCTTTGCCCTCAGACAGCTCCAAGAAAAGTGCAGAGAACAAAACAAAGGACTCTACATCACCTTTGTTGACCTCACCAAAGCCTTCGACACCGTGACCAGGAAAGGGCTTTGGCAAATACTAGAGCACCTCGGATGCCCCCCAAAGTTCCTCAACATGGTTATCCAACTGCACGAAAACCAACAAGGTCGGGTCAGATACAGCAATGAGCTCTCTGAACCCTTCTCCATTAACAATCACAGTCCTTTGCTTAGGTATGTGTTAATTCTGGCCATGACCAACTTCTCAAAGCATTTCATTACAGTAGAAGTTAGTGCTACTGAGCAATAGTTATTGAGTCAGCTCACACTGCTCTTCTTTCGCACCGTCATGATTGACATTATCAGTTCAGTTTTGTGCCCAAATCCAACAGAAAACAACAGTGTTGGGGCTCAAACTCAGGGCAGGGTGATGCTGAGGTGGGACAGAGTTGTTGAGAGACAGAGATCAGGGAAGCCCCAAATGTTTCTCAATGGGCCTGAGTAGGAACATGCTGTGTATCAAGCCACCTGAAAAACTGAACACCACATAGTAAAATAGAACCATAGAACATTACAGCACAGAAACAGACCCTTTGGCCTTCTAGTCAGTGCCAAACTATTTTACTGCCTAGTCCCACAGACCTGCACTTAGTCCAGAGCCCCCCACACCCCTCCCATCCATGTACCTGTCCAAATTTATCTTAAATATTAAAACTGAGCCCACAGTCGTCACTTCAATTGGCAACACTCTCTGTGTGAAGAAGTTCCCCTGAATGTTCCCCCTAATCTTTTCCCCTTTCACCCTTAACCCATGTCCTCTGGTTTGTATCTCACCTTCTTTCAGTGGAAATAGCCTACCAACATTTACTCTATCCCCCTCATAATTTTAAATACCTCTATCAAATCTCTCCTCATTCTTCTATTCTCCAGGGATAAAAAGGTTCTAATCTGTTTAACATTTTCCTGTAACCCAGTTCCTAGAGTTTAGGCAACATCCTAGCAAATTTTCTCTGCACTCTTTCAATCTTATTGATATCTTTCTTGTCGTTAGGTGACCAAAACTTCACAGAATATCCCAACTCCTATACTCGATACTTTGATTTTTGAAGACCAATATGCCAAAAGCTTTCTTTACAACCCTTTCTACTTGTGATGTCACTTTCAGGGAATTATGTATTTGACTTCCCAATAGCAATGCTATAACAGCACCAGTAACCTAGGTTAGAATCCTGTGCTGTCTATAAGAAATTTCTAAGATCTCCCTGTGACCTGCATGGGTTTTCCCTTGTGCTCCAGTTTCCTCCCACCTTCCAAAAACATACTGGATTGTAGGTTAATTTGGGTGTAATTGGGTGGCATGGGTTTAAATGTCCAGAATCAACTTTTATCATGCTGTAAATAAAATTTAAATTTAAAAGTGTTTGAATCTCCCAAGCATTGAAAACTATGGGACAAATACTAGAAGAATGGATTAATAGGGATGGATGGAGATGGTGGGCCGAATAGCCTGTTTCAAAGCTGTATGATTTTGACTCCATTTAACAGATTTTTTTAATATTAACGGAATCAGAAATACATGAAAGTGGCACTGAAGCAAAAGATCATCCATGGTCTTACTGAATGGTGGTGCAGACACCAAGGGCTGTAAGCCCAAATCTTGCATTTATTTCTCATGTTCTTCAAGATGAGAGATACCACAGAGAAGCACTTTTTCATGTCTTTTGATTGAATCCCTTAGCTGAGAAAGATCTCAGGACATTAAGCACTTGAAAAACTAGAACCGGATGTGTTGAAGCATTCCTCAGAAGCTGGATGATCTGATCTAGCCACATTGATCTTCCTGTCAGTGTCAGAAATAAATAACTTACACAGTCATCTGAAGGACATACTAACATGAACACTCTGCATTAATATGTAGCAGCATATTAACATTTTTCATGTCACATTGTATATCTCCCATAGTTTGGAAAATCACCTGTCAGCTCTGACTAACTCTTCTGTGTTCCATTCCAAGTGGTAAAGGATTAAATAAACAGAGATAAGCTGATTTCCTTTGCTGGAGAGTCCCAGGCTGATGCTGAGATACAGTCGGATGACACACCTGATTAGAATAGCAAAAGTGTGGCTGGGTCCTTAATTCCCGGGGTGGGGGGAGGACACTGTTCATAGCACCTGTAGTCAAGCCTAAACAGAATGGTTGACGTTTCAAACCGAAAACCTTCAGCAGGTCTGAGGAAAGGGTACAGGAACAGTGTAAGAGGACAGGATTACGTTTAGTGTGAAATGTATGACTGGCATTGAGTCCACGCTGCTGAAGATCCAGCTGCACTGGGTGGGTCACGTCTCCAGAATGGAGGACCATCGCCTTCCCAAGATTATGTTATATGACGAGCTCTCCACTGGCCACCGTGACAGAGGTACACCAAAGAAAAGGTACAAGGACTGCCTAAAGAAATCTCTTGGTACCTGCCACATTGGGGATCACCGCCAGTGGGCTGATATTGCCTCAAACCGTGCATCTTGGCGCCTCACAGTTTGGTGGGCAGCAACCTCCTTTGAAGAAGACGCAGAGCCCACCTCACTGACAAAAGGCAAAGGAGGAAAAACCCAACACCCAACCCCAACCAACCAATTTTACCCTGCAACCGCTGCAACCGTGTCTGCCTGTCCCGCATCGGACTTGTCAGCCACAAACGAGCCTGCAGCTGACGTGGACATTTACCCCCTCCATAAATCTTCGTCCGCGAAGCCAAGCCAAAGAAGCTGGTTATAGCTCAAGGTTGAAAGAGCACTACACACTAAGGGAGTGTAATTGACGCTGGCTTTATTGGGCTGCTGCTCTGCCTTTTATAGGCAGCCGGCCATGTCACCACTGGGGCATGGCTTGAGCGAGGCCAGCTGCTGATTGGCTGTCCCAGATGTGGGGCCCGGTTTGGACCCCCTGTGATCTGCTGGTGATGATTGGTCAATTAATTCGCTATTTCTGTGGCCCATGGGAGCGGGCGTCACATTCTGCGTGCCTAACCGATCATCGTATTCGACAGCCGTTTGCTGTGTTGGCCCACGGAGTGGGCTGTGGGGCACTACACAAACCCCCCCCCCAGAAGAACCAGCGATAGGAGTACTGTCTTTTGGTGGCCGACCCCTGCACCGTGGGGTTGGATGAGCAACTAAATGGTTAATGTCCAAGTGGGCGAGTTTCAGCGGGTTGTGCTTGAAGGTCTCTTCCCTGCCACCAATAACTGATGACGTAGTATAGCCCTTCATAAGACCATTGAAGAGGTAGCTGGTGGACCCTGCGTCAGATGAAAATGTAGTGACAGTCTGCAAAATTCTTTGGGGCAAAAGTGCTGGCTTGCCTGTGAGCTCTGGGCTTAAATGGGGCCAGTGAGCCCAGGCACTCACACAGTTGAGACAATGTGGCTGCCAGGAGCTCCATCAAGTCCTTGGAAGCCACCACGAATTCACCCAGGACGACTAGAGGTGTGCCATAGACCAACTCGGCAGAGGATGCCTCAAGATCCTCTTTTGGGGTGGTGCAGATAGCTAGCAGGACCCAAGGGAGTTCGTTGGCCCAGTTCAGTCCAGTGAGTTGGGCCATCAGAGCTGTCTTCAGGTGCTTGTGGAACAGCTCCACCAACACATTGGCCTGCAGGTGGTATCCTGTGGTGTGATGGAGTTGAATTCCCAAGGCATTTGCTAAGGCAGTCCACAGGCTGGAAATGAATTAGGCCCCCCATCAGATATTAAGTATTCGGGTACCCCAAAAGTGCCACCTGGGTGTTCAGTAATGCCCGTGCACACACCTCTGTAGAGATTTCAGGTAGTGGTATGACCTCTGACCATCTAGCCGTGGTCAACAGATAATGTGCACCTCTAGATATTGGTAGGGACCCCACAATGTCTATGTGCACGTGGCTGAAACAATGGTGTGCTGTTCAAATGGCTATGGAGGGACTGGATCTTGGATGCCTGGTACATGTTTTGGCCCACTGAGTGACCTGTTGGCCACCATTTTAACTGTAGTCCTGTTAGCGGGGTTAGCTAAATTATGGACCGAATCAAAAACCCGCTTCCTCCATGAGTCCAGAATGATGGGGCACAGTTTACCAGTTGAGGCGATCTGGATGTCTTCCAGTTACTGGCCAGTAAGTGCTGTCCAGTACACCAATATGTCAGGGTCCACATAGTCAATACCCAGGCAGGGTCGTGCACTGCTAGGATAGCCAGGTAGGATATAGGGCATCAGCTACCACAATGGACTTGCCAGTATATCTGTTGAAAATTCAGATATGTAGGACAGGTGCCGCTGTTGCCTGGCTAACCATGGGACTGACACCTTGGTGAAAGCAAAGGTAAACGGTTTGTAGTCTGTGTAAATTTTGAACCCTGCCCTCCAGGAAACAATGGAGATGCCAAATTGCCAGGATTAACACTAACAGCTCCCTATTAAATGCATTGTACCTGAACTCCGGTGGCCTGAGAAACTTATTTAAAAAGGCCAGTAGCTGCCACTGTTTGTTAACCAGTTGCTCAAGTACTGACTGTTGTGTTGTAAGGGCGATTGGGGTATCTGTTCTCAGATGCACAAGGAGGGTGACTTTGGTTAGGGCGGCTTTGGTTGCTTGGAAAGCTTTGGTTGCATCCTGTGCCCATTGAATGTCTTTACTGGGCCCTGCCATGAGGGGAAATAGCAGACTCATGATGTGGGCCATTGCAGGTATGAAGCGATAATAAAAATTGACCACATCTGTGAACTCTTGCAGTCCCTTCATGGTCAATGGTCTGGGGAAAGAACTAATAGCTTCCACTTTGATGGGTAACGGCCTCAACCCATGTTAGTCAATGCAATGGCCCAGGGAATCAATCGTCTCTCGGCCAAACTAGCATTTGGCTGGATTAATGGTTAAATCGAGCTCACTTAGCCTGGAGAACAATAGTCTTAAGTGAGTGGCATGCTAGAATGGATGTGGCTGGCTATTAAAATGTCATTGAGGTAGACGAAGACGAAGTGCAGATCCCGGCCCACTGCATCCATCAACCTCTGGAAAGTCTGAGTCATGTTTTTCAGCCCGAATGGCATGTGGAGAAATTCAAACAATCCAAAGGGGGTTATGATGGCAGATTTGGGAATGTCATAGGGGTGAACTGGGATCTGATGATAACCCCTGATGAGGTCCACTTTAGAGAATATCTGTGCCCCTTGCAGATTAGCAGTGAAGTCCTGGATATGGGGCACGGGATATCTGTCAGGCATGGTGGCCTCGTTAAGGCAGTGGTAGTCTGCACACGGCCTCGAACCTCCAGCTGCCTTAGCTATCAAATGGAGGGGGGAGGCCCATGGGCTACTAGAGTGCCACACAATGCCAAGTTACTCCATCTTTGAAATCTCTTCTCTCACCAGGTTGAGTTTCTTGGGGTGGGGTGGGGGGGGAGATATGCTGCACCCTGGAATGGAGGGGAGAGACCTCTGTAATAATTTGGTGTCTCACCCCCATTTAGATTCCACTGAGTTGAAATGGGGTGTAGTGATGGAGGGGAATTCCACAAATTCATTATCGGCAGTACTCACGAGTTCAGAAGGGGTTAGTAAATTTGGTGCCCTTGAACGAGGGTATCTGAAATGTCTGGGCATGTACCAACTAACGCCTCTTAATGTCCACCAATAGCAAGTTGGCTCTCAGGAAATTGACACCCAATAACGGTTGTTGTACAGCCACCACCGTAAACTTCCAGGTGAATTCTCTGTCCCCAAAGCAGAGGGGAATTGTATGGGTGTCAAATGTCCAAATGTTGGAGCCATTTGCTGCTCAAAGCTCTTGGCCTACCTTGCCGCTGTGAGCCTCTAGGCCAGATGGGGGAGCGGAGGGGGAGGGCGTTGTACTGTGCCCCGGTATCCACCAAGAAACATCGGCCTGACAGGGAGTCTTGGATGTGGAGGAGGCTATGTAGTTGGCCAGTTGTTGGAGCCATCAACAACGGTCGGCTTTGGCGTTTCCCTGGAATGCGCAGGGTGAGCGGCATCAACAAGCCTCAGAACCCCATAATTGATGATAGAAACAGAACTGCTCACCAGTGGGGTGCATCGCTTGGGTGGTTAGTCAGTCGGACAGTAAGTCTGATGGTCGGTCAGCAAACTTCCTGGCTGGGCATTGCTGATGAGATACTGTCACCTGTTTGAGTAAAACGCGGTGAGCCTCTTTGCCACCCATAGCACGTCTGCTCAGGCAGCCACCCTCCTGGGGTCATTGAATTCTTCCTCTGTGATGAGCAGCCAGATCTCTTCAGGCAGCCACTCCAGGAAGATCTACTGGAACAGCAGGCAAGAATTTTTGCCATCATTGAGAGCGAGCATGTTGCACATGAGGGCGGAAGCATACCTGTCCCCCAAAGCGTCAATGTGCAGAAGTTGGACCGCGCTCTCGCACATCGAGAGCCTGAAAGTGCAGGTTAATAGCTCCTTGATGGCCACTTATTTCCCTTGCTCCAGGGGTTGCTGGAGGAGGTTGATGATGTGGACTGCAGTGTCTTAATCAAAGGCGCTGACCATGTGATAGCAGCGCATGTCGTCTGCGGAGATCTGGCAAATGGCAAACTGCACCTTGGCCTGTTGGAACCACACCCATGGTTGCAATATCCGGAGGCCTGGCAGCTTCAACACTACGGCATTGATTGTAGGCTATTCCTCCAGCTCAAGGTTGAAAGAAAAAGACTCGCACACCAAGGGATTGTAATTGACCTGGCTTTATTGGGCTGTAGCTCTGCCTTTTATAGGCAGTTGGCCGCGTCACCACTGGGGCATGGCTTGAGCGAGGCCGGCTGTTGATTGGCTGTCCTGGATGTGCAGGCCTAGATTGGACCCCCTGCGATCTGCTGGGGTAATTGGTCGATTCAACCACTATTCCTGTGGTCTATGGGAGCGGACGTCTCATCCCGCATGCTGTCTACCCGATCATTGTATTTGACAGCCATTTGCTGTGTCGACCCACAGAGCAGGCCACAGGCTGCATGATTATAGAATTTGTCCCATGTTCAAGAGGAAAAGGGAGATAAATAGAGAAAAATTATTTTTATGCAATTCATCAAAAAATATTGAAAGTGCAGATTTAAGTTCACTTGGCATCATCTCCTTGAAAGTTGTAATTTAATTTTACCATTTATTTAAAACATTTAACGGTAATTGCATACATAGGATCTATTTTAAAATGTAATATCTGGTGCACTTAAACACATTGCTTTATGTTTAATGTCTGTGTCTCATTGTGCACAATGCATAATATATTGCCATAGGCTACTTGCATCCACTTTACAGGCCAATATTTTAAAAGAAATTCTATTTTTCTACCTCATCATATTCTATTCCTCTATGTGGGTTAGCAGGTGCATCTCTCTCTCTTTAATTTGCTTGTATCATTTAGTTGATGCCAGAGATTGGGTTTATACGAAACATTTATATGAAACAAACCCTGGTGAATGCCACTGAGATTCAACATTGGCAGGTGCAAACTTACTAACATACAAATTGGGATCAGAAAGAGGCTATGTAGCCCCTCAGATCCACTCCACCACTCCATAAGATCATGGTGGATCTGATTGTCACCTCAATTGCATTCCCACCTACCCTGGTAACATTTCTCCCCTTTATAATCAAATATTTATCTCCTTCTGCCTTAAAAATATTGAAAAACTTTGCTTACTTGCCCTTTGAGTTCCAACCAACTCTCTGAGAGAGAAAAATATTCACCTCATCCCTTGTAACAAGCCTTTATTTTTAAACAGTGACTCCTAATTCTAGATTCTCTCTCCGCATCCATCCTGTCAAGGCCTTCCTTGATCTTGTATATTTCAATCATCATGTCTTAAGATTCAAAATTCCTTTTATTGACATGTAATAATACTGAAAATGTAATATTACACAAAATTCCCTTTTGCCTGCTGTAAGACCAACCAAAAAATGTCCCTAACATTAAGAGAAGCAAAAGAGAGTCCCTTCAGAAATATTGAGTGTCCATGGATTCTCCTCCAGCGCTCCCGCAACCTCTGCAGCCACAGTTCGATCCATTGGCAACCAGAGCTCCAGATCCAAACCTCCATTATGACTGGGAAGCTTTTAGCCCCCGAGGGCCTTTGGGTGCCCTTCTAGCCCTCAGCGCCCTCGCGAATCCCATTTCCAATTCCTGGTTCCTATGAGCCAGTCTCCAGCAACCCACAGCCTATGTGGGTCCTTTGATCACAAGACGCCAGCAACCTGCAGCCTATGTGAGGCCTTCGAATGTAAGTCGCCAAAAGCCCGCAGCCTGAGTGGGTCCGTCAGCCTTCTAAACTCTAGCAAATACAAGCTTAGACTGTCTTTCTAGCCTCTTCTTATAAGAACATTTATCTATTCTAGTATTAGTCAAGTAAACTTTCCCTGCACTATTTCCTTTCCTTCTTGAAATAAACACATACACCAGGTGTAGTCTCACTAATACCCTATCCAGCTGAAGCCTTATCTTTATTTATATTTAATTCCCTTCACAATAAGCAATAACATTAGGTAGCTTTCCAATGCACTGCATGCTATCTTTGATGAATCATGCAATAAAACACCCAGGTCCCTCTGCATCTCCAAGCTCCAAAATCTCTCGACTTTTAGATAAAGATTTTTTTTTAAATGGACAACTTCACATTTTCCCACATTAGGGTTTGTAGCTGGAAGAACAGAACTGGAATTGGAAAGCAGAAAATTTAGTGAGAGTGAGTGGAAGGCAGGTCAAAAAAATGAGAAAATAGACAAAAAGGAGTGTTTAAGAGAATGCAGTGGTGCAAGTGTAAAGCAGATAAATTGAAGGCATTGATTGACTCATGGAATATGATGAAATCGTAGTCATGAATCCTAGAGAAACGCAACATGGAAGCAGGCCATTCAGCCCACTGAGCTTGTGCAGACCATCAACCACACATTTACACTGATCCAATTTTAACTCCATTTTTCTTCTTCGACCCACATCCTCATTTACTCCTCCTAGATAATTACTAACCTACAGGATTTGGGGATAAATTATTATCAATTTATATTGACCAATTAAGCTACCAGCATTGCATTGGGGAGGAAATTGGAGCACTTGGAAGAAATCCATGCTGGTCACAGGGAGAATGTCCACACACACAATACCAAACATGAGGATTAAACCTTGGTGTCCGGCACTGTGAAGGTCTCACTACTGTATCATGTGTCAGATCTGTTCTGGTTATTACTCAATCAAAGCTTATAGAGGGGCAGCTTAGTGTTCCTGATTACTCATTCTATGCTTCCATTTCCTTTAAAGATACTGCTTCGTATTGTGGTTGTCAGAGGTTCCAAGGGTTCCAGATGCATTCAGATAGTTTGTTCAGTTGATTGTATTCTTGTCCGCAGCAAGGTAGGTTTCTGAATAGAAAATGAACCATAGACACAACCTCTCTTTTTTTTCTCTTCTTTTGCATGAATTTATTTATTTATTAAATGGTGTATTTATGGAAATGTAATTTATAGCAATTTTTGCACCTGTAATACACAATAACTGTCCAAAAATAACAAATTTTGTGACACATGATTCTGATTCTGAACTAATATTCTCCCAGGTGAACATTCCCAGTAATGAGGTCCTGGTTACACTCAATAAGTTATTATTAACGACCCTATCAGTCATAACCTCTCGCACAGATCCATGCTTACTCTCCCCAAGCAGCTCATACTTGTCCAGGACAGTGTCTGTTCTTTACAGTCATTTTCCCACAATGCATGCTTAAGTGGTTGGTTTGTAGTTACCTGGTTTCTGTGTTCCAATCCAAAATCTCCAGAGACATATCCAGAACTACAAATTAGCACATCACTAATTTATCCCCAAATCCTGTATATCTCTACGCCTTCAGCCTCATCTCTTAATTGAAATAGATGGCATTTTGACAAGTTCCTTTTTTGTTTTTTAAATATTTTTACTTTAAAAATTTCCATATGTATAGTGATTATAATTGAAATAGTGGTAGACTTCTTCTTACAATAAGTTAAAGGATATAAAAACTTTAAGAAAGGGTATTTATTGTAATTCCAACAACAAGGAACTTTCTATATATATGTTGTCACTGTGTCCTCTGCCTTATGTGTATAACTATAAAAATGCACCACTGATACAGCATTGACTAATAATGTTCCATGACTGAGATGATTAAATTCTAGTACAACCCTTTATCTTTGTGTGGGGTATGACTCTGGAAACAGTGCATTTTGCTCTGAATTCAACTGTACAAGGATCCCTTGATGCCACACCCATTCAAAGACCTTGTTAATGCTACCTCAGTAATCAATTTCTTTGTTTGAATTAAGGCTGTGATGAAGTCTGGAGCTGAGTGGTTGTGGGTACCCAGTAACTGGTTTAGAATTTTTTTGGGCAAGATGCTCGCGGGCAATTCATCACTCTGCTTCATCTTTGGACATGTACCAGTATTGAAGCTATATAGTTTTGTACATCTTGACAGCATTTTACAGGAGCACACTTGAGTATGTCCTGTCTGGCTACATCATTGTGTGGTACGATAGCTGCAAAGCATTGGACCAGAAGTCAAATCAGTGGATCATAAAATGGCCGAGAAGATCACTGGAGTCTCTCTTTCCTAAATTGGTGACATTCACCAGGAGCACTGGCCAAAGAGGGCCCTACATGCATCACAAAGGACCTATGACCCACTACCATCAAGAAGGAGGTACAGGAGCATCAAAATTAGAACTGCCAGGCTGGGAAATAGCTTTTTCCTGCAGGCTATGAGATTGATGAACAGTATCCTGTAATCTTAGGTCCCATTATGAAACTGAGTAAATTAGTCACACATATTTTTTATTATATCTTTATGTGTGTTTGTGATTATCATTTTCTGAATTTGTGAAAAATGTATTGTTCAAGTATATGGGTGCACCTTGTTAGAGAAATGTTATTTCGTCTGGTAGCATACAAAGAGATGATAATAAACTCGAAATTGAACTTGCACAGTGGAGCAAGATTCAGCACTACAGACAGAATATTGTCTGGTCCCATAGTCCAATGCTTCCTGGCATTTATTAACATTGCATTTACACCTATAATCCCATCTCCACCTCTCCCAACCCCTGGCATTTTTAACATTTCATATATCACTTTTTTTCTTTCTTTTTTTCTGATTGGAAGATTAAACAGTATTGATTAGGTGTTTGTTACTTCCTTGTCATCATTTATGCTGTCTTCGACATATCCATGTTCCTGCTCCTTTGCTAATCTTTCCGTTTAAAAAAAAAACTTTATAGTTGCTCTTGATGTGTTGTGTTTGTTCATAATCTTATCTTTAGCTGACATGTTGCTTATTATATCTCCCCAATGTTTGCTAAATTTCTAGTTTGGTAACACAAGTTTTCTCTAGTTCCATCCCTTCCTGATCTTGCCAGTGTAGGGACGAAGAGCAGACAATGTTATGAGCCTTTCACTTGAAGCTGTTGCTTCACATCTCCACACTATTAAGTCTAAATATGATTTTATTGGTTCCTTTTCCTAAAGACATGCAACATATATTCAGGAAATAAATTATTAAATATTGGGAACTGGAATCTAGAATTACATATTTAAACCATCGAAATTGCTTTTATTTCAATAAAAGAATGTTTGCTGATTCTCCAATAAAGACTATAGGACCCTAATCAACCATCTTGGTTCTGTCTACTAGGGCTTTTCTTGATGGATATGAAAAGCGAGTAACATGCTATTTTCTCCTTCAGCTCTTTGAGAACAGTGCAGATGACTGCAGCCAAGTAGAAAACCTTGGGGTGGGAGATTCCTTTCCAAAGTTTGCTTTATGATTCTTTTCATTCTGAATCACTGATTTAACAGCTGCATTGACGGGACCAAGAAATAATTCATTCAAGATCCTCCTAGGATTCTATTTGGTTTCATTCAAGTAGCCAAATCAATCAATCTGTGGCCAATCTGGAGCCAGGTTTTGTGAGTTGCTATGGTAATACATTTCACTCTGTGCAGACTTTAAGCAGATATAATTTAATAATTATTCAGTTTGCTGAAGCTAATTCCTTTTCTAAAACTTACGTTATTTAGGTCAACAAAAAATAATCAGCCTGAGGTTTTTATGTCTTTATTTGAAATTGTTTGGAGCAGCATGGACAGAAGGCACTATGACACAGCTGGTGGAGCCATTGCTTCCCTACTCTGGAGACCCCCAAGTTCAATCGTGACCTCAGGCACGACCATGAGGAGTTTTCACATTTTCCCTGAAATTACATAGATTTTTTGCACATCTATCAGCTTTCTCTCACATCTCAATGTGTGGGTTGATAGGTTAATTGGCCATTGCAAATTGCCCCTGGTGCGCAGATGAGTAGTAGAATCTAAGGAGTTGATGGGAATGTGAGGAGAAAAGGGGTCTAGCAGAAATTTGTTGGGCTGAGTAGTCTCCTGTGTTGAAAAATAAACTGGAATAAAGAGGAAGATAAATAAAGTAGTAATAGAGATGAGCTTTTTAATCACTGGAAAAGACTGAACAACCTTGTCTGCCTGTGAAGTAGGATTGTGGGTCCAGAATCCAGACACATGATCTACATCTATGAGTTGCATAGTGGAAGCTTGCTACACTGTCACCTCAGAGTTCTTAATTGCTCCAAACTCCTTGTGGAGTCCTTCAATGAATAGAACCGCTCACACTCAAGGAGCCATACAACATAGAATCCATGTCACCTATGTTATCTTCTGGAGCTGATCTTGTTTGCCTACTTTTGGCCCATATCCCTCTATCCATATAACTGAGTAAATGTCATTTAATGAGGTTATTGTGCCCACTTTTATCACTGCCTCTGCTATTGTTCCAGATACTCACCAGCCTCATGGATCGATCCACAATGGAAAGTAAAGCCAAACAGTCAATCTTAGCTTGTCCTTCCCACTGTTTAGTGCATCACTCCAATCTCTCAAGGAGAGGGAGGAAGACTTCCTCTTTATTCCAGTTTATTTTTCAACACAGGAGACTACTCAGCCCAACAAATCTCTGCTAGACCACACAGTCCTATCACCTCATTAAGTTCCCCTTTTCTCCTCACATTCCCATCAACTCCTTAGATTCTACTACTCATCTGCACACCAGGGGCAATTTGCAATGGCCAATTAGCCTATCAACCCACACATTGAGATGTGAGAGAAAGCTGATGGATGTGCAAAAAATCTACGTAATTTCAGGGAAAATGTGAAAACTCCTCATGGTCGTGCCTGAGGTCACGATTGAACTTGGGGGTCTCCAGAGTAGGGAAGCAATGGCTCCACCAGCTGTGTCATAGTGCCTTCTCTCCATGCTGCTCCAAACAATATCAAATAAAGACATAAAAGCCTCAGGGAAGGAGGGAGAGATCTGACTGCTTCTAACATTCAGATCCACATATCTTTTCAAACCCCAGTTTCAACTTCTGTTTACTCTTTGT
The DNA here is from genome assembly GCF_036971445.1 of Narcine bancroftii. Taxonomy (NCBI): domain Eukaryota; kingdom Metazoa; phylum Chordata; class Chondrichthyes; order Torpediniformes; family Narcinidae; genus Narcine; species Narcine bancroftii. Next base: position 14,199,299 of record NC_091473.1, read on the forward strand.
TTCCTTCACTGAATGTGGCATTGGGAATTTGGTGTGAGCTGTTACCAGCAGGTTATCAGGGCAATCCAACAAATTTTTGGAAGTTCCAGAATTATGGGCTAGGAGACAGGCAGGAAAAGCGATATTTGTCAAATATGGGGTGTAGAGTGGGCAAAGGGAAATGTGGAGTAAGTGGTCTCCCTGGGCAGGTGAAACAGTGTATTTTGGAGTGTCGGTAGAAAGTGACACACACTCCAGCTCCTGCACCCCAATCTGGCACTAATCACATGGTGTAGAGGTTCAGCATTCTGGATGGAGCTTCCCTCACCAAAGCAAGTGGAGGATATTCCCCATAATTCTCCTTCCTTTGTTCACCATCCCCTTCCTATCTCCTTCTTCCCCACAATCCTCCCTTCCTCTCTCTATTCCCCTCACACTCCTTCTTCTTCTTCCTCCCTCCCTCTGTCATTCTTCTACATTGCATCTCCCTCCCTTCCTCCACATTCCTCCTCCCTCCTTCCTATGTTCTCCCACACCCTCTACGTCCCTCTTTTACATTTCATTCTCCCACATTTTTCCTCCATTACCCTCCCTTGCACCACATCCTTCCTCTCCCAGATCCGTTCTTCTACCACATCCCTTTCCCACCAAACATCTTTCCATTATACTCGTTCAACCTCTCTCCCTCCATTATTCTATCACATTCCCACCTTTCCCAACTTACCTTGTTGATACTGTTTCTTTCTAGTAATCTATTTTATTTATTTTCTACATCCTTCAGGGGTCTCTTTGTGCCCTTGTTGTATTAAAAGTCTAATATAAATGCATCTGAGATGGTTTATACTGAGTACAGAATATCCAATGGCAGAGCTGCAGCTAGCTCAGCAGTGAATGAATTGAACCAACATTACAATGAGGAAGCAGTGAAGGGTGTTATCTCTGGGAAATGGAGGTGGATAGGCAAGAGTCATGATGGCAGTGATGAGCTCCACTACTGACTGAAGCAAATACAAGCACTTTTCTGGGGCAAAATTTATCCCAGGAGCACCATGAACACTAGAACCATGCTCATTTTACAACGATCATAAACAATATGTGAGAAACATCTGAGAGAACACAACAATAAATTTAGTTATGTCTCAGAAGGTGCTGCACCTTATTCTGAGTGGATTTTGAGACTGGACTATCTGAACTCTTTTCGTTTAGAACACAGGGCCAGTATGAAGCCAGTTTTATTAAAGAGCAAGGACCATATTTTGTGTTTTTACTTGGTTAGGATGGGTGGGGGGGGGGTAGGGGAGCAGGGCAGGGGCAAAAAGGGGATGGATGAATTACTGGATTAGTAATCCTTAAATACAGAGAGCTGGACAATAGATCTGGTTCAAATCCCACCATAGGAACTCTAGAGTTTAAATTTGTTAACCAGTTATTCGGAAAAATATTGTCAGAGGCAGTTTGGAGCTCAATATTTGGAGCTGTAACCTCCTTGTTTGCGTACTCCTCGCACCACCTTTACTGTCAAGCCAGAGGATCAACAGTGAGGAATGTACAGGAACCTGCCAGAGCAACACCAACATGAGCGGCTAATCCAGGAAGGAAATCCACAGCCTTTCCTCTATGTGACTCTGGGCTTTTAAATGCCCTCCATAATAGTCAAACAAGTCTTTAAGTTGAAGCATTACAGCTATAGTGAAACAGAGAAAGAGATTATTAGACCCACCAGCTGTCATTGACCCAGGCACTAAACAAGAGATTGAAACATTGTTGTAAAAACACAGTAAATGTTGGAAGAACTCAGCATTGCTGGAAGGTATCACAGCGTCTATAATAAAGATATATTACTAGCATTTGGGCTTGAACCCTTTTTCAAGGTATAAGTAAAAAGGTGGTGGGTGACTCAATAAACATTGAGAGAGAAAGGTGGGAGGGGAAGGAGTCCAGATAAACAAACAAAAGGTGTTAATTGGATATGATAAGAGGAAAGGTGAGAATTAATTTTGGCTCTGTGAAAGGAGACAGAGGGAAATGAAAGAGAGAGAGAGAGAGAGAACTAGAGGAAAGGAGATACTGGGACAAAGATGAGCAAGGGGAACTAACGGAAACTGGACGTCGATGTAATTGCCATCCGGTTGGAGTATGCCCAGACGGAAGATGAGTTGTTGTTCCTCCAATTTGCGGGTGGTCTCAGTCTAGCAGTGCATGGATAGCATGTCAGCAAGGAGAAACATGTCAGTCTTCAGACTTCTGTGTTTCACTTCATGGGAAAATTGTTCCCAGCTCAATCAAGCTTGCAATCATCTGAGGCCTGTTGTCTAAATTGATGACCACACAATCATGTTTAGAACAATGTTCTGTCTTCACACTAGTAGCCCCATCCAGTAAATTGTGTGGCACTACAAATGTAATGAACTCAGAGCAGCTAGCTCAAAGTTGGGCACTCATGAACTATCATCAGAATTAGAAATGTTGACCTCCACAATCTGTTTCTTTGTGGCTTGGGATAACCACACTATTATGGCCATAAAGCCTGAAGGATCAGCCCTAGATCAATGGACAATGTGAAAGGGCATGATAGGAGAACTTAGACACATGTTGCCAACTAGTACTGTCTGCTGGTTTTGATGCTTTAGCTACGCAGCAACAAAGAATAAATACACAGAGACACATCACTAACCAATGAATCACCTCCTGCATTGATATGGACCAGAACACCTCCTCCTGTCCATCATTGATGGCACATTTATAGAGGTTGGTTCTCCGTATTAGCAATGTTTTAGGGGGAGCAAATAATATGGCATAAAAAACCTGATTATCTGCTGGCACCCTACCATTGGGTAGTCCCTCCATATTTGGCTCATCCATAAATATTCTGTGTGGCAGGAAGAGAAATTTCCTTTTTAGAATTCTCCACCAGTATCACATTGGAAGAATTCTTCTGGAGTCCCCATCATCCACAAAAAACAGATTTGTGTGCATCATTCAAATGCAAGCTGGCAGCCTAGATTCTCATTTACTGAACCTAACATCCCAGTAGCAGCAGGAAGCCACAGCTTCTTGGGTTTTTTTCTGAGCAATTGCCAGACTGACTGCACTGAAGACAGCTGGCCAGATTACTACTAGCCTAAGCCCATTGAGTGGGAGACCTTCAAAATTAAAACTACTGTGACTTAATCTGTGGAAAAGTCAATACTCACTTTAAAAGGAAATCTCAGAAATTGTCAGATGTTATTTTCAGCACAAAATTACAATGTTGAAATGTGCAAGGAAACGATGCACTCTCTTTCCTTGGCATTGTGTGCACTTACCCCAACGGCCATGTCCGCAACATTATGCCTGCAGCAATCTCATGTCCATTTTCGCCCTTGAAATCACTTCCTTGAGGAAGAGTTTGGGAACCCCTTCTTACATTTCCCTTGGGTTCTTTTGTTTGTTGTCACATTTCTGCATGGAATTTTCCAAAAAGAAAGAAAGTATAAACAGTAGATTAGTGTTGGTAGAATGAAAATCAAATGAACCTAGTCTCTGATGCTGTGAGTCAGCTCCTCTTGCTGGCTGTGCCACTGTGCCACAGAGGGCTATGATCTCTCTACTGCTTGGAGAGAACAGGTTTCTCACAACTGTAGAAATATATCAACAGCAACAAGGGAACTACTTAGTGCGCAGCATATAACCATAACCATATAACCATTGACAGAGCGGAAACAGGCCATGTCAGCCTTTCGAGTCCGCACCGGTTCACTAAAACAAATCCACTAGCTCAATCCTCCCACTCTCCGCCAATATTCCTCCAACCCCCTCACCTCCATGCACACATCCAACTTCTCTTAAATGACAGAAAGGACCCTGCTGCAACTATCTCATTCGGAAGAACATTCCATTCTGCCACCACACTCTGAGTGAAGAAGCATCCAGTAATATTTCTCCTAAAGTTTTGCCCTCTTACCCTTAACTCGTGGTTATGTCCTGGTTCTGAGGAAAACAGAGAGAACTTCTTGTGAAATAAAGAGAGCCATTCATTGGATTAACTCTGGTGAATAGGTGGGAACAGCATTATACTGGGTAAATAACTCCAATTAAGGACATGCTCATAGAAACCTTGGCTTGGCTCTCGGGTCACATGGAATGACACTTTAGAGCTTCTGTTCATTGGAATCCTGGCCTAACTGGTCTTCCAGGTGAACAACCTCATGGCACTAGCTACCCAGCATCCGCTGAACTCCAATCATCATTCAGCAGATCACTTCATTAATAGTGCTGTTTCTGGGAGCTTGTTAAGTGACAATTTACTGCAGTGTTTCCGATTCATTCTAAAGTATTTTTTGGCTCGAAAGGATGATTTGTGATCCGCATGCCTACCATTACTGGTTCAGTCCTTCCTTCTATGTGCTACACTAGAGAAGAATTGCTCAGTTCTTATGAGTACATATACAAGTCTGTAACCATCTTCCAGACTTTGAGATCCCCTATATTATCCCTGAAGATAGGGATCTAAGAAATGTAGACAAGATACAGAGGGATAAAGTGAATAGAGGTGGATTCAATCAGGCAACTTTGATCACTCTTGTTAAAACAAAATGTTTTACAAGCGAACTCATCAGGTTTCACAGCATCTATAGGAGGTCGCTGAATGGTGTAGACGCCTCATCCTTGGTGACTCATTTGAATAATGACAATAAAAGTTTGGAAACTACAGGACTGGGACCATATGGAGACAGTGTGTAATGTATGTGTGATATTGTATTCAGTGAAGCAATGACTCATTAATCACAGAGCAATGTGTTTATGTTTGTGCTTGCATTTCAGATTTAGCTAAAATCTGTTATTTTAAACTTGCACACCCCAGATTCATTCCACAACAATGATGTTCCAAAATGAACACTATACCATCTCCATGGCAATGATTGAAAAGGCAGGAGAGTGAAGCTTCTTTCATACATTGAGCTCCCTATAATAGGAGTCTAATTGGCTTTTACAGGCTGTTAGCTGTGGAAATCTTTCTGCCAGTGGAAGAGGTTGTTTACCAGGCTGCTAATAAAAGCAGTTTACAACCTTACCACTTTCCCATTGATTGAAATCTATCTCTTTAAAGAAATATTATCAATGTACATTATGTTTGTGTGTGTGTGTGTGTGTGTTTGCACGTGTGCATGTGAGTGTATATATGCATATATTTACAGACACATGGAGACATGCACAAATATTTCATGCATTGACACACAAGAGGATTTCAACAAATCCATTTACATTGTGTCATCATTGCAATGCAATCGTCCGTGGGTTTCACAGGATTGCAATCAAACAAAATTTGACTCCATGCCAGGATGAATAACCAGAGAATGGTTAAAAGGTTTATTTAAAGAATGACTTAAAGGAGTCAGAGAGGATTAGGGAGGGTATTTCAGAGCCCAGGAGCAGGTAGCTGTATTTTCAGCTATCGATAGCAGAGGAATGAAAATCAGGAATACATAAGAATTCCCAATGGGTATGGATATGTCAGAGGTTGTATTGTTGGATATGTGAGATCATGGAAACATTTGAAAGCAAGCACATAGTTTCTAAAATTGAGCCAACGGTCAGTAAGCCCAGGGGTAATGTGTGTGTTAATTGTGGATTAGAATAAGGCTGAGGTTGCTGGTTGAGGTGTGAATATTGGCCAGAGTATTCAACAGTAAAATAACTGACAAGACAGATGCAGCATTCATTGATGGTCACCTTTGAAAGGTAGTACTTCCCATTGTACCAGACTTCCTAAATATATTGACAGTGTTAAACTATATTCTGATTTCTAGTCTCTGGACTGACAAAGGATCAGTCCTCATGCTCACAGGCAAAAGGTCGAAGCCTTGTTAATCATGAAAAGGAAACAACTTTGTCCATATATAGGAACTTAATTGAAGGAATGGATTTATTATTGAATAGGCAGTCAGAGTAACCAGTGCAATATGTTTTCAGTGGTTAAAAGAAATAGCAACTAGTCTTGGGAAGACCACTATCTTCAAGTGTTGACACTGTATTTCCTCTCAGCCAGTCCTACTGAATGTTTCCAGCCTTTTACTGAAGATGTGTTTCCACAGATGGGATTCTGCAGGAGCTATCTTGTATGGTGTCACATCTAATTCACCCAGGATGAGGGGTACAGATGTCATTCCCATGGGCAGAGCTTTACAGGCTTCACTGCTGATTCCAGTGTTTTGTGCCATGTTACTGTGGCGTGAAGCCCACTCCAGGCCAGAGGCAAGAGCTGCTGCCTTCTTGAGCTCCCTCAATTTATCATCCCCAGAAATGGCCTGCACTTATGTAGCCAAGAATTGTGTAATAGCTCAGGCACTTCTACATCTGAGGATGTCAGTACAAGAAACAAAACTCTGGATTTGGCAAAAACCACTTTGTAAAGCAAACAGTGTAAAGCTTGAAGGACTCATCAGGTCAAGCTGCATCCATGGAGAGAAATGGTCAGTCAGTGACCTGAAATGTTTCAATCATTTTTCTCCATAGATGCTGTCTGATGCATTGAGTCCTTCCAACCTCTCTTTGTTTGCTGAGAATTTCAACACCTCTAGTTCTTCTGTTTCTTAGGTTTTATAAAGATCTTCATGATTGCCTCACTATTGTAACTAATGTCTCTTGTCGAAAAACCTATGGTCCATTCTGCTTCTGTCACTGCTTCTCAACATACCCAACCACTTTGATACATTTATGTGCATAGACTCAGATCTCCTTCCTGTGTGCTGACCAGCTGCATCATGATCTGGTCTGGGGACACCAATACCCCTGAGCGTAAAGCCCTCCAAAAGTTAGTGGACCAGCTCAGCACATCACAAGAAAAACCTTCCCCACTATCGAGAACGTCTACAGAGAATGCTGCTGTCGGAGAGCAGCAGCAATCATCAAGGATCCACAGCACCCAACATACGCTCTGTTCTCGCTGCTGCCATCAGGAAATAGGTATAGGTGTTACAAAACTTGCACCGCCAGATTCAAGAACAGCTGCTACCCCTCCACCATCAGACAACAAACTAAATCAGGGACTCATTTAAGGACTTGTACTTGTGCACTTTATTGATTTTTTTATTCTCTCTGTATTGCACAGTCAGTTTGTTTACATTTGTTGTCTGTTTATAGTTCTTTATTTATTTACATGTATATGCCGGGTACAGATTTTTTTGTTCCAGGTAATTCTTTCTCATGTGCAGAAGAAGAATCTCAGGTTTGTGTGTGATGTCATGAATGTACTCTGACAATAAATCTGAAATCTGAATCTGAACCTCTATTTGAATGGTACCTTCTATATTATCCCTCCTTACTCTTTCCTAATTTCATAATCTTTTTCTACTAAAAATACATCTTTGGATCTCCTTTGACTTAATTTGTCAATATTTTTTCATACTCTCTCTGCTTTAATCCCACCCTTTCCAGTTCCATTGTCTCCTAGCTTTCTGGTGCATTAACCCTCAGTAACCCACATTGGTTTCTCCCTTATACTTTGCCTTACAGTCTATGCACCTTGTCATTCAGAGGGCTCTAGATCTGGCTGTTTCCACCACTCCTTGTCAACCTAACATTAAGGATGAATTACTGTACAGGGCATTTTGACAATAATAATAGTATTAGACAGAGTAAATGAATTTATAAAAGAGCAATCAAGTGTTGAAAATATTTGGAGATAAAACCAATAGAGTAAGGATTAAAGTGTAGAGTCAGAGTCATGAAGAATGGAAAGAGGCCATTCAGACCATCGAGTCTGTGCTGACCATCAAGCACCCAATTACATTAATCCCATACTAGTCCAATTTTATTCTCCCCACATTCCCATTAACTCCCACCCCCCCCCCTCCAGCCCAGATTGCACCATTCACCTGCACACAAGAGTCAATTAACATGGCCAACCTGTGTGTCTTTGTTATGTGGGAAGAAACCGGAGCACGTGAAGGAAACCCACATGGTCACAGGATGAATGGAACATGCAAGCTTCACACATGCAGGTCCAAAGGATTGGAGCCAGGTCACCAAAACTGTGAAGTTGCACCACTGTTTTGTCCATGATGATGCTGTGTATTAGACTAGTAGCTATTAATAAGATGCCACACAAGAGAATATGAAGCGAGACTTGGGTGTGGATTAATGACTGGTTAGCAAATAGAAAATGGAGAGTGGATCAAACAATTTTTTGCTTGGAAGGCAATAACCAGTGGAGTCCAAAAGAATCAATACTGGAGCTCCAGCAGTTCACAACCAGAAATAGTGGCTTGGATGAGGGAACAAAATGTCATATATCCTTGACAGACAATGCAAAGGATGGAGGATTCAGAGGGTATTTAGGGATGGGCAAGGAAGGACACAACGCAGAAAACAATGTGCGAAAAAAACTGAATGTCTAAAGTGTGTGCAGTTTTTCAGTCATGACGCTCAGAGGCCCTTGCTCAAGAATCACTGAAAGTTAACAAACAGATACAACAAGCAAATAGAAAGGCAAACATTATGTTGGCAATGAGGTCAAAGATCAGCCACTTTCTGATTGAATGCAGAGCAGGAGAGAACGGCTGTATGGTCCATTTCTTCTTTTCTCATGTCCTGAATACTTAGGTGCATTTGCTGTTTCCATGGCTGCAGGAGAGTTTTGGATTCTCCTCTATGCTGGCTGCTTACTTCTCTCTATGCTTCTTTTATTTCCTTTTCTATCTCTCTTGAACGTTCCTGTAAGCAACCAGATACACTTGTATTATCAACCTGATGTTCAGCATTTCCCCTTCCTCTGCTGTATTTTATGAAAGATTCTGGCATTATTCACCCTGCTGTTCTCCCACCTGGAAAAATGCCCATTGAGTCATTGTCTTTAAGAGATGCAATTTCTCATGCCAAACGTTGATTGTGGTTTGCCCAAGTGTATCTGTTCCCTTCTCACTGAACAGTATCTCAACACAACTTTTATTTGTGAATGATCCACATCAGTTTCCAGAGCTATTCTGCACCTTATGATACAATAACTGAGAAACAGATAAACAAAACCTGTAGATGCTGGAAATCTGAAATACAGCCAGAAAATGCTGGAAACACTCAGCAGGTAAGGCAGCATTTATGGAGAGAGAAAAACAAAGTTAACATTTCAGATTTGAGTGAAAGATCATTGATTTGAAAGCAAATTGTTTCTCTCTTCATAGAAGTTTCCTGACCTTTTGATAAAATTATATTTTTCCCTCAATGCACCTCTCCCTCACTGATACCTATTCCTCAGCCACCTCATTTTCCAGTACCATACTGCAGACTACCATGACTACATAGAGCAAGAGGAAATGCCGAACATCAGGTTGATAATACGTCATTCTGGCTGCTTACAGATCATTGATGTCCTCCTGTTAAGTTTACTCTTTGGCTTTTGCATACCTCTTGAATTGTTCAATCCACAAAACTCTCAGCCCCTTGGATGGACTATACTGCTGGCAGCTGTGAACCAATCTCTTCAGGGGCATAGTCCTGATCTCAGATGCTAAGTTGCATGTGTATTTTCCTGTGACTTTGTGGGTTTCCACTGGATGCTCCAGTTTCCTACCACATCCCAAAGGTGAGTGGGATGATAGCTAAGTTGGCTGAAGTGAATTGCCCCTAGAATGTAGATGTATGTAGAGTCTGGAACAAGTTGATGGGAATGTGGGGAGGATAAAATAGGGCTAGTGTGTAATTAGGAGGTAATGGTCAATGCAGATTGGTAGGTTTATTGGCTTCTATAAATTACTCCAAATCTGTCAGTGTGTGGTTAGACCTGGGAAAATTGGAAGAAATGTGTGGAAAATCAAAGGGGATTGATGTAGGACTGATGCCATTGTGTATTTGATGTTTGACATAGACTCAGTTGATTGAATTACCTGTTTCCATGCTGTGTAACTCTATGACTCTCTATGGCCCCAAAATGTGGAGCTTGAGTTGCTCCAAGTGGCAACATTCCTCATATTTGTGATTTTCCAAGAAAAGGAAAGAATCGTAGAGGTACTGCATCCCACAGATGACAGATATCCTATCTACTTATTAGATTAAACACAGAACATGCTGGACAAACTCAGCAAGTTTTGCAGCATGCATAGAAGGTAAAGATATATAAACAAAGTTTTAGGCCTGAGCCCTTCTTCAAGGTGGACTTGTTGAGTTCCTCCAGCATTTCTATGTTTTTACTACAATCACAGTATCAGCAGACTTTGGAGTTTCACTACTTATTAGATTAACTCAATTAACTAAAATTATTTTTAAGGAAAGCATTCTCCCTGATGATGGTCCTGAAATCATCAGCCATTGTTTCAGGGGAGGTCTCACTTCAACTCATCAAACTCCTGAAACCTGCAGTTCCCCTTCTTCCTGCATTGAGGTGGAGATGCGGAGAGTAAGGAGTTGGATGAGTTTAGAGCCACAGCAGCTGAAAGTACATCAGCTGTGGTGCAGTGACAAAAATCAACAATATGTAAAATCTGCTATCTTCTCTCCAACTTTATACAGTTATATTTTTACCTAAGAAAATTTACCTCCTCCCTCAAATAGAGAGGTAGGAATTCAGTTTAGGCTGCCCAATAATATTTGTTTTTAATTTTGGAGTTGTAGATCTCCCAGCTCATATTTCCATGTTAATTTTTCTATGGAGACTCTAGCCATATTACCTTTCCAAAGAAATTTTCTGACATGTTTATTTAATTCCTGAGAATATCTCTGAGGCAATGCTATAGGCAGTGTCTGAGAGATATTGTACTCTTGGAAATATATTCACTTCTACACAATTGACTATACCAACCAGCATTATTGGCAGAGCCATCCACCTGTTCAAGTCCTCTTCAATCTTTGTAAGCAAGGGGAGATCATTTAATTTATATAAGTTCTGTAAATTATGATCTGTTCTGATCCCTGTACTTTATCCCATTTGGCAGCCATTTAAATTGAATATTTCTTTGACATTAAGTTCAATCCCCACTGTAAATGGCATAATTTTGCTTTTATCCCAATTTATTTTATAACTCAAAAGTTTTTCATATTCTTTGAGTTTTGAGTACAATTTCTGTAATGAAATTATTGGTTCTGTCAAATATATCAATATATCATCTGCAAATAGATTAATCTTAAATTCCTCCTGGTTAATCCTGAATCCTTTAATGTCTGGATCTTGCCTCAGTTAATAGTTCTATAGCCAATATAAAGAGATTGTCTGCTAGATCTAGATAAGGGGAATGCAGGAGAAATTTGTCCTTTAGTTACAACTTTGGCTTTGGGTTCATAATATAATGCCATAGTCCAATTCATAAAAGTTTTCCCTAATCCAAATCTTTCCAGCACATTAAATAAAAAAATCCCATTTCCAGTCTATCAAATTCCTTTTCTGCATCCAGGGCCACAGCTATGCTCAAATCTCCTCTCGTTTGGGCCAGATGAATTATACTAAGCAATCTGCTTATGGTATCAGCAGACTGTCTCTTTTTCATGAAGCCTGTTTGATTCATATTTATTAATTTCAGCAAAAGTTTGGCCGGTCTATTTCCCAAAGCTTTGGCAATAATTTTATAATCTGAATTCAATAATGAAATATGTCTATATGATGATAGTTTCAATGGGTATCCCTGTAATTATTGCTGTGGAAAATAATTTCAGGAGAATATGTGTCTCAACCACCTGGTCTAACACCTCCATAAAAAGATGTATCAAAAGATCTTTAAATTCTTTATAAAATTCTGGGGGACTCCATCCTTACCCGGAGACTTATTGACCAGCAATGAGATCAATGCTTCCCTGATCTGCATCTGGTTAAAAGGGACATTGAATCCTTCCTGTTCTTCTTAATCTAAACTTGGAAGTTCCAATTATGAGAGGAACTCTTCATTTTATAAATATCTCCTTGAGATTCTGATTGATATAATGTAGAATAAAATTGTTTAAAACCCTCATTAATTTCTTGTGGTTTGTAGGATGTTCTATTCGTATCTGTTTTGACCGCATTGATTGTTCTTGAGACCTGTTCTGCTTTCAACTGCCAAGAGAGGCCCTCAGCATTAATATCGGGTGAAAAATAAGGCCCCTTGTTAAAAAATATAATTAATATTTGGAGTAAAATAAATGACCAGATAGGGACTAAGTGGGGGGGGGGGGGGGTGGCGGGAAAATATCTCCAAAAACACCTCTGACTCAGAATAGACATACCCATAACAATGGATAATAAGATTTAGATACTTGGTCCTGAAAAGGGATCAGATTGAGGACTGTTATGAGCAGGGGAAAATTATGTCATTTGAACAATTAAAAAATAAGTATGGTATTGCTAATAATACAATATTCTGCTATTTTCAGTTAAGAGCATACAAGGGATAAACTGGGTCCGACAATGACTCTATCAAGTTGTAGTGATGTGAAAACTCTGATTCAAAAGGGAAGTACAAAGAAATTTACTTCAGCAATATATTTACTACTTCAAATGGGAACCCCTAAACAGGGGTTTTACATATATCTCTTTGGCTTGGCTTCGCGGACGAAGATTTATGGAGGGGTAAATGTCCATGTCAGCTGCAGGCTCGTTTGTGGCTGACAAGTCCGATGTGGGACAGGCAGACACGGTTGCAGCAGTTGCAAGGGAAAATTGGTTGGTTTGGGTTGGGTGTTGGGTTTTTCCTCCTTTGTCTTTTGTCAGTGAGGTGGGCTCTGCGGTCTTCTTCAAAGGAGGTTGCTGCCCACCGAACTGTGAGGCGCCAAGATGCACAGTTTGAGGCAATATCAGCCCACTGGCGGTGGTCAATGTGGCAGGCACCAAGAGATTTCTTTAGGCAGTCCTTGTACTTCTTCTTTGGTGCACCTCTGTCACAGTGGCCAGTGTAGAGCTCACCATATAACACAATCTTGGGAAGGCGATGGTCCTCCATTCTGGAGACGTGACCTACCCAGCGCAGTTGGATCTTCAGCAGCGTGGATTCGATGCTGTCGGCCTCTGCCATCTCGAATACTTCGATGTTAGGGATGAAGTCGCTCCAATGAATGTTGAGGATGGAGCGGAGACAACGCTGGTGGAAGCGTTCTAGGAGCCGTAGGTGATGCCGGTAGAGGACCCATGATTCGGAGCCGAACAGGAATGTGGGTATGACAACGGCTCTGTATACGCTAATCTTTGTGAGGTTTTTCAGTTGGTTGTTTTTCCAGACTATTTTGTGTAGTCTTCCAAAGGCGCTATTTGCCTTGGCGAGTCTGTTGTCTATCTCGTCGATCCTTGCATCCGATGAAAAAGTCTAGACGGAGATGGGAATCAGACTTATATATAAGTATTAGTGATCAAAACTGGTCCAATTTATGCATGGACTATACGACAAATACAATAAGTGTACGATATAGATTGGTGTAATATAATTTTTCACACTAGTTATATCTCACACCACAAAAATTAAATAAATTGAAATTATATTTTGGATCAATGCTTTAGGTGCAGTGAGGAGATGGGAACCTTTCTACATTCAACTTGGGCATCCATTTTGGATAGATCTGGGTAAACTCTTAGAGCAAATTATAGGTATTCAATTTCCACAGAACCCAGAATTATTTTTACTGTTGAATTTTGCCAGTGTAAGACCTAAAATGAGGTTGTCCCAATATCAAACAATATTTGTTAATATCGCATTGGCAGTGGCCAGGAAATGTATAATGGTTACTTGGAAGTCTGATTCTCATCTAGGTATAGTCTGTTGGAATACAGAAATGGATAGTTGTGTTCCTCTTGAGATTACTTGTAATCTAAGAAATAAGTATGACATGTTCTTACAAATATGGCAGCCATATTTACAACATGTAGGTGCAAATCTTTAATTGCGCCCTATCTCACCCATGAGACCAATGCTAACGTCCCCTTGAGATCTAAGTAAATTTTGAAAATGTGAAATTTTGTGGGGTAGATGATGGACTCCTGACCATCCCTTTCTCTTTCTTTCTACTCTTTTATTTTCTCTTTTTCTTCATCTCTTTATTTCTTTTCTTTGGGGCTTACTTTCTTTCATTTCTTTATTTACTTTTCATGGGAGGATGGGGGTTGGGATTATAGCCATTATGTATCACAGATTATTATTTTTCCTCTGTATTCCATTTTTTCAGTTTTTTTATTGATTGTATGTTTGGATTTAAAAATGTAAATAAAATATTCAAAAAAATACAATGTGTAAAAGCAGAAGTGGAGCTGTGTAGATGGCTCACATGGTGCCCACCCATTGTGGCTTTGACACATCCATCCACATAAGGCCAAGTTAGCAATGAAGTTAACAGCCAGCACAGGACATAACCTCAGGCAGGTTGAAATCATATCAAGTCTCCAACTGAGACACTGGTAAGTGCAGTCTAATGATGAACCTGCTGTGTGAGGCAGCTCATTTAGAGTGAATTAATAATGAGGGCTTTAAACCCTGTTTCTCCTGCTGCTGCTGTAACAGTGCCAGGTTTATTGTTGCAGAAAAGCAATGGAGAACAGTAATGAACAAACAACAAACTACAGAGGCTGGAAAGTGAAATAAAAACAGAAAATGCCTGAAACATTTAGCAGGTCCAGCAGCAACTACGGAGAGAGAACAATAGTTGTTTCAGGTATTTTCACTGAACTAAGCTTGAATGAGTCCACTAACACTCATTTCAAGGACTTGCAAATATGCAGTGTTAAATTCAAATTTTAAATTTAGACATACAGCACTGTAACTGACCAATTTGGCCCTACGAGTCTGTGCCGTCCAATTTCACCCCATTAACTAACACCTCGGTTCATTTTTGAAGGTATGTTATTATATCAAATAATACAATGCTGGAGAAACTCAGCAGGTCAATTTATATTGAAAAGATACATAACCAACATTTTAGGCTTGAGCAGGAGTGGAGTATTAATTTTTTAGGTGAAAGAGCTCACCAAAAAGGACAAGGAGGTGCCAGAGCCGTGCCATTAGTTGCCTGGAGTGGTCCCATGAGGTGCTGGAGCTGCTCTCTGAGGTGCCAGAGCGGTGCTCCAATGAGCTCCAGCAGCACTGCACCCGAGTTTGAGTTCTTCATCAAAGTATGGAAAAAATGTGGCCAGGTGCCTGATCAAAAAAAAACAAAGGCCACAAGCTACCTCAGGAACCTGCTCTGAGGGATAATACACAGCTTGTAAAGCTTCTGCCTCACGGCACTGGAGACCCGGGATCAATCTTGACCTTGGGTGCTCTCTGTGAGGAGCTTGCATGTTCTCCCTGTGAAACTGTGGGTTTTCCCAGAATGTCCCAGTTTCTTCCCACATCCCAAGGGTGTGCTGGTTAATTGTCTGCTGTAAATTGACTCTAGTGTGAAAGTGAGTGGGAGAATCTGGAGGAATTGATGAGAATGTGAAGAGCAACCGTTACAGGGAAAATTAATGGAGAGATCCAGCACACAATAGGTAGATCTCCTTCTGTTGCAC
This sequence comes from Narcine bancroftii, assembly GCF_036971445.1. Lineage (NCBI taxonomy): Eukaryota > Metazoa > Chordata > Chondrichthyes > Torpediniformes > Narcinidae > Narcine > Narcine bancroftii. The sequence continues at coordinate 14,214,690 of NC_091473.1, forward strand.
AAAGATATAAAAATATGGACCTGGACACAAAGTGACGGGGTTGTCTCAGTAACTAGACCTGGATACAGCCCAGGTATGCCTGCCCAGGATTTCATACAATTTGATTTATTAGACTTGATTGGGTGGACTGTTCAACATTTTTAAAATTTAGATGTACAGCACAGTATCAGGCCCATTGGGCCTATGAGCCCATGCCCCCAAAATATACCATTTTTGAAAGGTGGGAGGAAACCAGAGCACCCAGGGGAAACCTATGCAGACACAGGGAGAATGTACAAACTCCTGACAGACAGCACTGGATTCAAAGCTGGGTCACTGGCACTGTAGTAGTCAGCCTTCTCAACTTGATGAAGAGGACAGACTTCTTTAACTTGATCTCTGGTTAATTTGAATTCACTTATCAATAACAAGGGCCACCTCTCTCCCTCTTTGGCTTGGCTTAAGCTGTCTGAGTAATTTCAAAGCCACAGTGTGGAAGTTCACACCACTCTGTGTAAAACCTCCATGGCCTCCCCCTCCATCCCTATCTACAACTATGCAGGTTCTCTATGTCTCACCTCCTGAGCACTCATCATTCAGGTTGATGTCTCCCAGTCTCAAGTTTACCTTTGTGAGCACTGTTGTGCAAATAATTCTGATTCCAAGTCCACAGATTGTACAACAGGCTTTAATTAGCTTAAACTTGCAAAATTTGTACCAGTCTTAGTATCTTTGCTGGCTCCGTGTGTCTGACTGTCCCTGAAGGGGCCAGCTCAAATCTTTATATGGGCCAGTGATTGACAGCAGGTGGGGCCAGCCTCCCAAGTTGCCTACGTGCAGGTACAGTGGCTGGTAGGAGTGCGACCAGTGTAGTGGTTGTATCACTACAACCTTGGTCACTTACTTGTTCATCATTGCACCCCTCATGGAGTTTAAATTGTAAACAATATAAAATTTTCTGATTGGTTTCATGTAAATTATAAATATTAATAAGTTTGAGGGGTTTCGGGTTGGAAGGTAATTATTCTGTGGAAGAAATACCCTCTCACTCTAACATAAATGAGAGAGATAGAAATTCAAGGTGAAGAATGCAAGTAAACAAAGATGCTGTCACAGTGTGAGGGAGGGCTCGCTTTGTGAGTCCTATGATTCTCAAGCAATTGGTGGCAGAAGCACGGTACTGCCCTCTAATGGCTATACAGGGTAAATCAGTGCACAGCTGACCCAAACTCTGGGACTGACTATCCACCACATCAACATTGTATGAGTATTTACAGACTGCCCAACTCACTTCATTGAGTTTATGTGCTTAAGGTACCTCAGTCATTATTGCTATGCAGGGTGCAATATAACAGACACAGCTTTCCCTGTAACATTCCCCAAGAGGCCCTTCACTGTGACAGTATGATATATTGCACACAGCTCAAGGTAACACTCACTTGCTTACATGTTTGTCCATGATCTCATGCACTTCCAGACTGAGACCACTCACAAATTGGAGGAACAACACTCATCTTCTGATTGGGCACCCTCCAACTGGATGGCATTAACAACGACTTCTCTGGTTTCTGTTAAAATTCTCCCCTGTTTCTTTCCCCAGATCTGTCTCTCTCTCTTCCTGTTTCCATCTGTTTCCTTTCATAGAGCCAAAATCAATTCTCATCTCACCTCTATCATATCTATTTAACACCATTTGTTGGTCTGAACTCCTCTGCCAGCCAGTCTACAATCTCTTTATTCTTATGCCTTCCTGTTCTTCACTTATTCCTTGAAGAAGGGCACAAGCCCAAAACGTCAGTAATATATATCTACCTCCTATGGATGCTGCGAGAACAGCAGAGCTCCTCCAGGATTTCTGTGTGTGTTTTTATAACACTCACTGATGCACAGTATCTGTTATGTAAAAGTACCTCATACATCCATGACTCCCTTGCAACACTCAGTGATGTAATCCACACCCTTCCTGAAACACTACATTGTTTCTTGGAATAACATCTCTCCCTCCAATAAGTTAATATAGACAACATTGTACCCATAGCAGTCACTGAGATACCCACCTTAAAACATTCTCTTATATTCTTTCCTGTAACACAGATGCACGACTCACCTACCAGTGTGAAACTCCCTGATATACCTTACACTCTCCCTGTAACAAGCCTTCTCTGTTACATTTTCTCACACCAGTACTCTACTTAGAGTATTCAATGCGCATAATTGTTTCACTCTTGAAATACCCAATATCCACTTTGCAATGGGCTTGAAATATACCTTCCTGAATCATGTTCCTTCCTTAATACTTTTCTTCTTAGTGATACCCCCTGTGAAATATTTTTCCTCTTTGTATTACTTCTCTCGCCACAATATTCAAACTTCCTGTAACACAATTTCTCTGTAATACCATCACCGTAATGCTCTGTCCTGTAATACTGATCTTCCCTGTAATACCCTGTCCCTCCAATACTCTGTACTATACATTAACTCTCCCTGTGATACTCTCTCAGTATAATACTGTTCTCCTGTAATACTTGCCTACTCTAATACCGTCCTGTTTTACTATCCCTACCTGTGGTATTGTAATACTATCCTGTAACATCATCCTTCCTTGTAATACTGTAATACAACTGTAATACCCTGTCTGTAATATTCTCCCTCCTGGTAATACTCTTCCATGCTCTCTGACCTATAACTCTGTCCTTCCCTGTAATGATGGTACAACTACAATTGCTTTAACCTGCTGCTTCCAGCTTGTTAAAGGCATTAAAAATAATGATGTTAAATACTGAGCTTTTTGAATAATCTTTGGCATCTAATGCAGCATAATATAAACCAAACTGTGCAACCTGTGCTCCTGAGCAGTATTTACCAATAAAAAAAATAATGATTTCTAAATTTATGAGCAATGCTAACATGTAAAATGAGTCTATTCAAGACATGAAGTCCTCCCCCAGGCCTGTGGTTTGTTCATGCATTACTCTGTGTCTAATCCATTCCAATCCCACAATCACACTTTGAAATGTTCATCTGTTTGGTTTAAGCTTGAAACATTTGTTGATTTATTGCAGTGAATTTCATTTTGATTTGCATTGGTTTAATGCTCAGTTTGTGGGGTATGTGCATGAACTGAAGTAACTCATGATATTGAATGTTGGAGGACAACAATACACACTGGACATTCGTACTGGCCACACAACTGCCCAGTCCTCACTGACATCTCTGGGAAGCAATAATATCATGTATTCTTTTTTTAAAATTACATTTCTGGTTCAACCATACTCTTAGCAGGACTGTTTCTTTTACCTCAGCGTTAACTCTTTAGTGCCTGTCCGAAGCCATCTCACCAAATTATTGTAACAGAGCTTTCCATAATCTGAGCTGCCTCTACCTCGTCAAACTTCACCAAATTTCTCGGGACAACATCCTAGGCCCAAGCACCTTAAGATAACCATCCCTCCACCACAAAGGTCAGAAGTGGGGATTTTTGTTGATGGTTGCGCATGGCTCAGTTCCATTGGAACTCCTCAGTTAATGAAGCCACCCATGCCTTAGACAACGTTTAGTATGGGTTGATAAGTGACAGGGAACATTTGCATTTTCAAGTCCACCGCCATCAATATCCTGGGGCCACCATTGACGAGTAACTGGCACAGAGAGTTGCTGCATGAATTGGTCAAGGGCTGGATATCCAGTGATGCATGACTCACCTTCAAGGCCTTACCACTAATCTGCAAGGCACACTGCATAGGTGGGGCAGTGGTAATGGAACACTCTCCATTTGATTGGACAGTCTAGTAGCTCTAACCACAATCAAGAAACTCAACACCAGGCAGGACAAAGCAGCAGCTCGATCATCAGCACTCCATCCACAACATTCATTTACCCACCACTTGTGATCAGGAGTTGCAATGCTTAACATTCACAAAATGCACTTCAGTTACGTCGTCAGATCCGTCCAAACCTCCAAGAAAGACAGAACAGCAGGTGTATGGGGACAGCAGCCGGTTCCCCTCCCTGTCACATATCATCCTGATTGGGAAATATATCACTATTCCTTCATTGCTGCTGAATTTAGATCTTGCCCGATAGGTCTGTGGGAGAAACGTCGCCAGAAGGATTGCAGCAGTTCAAGTACGTGACTCATCACTACTTTCTCAATAGCAGTCAGAGGTGGGCGAAAACTTTTTTCATAATCTCAACAGTAATTTGCTAGTTGAGATCATAAAAATGTTCTCAATTGTTATATACCAGTAATTCTGACCAGCGGAGAATGCAAACCAACATTATTAATGCTGAGAAGATTTAAATTGGAGTGAATGTTGGCAGGTAAGGGGGGCTTAGAGGCCAAAAATTGCAAGGCTGATTTGGTATCATCATTTAGATGAAGGTTAGGGGGGGGGGGTGTATCAATCTCACAACTATTTCTAATGTATCACTGAAATATTAGAGTTGATATATTGCTGAAATATTAGTGTGGATATATTATTGAAATATCAGTGTAGATATGTCACTGAAATATCAGTGTAGATATGTTACAGAAATATCAGTGTAGATATGATACTGAAATATCAGTGTAGATATGTTACAGAAATATCAGTGTAGATATGATACTGAAATATCAGTGTAGATATGTTACAGAAATATCAGTGTAGATATGATATTGAAATATCAGTGTAGATATGTTACAGAAATATCAGTGTAGATATGATACTGAAATATCAGTGTAGATATGTTACAGAAATATCAGTGTAGATATGATATTGAAATATCAGTGTAGATATGTCACTGAAATATCAGTGTAGATATGATATTGAAATATCAGTGTAGATATGTTACAGAAATATCAGTGTAGATATGATACTGAAATATCAGTGTAGATATGTCACTGAAATATCAGTGTAGATATGACACTGAAATATCAGTGTACATATGATATTGAAATATCAGTGTAGATATGTTACTGAAATATCAGTGTAGATATGATACTGAAATATCAGTGTAGGTATGTCACTGAAATATCAGTGTAGATATGATACTGAAATATCAGTGTAGATATGATATTGAAATATCAGTGTAGATATGTTACAGAAATATCAGTGTAGATATGTTACAGAAATATCAGTGTAGATATGATACTGAAATATCAGTGTAGATATGTTACAGAAATATCAGTGTAGATATGATATTGAAATATCAGTGTAGATATGTTACAGAAATATCAGTGTAGATATGATACTAGAATATCAGTGTAGATATGTTACAGAAATATCAGTGTAGATATGATATTGAAATATCAGTGTAGATATGTCACTGAAATATCAGTGTAGATATGATATTGAAATATCAGTGTAGATATGTTACAGAAATATCAGTGTAGATATGTTACAGAAATATCAGTGTAGATATGATACTGAAATATCAGTGTAGATATGTTACAGAAATATCAGTGTAGATATGATATTGAAATATCAGTGTAGATATGTTACAGAAATATCAGTGTAGATATGTTACAGAAATATCAGTGTAGATATGATATTGAAATATCAGTGTAGATATGTTACAGAAATATCAGTGTAGATATGTTACAGAAATATCAGTGTAGATATGATATTGAAATATCAGTGTAGATATGTTACAGAAATATCAGTGTAGATATGATACTGAAATATCAGTGTAGATATGATACTGAAATATCAGTGTAGATATGTCACTGAAATATCAATGTAGATGTCACTGAAATATCAGTGTAGATATGTCACTGAAATATCAGTGTAGATGTCACTGAAATATCAGTGTAGATATGATACTGAAATATCAGTGTAGATATGATACTGAAATATCAGTGTAGATATGTCACTGAAATATCAATGTAGATGTCACTGAAATATCAGTGTAGATATGATACTGAAATATCAGTGTAGATATGTCACTGAAATATCAATGTAGATGTCACTGAAATATCAGTGTAGATATGATACTGAAATATCAGTGTAGATATGTCACTGAAATATCAGTGTAGATATGATACTGAAATATCAGTGTAGATATGTCACTGAAATATCAATGTAGATGTCACTGAAATATCAGTGTAGATATGATACTGAAATATCAGTGTAGATATGATACTGAAATATCAGTGTAGATATGTCACTGAAATATCAATGTAGATGTCACTGAAATATCAGTGTAGATATGATATTGAAATATCAGTGTAGATATGTTACTGAAATATCAGTGTAGATATGATACTGAAATATCAGTGTAGGTATGTCACTGAAATATCAGTGTAGATATGATACTGAAATATCAGTGTAGGTATGTCACTGAAATATCAGTGTAGATATGATATTGAAATATCAGTGTAGATATGATACTGAAATATCAGTGTAGATATGATACTGAAATATCAGTGTAGATATGTTACTGAAATATCAGTGTAGATATGATACTGAAATATCAGTGTAGATATGTCACTGAAATATCAGTGTAGATATGTCACTGAAATATCAGTGTAGATATGATATTGAAATATCAGTGTAGATATGTCACTGAAATATCAGTGTAGATATGATATTGAAATATCAGTGTAGATATGTTACAGAAATATCAGTGTAGATATGATACTGAAATATCAGTGTAGATATGTCACTGAAATATCAGTGTAGATATGTCACTGAAATATCAGTGTAGATATGTCACTGAAATATCAGTGTAGATATGATACTGAAATATCAGTGTAGATATGTTACTGAAATATCAGTGTAGATATGATACTGAAATATCAGTGTAGATATGTCACTGAAATATCAGTGTAGATATGATATTGAAATATCAGTGTAGATATGTTACAGAAATATCAGTGTAGATATGATACTGAAATATCAGTGTAGATATGTCACTGAAATATCAGTGTAGATATGATATTGAAATATCAGTGTAGATATGTCACTGAAATATCAGTGTAGATATGTCACTGAAATATCAGTGTAGATATGTCACTGAAATATCAGTGTAGATATGTCACTGAAATATCAGTGTAGATATGTCACTGAAATATCAGTGTAGGTATGTCACTGAAATATCAGTGTAGATATGTCACTGAAATATCAGTGTAGATATGTCACTGAAATAACAGTGTAGATATGTTACAGAAATATCAGTGTAGATATGTTACAGAAATATCAGTGTAGATATGTTACAGAAATATCAGTGTAGATATGATATTGAAATATCAGTGTAGATATGTCACTGAAATATCAGTGTAGATATGTCACTGAAATATCAGTGTAGATATGTCACTGAAATATCAGTGCAGATATATCACTGAAATATCAGTGTAGATATGTTACAGAAATATCAGTGTAGATATGATATTGAAATATCAGTGTAGATATGTTACAGAAATATCAGTGTAGATATGTTACAGAAATATCAGTGTAGATATGTTACAGAAATATCAGTGTAGATATGTTACTGAAATATCAGTGTAGATATGTTACAGAAATATCAGTGTAGATATGATATTGAAATATCAGTGTAGATATGTTACAGAAATATCAGTGTAGATATGTTACAGAAATATCAGTGTAGATATGATATTGAAATATCAGTGTAGATATGTTACAGAAATATCAGTGTAGATATGTTACAGAAATATCAGTGTAGATATGATACTGAAATATCAGTGTAGATATGTTACAGAAATATCAGTGTAGATATGATATTGAAATATCAGTGTAGATATGTTACAGAAATATCAGTGTAGATATGTTACAGAAATATCAGTGTAGATATGTTACAGAAATATCAGTGTAGATATGATATTGAAATATCAGTGTAGATATGTTACAGAAATATCAGTGTAGATATGTTACAGAAATATCAGTGTAGATATGATACTGAAATATCAGTGTAGATATGTTACAGAAATATCAGTGTAGATATGATATTGAAATATCAGTGTAGATATGTTACAGAAATATCAGTGTAGATATGATACTGAAATATCAGTGTAGATATGTTACAGAAATATCAGTGTAGATATGATATTGAAATATCAGTGTAGATATGTCACTGAAATATCAGTGTAGATATGATATTGAAATATCAGTGTAGATATGTTACAGAAATATCAGTGTAGATATGATACTGAAATATCAGTGTAGATATGTCACTGAAATATCAATGTAGATGTCACTGAAATATCAGTGTAGATATGATACTGAAATATCAGTGTAGATATGATACTGAAATATCAGTGTAGATATGTCACTGAAATATCAATGTAGATGTCACTGAAATATCAGTGTAGATATGATATTGAAATATCAGTGTAGATATGTTACTGAAATATCAGTGTAGATATGATACTGAAATATCAGTGTAGGTATGTCACTGAAATATCAATGTAGATGTCACTGAAATATCAGTGTAGATATGATACTGAAATATCAGTGTAGATATGATACTGAAATATCAGTGTAGATATGATACTGAAATATCAGTGTAGATATGTTACTGAAATATCAGTGTAGATATGATACTGAAATATCAGTGTAGGTATGTCACTGAAATATCAGTGTAGATATGATATTGAAATATCAGTGTAGGTATGTCACTGAAATATCAGTGTAGATATGATACTGAAATATCAGTGTAGGTATGTCACTGAAATATCAGTGTAGATATGATATTGAAATATCAGTGTAGATATGATACTGAAATATCAGTGTAGATATGATACTGAAATATCAGTGTAGATATGTTACTGAAATATCAGTGTAGATATGATACTGAAATATCAGTGTAGATATGTCACTGAAATATCAGTGTAGATATGATATTGAAATATCAGTGTAGATATGTCACTGAAATATCAGTGTAGATATGATATTGAAATATCAGTGTAGATATGTTACAGAAATATCAGTGTAGATATGATACTGAAATATCAGTGTAGATATGTCACTGAAATATCAGTCTAGATATGTCACTGAAATATCAGTGTAGATATGTCACTGAAATATCAGTGTAGATATGATATTGAAATATCAGTGTAGATATGTTACAGAAATATCAGTGTAGATATGATACTGAAATATCAGTGTAGATATGTTACTGAAATATCAGTGTAGATATGATACTGAAATATCAGTGTAGATATGTCACTGAAATATCAGTGTAGATATGATATTGAAATATCAGTGTAGATATGTCACTGAAATATCAGTGTAGATATGTCACTGAAATATCAGTGTAGATATGTCACTGAAATATCAGTGTAGATATGTCACTGAAATATCAGTGTAGATATGTCACTGAAATATCAGTGTAGGTATGTCACTGAAATATCAGTGTAGATATGTCACTGAAATATCAGTGTAGATATATCACTGAAATATCAGTGTAGATATGTCACTGAAATATCAGTGTAGATATGTCACTGAAATATCAGTGTAGATATGTCACTGAAATATCAGTGTAGATATGTCACTGAAATATCAGTGTAGATATGTCACTGAAATATCAGTGTAGATATGTCACTGAAATATCAGTGTAGATATGTCACTGAAATATCAGTGTAGATATGTCACTGAAATATCAGTGTAGATATGTCACTGAAATATCAGTGTAGATATGTCACTGAAATATCAGTGTAGATATGTCACTGAAATATCAGTGTAGATATGTCACTGAAATATCAGTGTAGATATGTCACTGAAATATCAGTGTAGATATGTCACTGAAATATCAGTGTAGATATGTCACTGAAATATCAGTGTAGATATGTCACTGAAATATCAGTGTAGATATGTCACTGAAATATCAGTGTAGATATGTCACTGAAATATCAGTGTAGATATGTCACTGAAATATCAGTGTAGATATGTCACTGAAATATCAGTGTAGATATGTCACTGAAATATCAGTGTAGATATGTCACTGAAATATCAGTGTAGATATATCACTGAAATATCAGAGTAGATATGTCACTGAAATATCAGTGTAGATATGTCACTGAAATATCAGTGTAGATATGTCACTGAAATATCAGTGTAGATATGTCACTGAAATATCAGTGTAGATATGTCACTGAAATATCAGTGTAGATATGTCACTGAAATATCAGTGTAGATATGTCACTGAAATATCAGTGTAGATATGATATTGAAATATCAGTGTAGATATGTTACAGAAATATCAGTGTAGATATGATACTGAAATATCAGTGTAGATATGTCACTGAAATATCAGTGTAGATATGATATTGAAATATCAGTGTAGATATGTTACAGAAATATCAGTGTAGATATGATACTGAAATATCAGTGTAGATATATCACTGAAATATCAGTGTAGATATGTCACTGAAATATCAGTGTAGATATGTTACAGAAATATCAGTGTAGATATGATATTGAAATATCAGTGTAGATATGTTACAGAAATATCAGTGTAGATATGTTACAGAAATATCAGTGTAGATATGTTACAGAAATATCAGTGTAGATATGATACTGAAATATCAGTGTAGATATGTTACAGAAATATCAGTGTAGATATGATATTGAAATATCAGTGTAGATATGTTACAGAAATATCAGTGTAGATTTGTTACAGAAATATCAGTGTAGATATGATATTGAAATATCAGTGTAGATATGTTACAGAAATATCAGTGTAGATATGTTACAGAAATATCAGTGTAGATATGATACTGAAATATCAGTGTAGATATGTTACAGAAATATCAGTGTAGATATGATATTGAAATATCAGTGTAGATATGTTACAGAAATATCAGTGTAGATATGTTACAGAAATATCAGTGTAGATATGTTACAGAAATATCAGTGTAGATATGATATTGAAATATCAGTGTAGATATGTTACAGAAATATCAGTGTAGATATGTTACAGAAATATCAGTGTAGATATGATACTGAAATATCAGTGTAGATATGTTACAGAAATATCAGTGTAGATATGATATTGAAATATCAGTGTAGATATGTTACAGAAATATCAGTGTAGATATGATACTGAAATATCAGTGTAGATATGTTACAGAAATATCAGTGTAGATATGATATTGAAATATCAGTGTAGATATGTCACTGAAATATCAGTGTAGATATGATATTGAAATATCAGTGTAGATATGTTACAGAAATATCAGTGTAGATATGATACTGAAATATCAGTGTAGATATGTCACTGAAATATCAATGTAGATGTCACTGAAATATCAGTGTAGATATGATACTGAAATATCAGTGTAGATATGATACTGAAATATCAGTGTAGATATGTCACTGAAATATCAATGTAGATGTCACTTAAATATCAGTGTAGATATGATATTGAAATATCAGTGTAGATATGTTACTGAAATATCAGTGTAGATATGATACTGAAATATCAGTGTAGGTATGTCACTGAAATATCAATGTAGATGTCACTGAAATATCAGTGTAGATATGATACTGAAATATCAGTGTAGATATGATACTGAAATATCAGTGTAGATATGATACTGAAATATCAGTGTAGATATGTTACTGAAATATCAGTGTAGATATGATACTGAAATATCAGTGTAGGTATGTCACTGAAATATCAGTGTAGATATGATATTGAAATATCAGTGTAGGTATGTCACTGAAATATCAGTGTAGATATGATACTGAAATATCAGTGTAGGTATGTCACTGAAATATCAGTGTAGATATGATATTGAAATATCAGTGTAGATATGATACTGAAATATCAGTGTAGATATGATACTGAAATATCAGTGTAGATATGTTACTGAAATATCAGTGTAGATATGATACTGAAATATCAGTGTAGATATGTCACTGAAATATCAGTGTAGATATGATATTGAAATATCAGTGTAGATATGTCACTGAAATATCAGTGTAGATATGATATTGAAATATCAGTGTAGATATGTTACAGAAATATCAGTGTAGATATGATACTGAAATATCAGTGTAGATATGTCACTGAAATATCAGTCTAGATATGTCACTGAAATATCAGTGTAGATATGTCACTGAAATATCAGTGTAGATATGATATTGAAATATCAGTGTAGATATGTTACAGAAATATCAGTGTAGATATGATACTGAAATATCAGTGTAGATATGTTACTGAAATATCAGTGTAGATATGATACTGAAATATCAGTGTAGATATGTCACTGAAATATCAGTGTAGATATGATATTGAAATATCAGTGTAGATATGTCACTGAAATATCAGTGTAGATATGTCACTGAAATATCAGTGTAGATATGTCACTGAAATATCAGTGTAGATATGTCACTGAAATATCAGTGTAGATATGTCACTGAAATATCAGTGTAGGTATGTCACTGAAATATCAGTGTAGATATGTCACTGAAATATCAGTGTAGATATATCACTGAAATATCAGTGTAGATATGTCACTGAAATATCAGTGTAGATATGTCACTGAAATATCAGTGTAGATATGTCACTGAAATATCAGTGTAGATATGTCACTGAAATATCAGTGTAGATATGTCACTGAAATATCAGTGTAGATATGTCACTGAAATATCAGTGTAGATATGTCACTGAAATATCAGTGTAGATATATCACTGAAATATCAGTGTAGATATGTCACTGAAATATCAGTGTAGATATGTCACTGAAATATCAGTGTAGATATGTCACTGAAATATCAGTGTAGATATGTCACTGAAATATCAGTGTAGATATGTCACTGAAATATCAGTGTAGATATGTCACTGAAATATCAGTGTAGATATGTCACTGAAATATCAGTGTAGATATGTCACTGAAATATCAGTGTAGATATGTCACTGAAATATCAGTGTAGATATGTCACTGAAATATCAGTGTAGATATGTCACTGAAATATCAGTGTAGATATATCACTGAAATATCAGTGTAGATATGTCACTGAAATATCAGTGTAGATATGTCACTGAAATATCAGTGTAGATATGTCACTGAAATATCAGTGTAGATATGTCACTGAAATATCAGTGTAGATATGTCACTGAAATATCAGTGTAGATATGATATTGAAATATCAGTGTAGATATGTTACAGAAATATCAGTGTAGATATGATACTGAAATATCAGTGTAGATATGTCACTGAAATATCAGTGTAGATATGATATTGAAATATCAGTGTAGATATGTTACAGAAATATCAGTGTAGATATGATACTGAAATATCAGTGTAGATATATCTCTGAAATATCAGTGTAGATATGTCACTGAAATATCAGTGTAGATATGTCACTGAAATATCAGTGTAGATATGATATTGAAATATCAGTGTAGATATGTTACTGAAATATCAGTGTAGATATGATACTGAAATATCAGTGTAGATATGTCACTGAAATATCAGTGTAGATATGATATTGAAATATCAGTGTAGATATGTTACAGAAATATCAGTGTAGATATGATACTGAAATATCAGTGTAGATATGATATTGAAATATCAGTGTAGATATGTTACAGAAATATCAGTGTAGATATGTCACTGAAATATCAGTGCAGATATGATACTGAAATATCAGTGTAGATATGATATTGAAATATCATTGTAGATATGTCACTGAAATATCAGTGTAGATATGTCACTGAAATATCAGTGTAGATATGATACTGAAATATCAGTGTAGATATGATACTGAAATATCAGTGTAGATATGTCACTGAAATATCAGTGTAGATATGATACTGAAATATCAGTGTAGATATGTCACTGAAATATCAGTGTAGATAGGTCACTGAAATATCAGTGTAGATATGTCACTGAAATATCAGTGTAGATATGATACTGAAATATCAGTGTAGATATGTCACTGAAATATCAGTGTAGATATGATACTGAAATATCAGTGTAGATATGTCACTGAAATATCAGTGTAGATATGTCACTGAAATATCAGTGTAGATATGTCACTGAAATATCAGTGTAGATATGTCACTGAAATATCAGTGTAGATAGGTCACTGAAATATCAGTGTAGATATGTCACTGAAATATCAGTGTAGATATGTCACTGAAATATCAGTGTAGATATGTCACTGAAATATCAGTGTAGATAGGTCACTGAAATATCAGTGTAGATATGTCACTGAAATATCAGTGTAGATATGTCACTGAAATATCAGTGTAGATATGTCACTGAAATATCAGTGTAGATATGTCACTGAAATATCAGTGTAGATATGTCACTGAAATATCAGTGTAGATATGTCACTGAAATATCAGTGTAGATATGTCACTGAAATATCAGTGTAGATATGTCACTGAAATATCAGTGTAGATATGTCACTGAAATATCAGTGTAGATAGGTCACTGAAATATCAGTGTAGATATGTCACTGAAATATCAGTGTAGATATGTCACTGAAATATCAGTGTAGATAGGTCACTGAAATATCAGTGTAGATATGTCACTGAAATATCAGTGTAGATATGTCACTGAAATATCAGTGTAGATAGGTCACTGAAATATCAGTGTAGATATGTCACTGAAATATCAATGTAGATAGGTCACTGAAATATTAGTGTAGATATGTCACTGAAATATCAGTGTAGATATGTCACTGAAATATCAGTGTAGATAGGTCACTGAAATATCAGTGTAGATAGGTCACTGAAATATCAGTGTAGATATGTCACTGAAATATCAGTGTAGATATGTCACTGAAATATCAGTGTAGATATGTCACTGAAATATCAGTGTAGATAGGTCACTGAAATATCAGTGTAGATATGTCACTGAAATATCAGTGTAGATATGTCACTGAAATATCAGTGTAGATATGTCACTGAAATATCAGTGTAGATATGTCACTGAAATATCAGTGTAGATAGGTCACTGAAATATCAGTGTAGATATGTCACTGAAATATCAGTGTAGATATGTCACTGAAATATCAGTGTAGATATGTCACTGAAATATCAGTGTAGATATGTCACTGAAATATCAGTGTATATATGTCACTGAAATATCAGTGTAGATATGTCACTGAAATATCAGTGTAGATATGTCACTGAAATATCAGTGTAGATATGATACTGAAATATCAGTGTAGATATGTCACTGAAATATCAGTGTAGATATGTCACTGAAATATCAGTGTAGATATGTCACTGAAATATCAGTGTAGATATGTCACTGAAATATCAGTGTAGATATATCACTGAAATATCAGTGTAGATATGTCACTGAAATATCAGTGTAGATATGTCACTGAAATATCAGTGTAGGTATGTCACTGAAATATCAGTGTAGATAGGTCACTGAAATATCAGTGTAGATAGGTCACTGAAATATCAGTGTAGATATGTCACTGAAATATCAGTGTAGATAGGTCACTGAAATATCAGTGTAGATATGTCACTGAAATATCAGTGTAGATATGTCACTGAAATATCAGTGTAGATATGTCACTGAAATATCAGTGTAGATATGTCACTGAAATATCAGTGTAGATATGTCACTGAAATATCAGTGTAGATATGTCACTGAAATATCAGTGTAGATATGTCACTGAAATATCAGTGTAGATATGTCACTGAAATATCAGTGTAGATATGTCACTGAAATATCAGTGTAGATATGTCACTGAAATATCAGTGTAGATATGTCACTGAAATATCAGTGTAGATATGTCACTGAAATATCAGTGTAGATATGTCACTGAAATATCAGTGTAGATATGATACTGAAATATCAGTGTAGATAGGTCACTGAAATATCAGTGTAGATATGTCACTGAAATATCAGTGTAGATATGTCACTGAAATATCAGTGTAGATAGGTCACTGAAATATCAGTGTAGATAGGTCACTGAAATATCAGTGTAGATAGGTCACTGAAATATCAGTGTAGATATGTCACTGAAATATCAGTGTAGATATGTCACTGAAATATCAGTGTAGATATGTCACTGAAATATCAGTGTAGGTATGTCACTGAAATATCAGTGTAGATATGTCACTGAAATATCAGTGTAGATATGATACTGAAATATCAGTGTAGATAGGTCACTGAAATATCAGTGTAGATATGTCACTGAAATATCAGTGTAGATATGTCACTGAAATATCAGTGTAGATAGGTCACTGAAATATCAGTGTAGATATATCACTGAAATATCAGTGTAGATATGTCACTGAAATATCAGTGTAGATATGTCACTGAAATATCAGTGTAGATATGATACTGAAATATCAGTGTAGATAGGTCACTGAAATATCAGTGTAGATAGGTCACTGAAATATCAGTGTAGATATGTCACTGAAATATCAGTGTAGATATGATACTGAAATATCAGTGTAGATAGGTCACTGAAATATCAGTGTAGATAGGTCACTGAAATATCAGTGTAGATAGGTCACTGAAATATCAGTGTAGATAGGTCACTGAAATATCAGTGTAGATAGGTCACTGAAATATCAGTGTAGATATGATACTGAAATATCAGTGTAGATAGGTCACTGAAATATCAGTGTAGATATGTCACTGAAATATCAGTGTAGATATGTCACTGAAATATCAGTGTAGATATGTCACTGAAATATCAGTGTAGATATGTCACTGAAATATCAGTGTAGATATGTTACTGAAATATCAGTGTAGATATGTCACTGAAATATCAGTGTAGATATGTCACTGAAATATCAGTGTAGATATGTCACTGAAATATCAGTGTAGATATGTCACTGAAATATCAGTGTAGATATGTCACTGAAATATCAGTGTAGATATGTCACTGAAATATCAGTGTAGATATGATACTGAAATATCAGTGTAGATAGGTCACTGAAATATCAGTGTAGATATGTCACTGAAATATCAGTGTAGATATGTCACTGAAATATCAGTGTAGATAGGTCACTGAAATATCAGTGTAGATATGTCACTGAAATATCAGTGTAGATATGTCACTGAAATATCAGTGTAGATAGGTCACTGAAATATCAGTGTAGATATGATACTGAAATATCAGTGTAGATAGGTCACTGAAATATCAGTGTAGATATGTCACTGAAATATCAGTGTAGATAGGTCACTGAAATATCAGTGTAGATAGGTCACTGAAATATCAGTGTAGATATGTCACTGAAATATCAGTGTAGATATGTCACTGAAATATCAGTGTAGATATGTCACTGAAATATCAGTGTAGATATGATACTGAAATATCAGTGTAGATAGGTCACTGAAATATCAGTGTAGATATGTCACTGAAATATCAGTGTAGATAGGTCACTGAAATATCAGTGTAGATAGGTCACTGAAATATCAGTGTAGATAGGTCACTGAAATATCAGTGTAGATATGTCACTGAAATATCAGTGTAGATAGGTCACTGAAATATCAGTGTAGATAGGTCACTGAAATATCAGTGTAGATAGGTCACTGAAATATCAGTGTAGATATGTCACTGAAATATCAGTGTAGATATGTCACTGAAATATCAGTGTAGATATGTCACTGAAATATCAGTGTAGATATGTCACTGAAATATCAGTGTAGATATGTCACTGAAATATCAGTGTAGATATGATACTGAAATATCAGTGTAGATATGTCACTGAAATATCAGTGTAGATATGTCACTGAAATATCAGTGTAGATAGGTCACTGAAATATCAGTGTAGATATGTCACTGAAATATCAGTGTAGATATGTCACTGAAATATCAGTGTAGATATGTCACTGAAATATCAGTGTAGATATGATACTGAAATATCAGTGTAGATAGGTCACTGAAATATCAGTGTAGATATGTCACTGAAATATCAGTGTAGATAGGTCACTGAAATATCAGTGTAGATATGTCACTGAAATATCAGTGTAGATATGATACTGAAATATCAGTGTAGATATGTCACTGAAATATCAGTGTAGATAGGTCACTGAAATATCAGTGTAGATATGTCACTGAAATATCAGTGTAGATATGTCACTGAAATATCAGTGTAGATATGTCACTGAAATATCAGTGTAGATATGATATTGAAATATCAGTGTAGATATGTCACTGAAATATCAGTGTAGATATGTCACTGAAATATCAGTGTAGATAGGTCACTGAAATATCAGTGTAGATATGTCACTGAAATATCAGTGTAGATAGGTCACTGAAATATCAGTGTAGATAGGTCACTGAAATATCAGTGTAGATATGTCACTGAAATATCAGTGTAGATAGGTCACTGAAATATCAGTGTAGATAGGTCACTGAAATATCAGTGTAGATAGGTCACTGAAATATCAGTGTAGATATGTCACTGAAATATCAGTGTAGATAGGTCACTGAAATATCAGTGTAGATAGGTCACTGAAATATCAGTGTAGATAGGTCACTGAAATATCAGTGTAGATATGTCACTGAAATATCAGTGTAGATATGTCACTGAAATATCAGTGTAGATAGGTCACTGAAATATCAGTGTAGATATGTCACTGAAATATCAGTGTAGATAGGTCACTGAAATATCAGTGTAGATATGTCACTGAAATATCAGTGTAGATAGGTCACTGAAATATCAGTGTAGATAGGTCACTGAAATATCAGTGTAGATAGGTCACTGAAATATCAGTGTAGATATGTCACTGAAATATCAGTGTAGATAGGTCACTGAAATATCAGTGTAGATATGTCACTGAAATATCAGTGTAGATAGGTCACTGAAATATCAGTGTAGATATGTCACTGAAATATCAGTGTAGATATGTCACTGAAATATCAGTGTAGATATGTCACTGAAATATCAGTGTAGATATGATACTGAAATATCAGTGTAGATATGTCACTGAAATATCAGTGTAGATATGTCACTGAAATATCAGTGTAGATATGATACTGAAATATCAGTGTAGATAGGTCACTGAAATATCAGTGTAGATATGTCACTGAAATATCAGTGTAGATATGTCACTGAAATATCAGTGTAGATAGGTCACTGAAATATCAGTGTAGATAGGTCACTGAAATATCAGTGTAGATAGGTCACTGAAATATCAGTGTAGATATGTCACTGAAATATCAGTGTAGATAGGTCACTGAAATATCAGTGTAGATATGTCACTGAAATATCAGTGTAGATAGGTCACTGAAATATCAGTGTAGATAGGTCACTGAAATATCAGTGTAGATAGGTCACTGAAATATCAGTGTAGATATGTCACTGAAATATCAGTGTAGATATGTCACTGAAATATCAGTGTAGATAGGTCACTGAAATATCAGTGTAGATAGGTCACTGAAATATCAGTGTAGATAGGTCACTGAAATATCAGTGTAGATATGTCACTGAAATATCAGTGTAGATATGTCACTGAAATATCAGTGTAGATAGGTCACTGAAATATCAGTGTAGATATGTCACTGAAATATCAGTGTAGATATGTCACTGAAATATCAGTGTAGATATGTCACTGAAATATCAGTGTAGATATGTCACTGAAATATCAGTGTAGATATGTCACTGAAATATCAGTGTAGATATGTCACTGAAATATCAGTGTAGATAGGTCACTGAAATATCAGTGTAGATAGGTCACTGAAATATCAGTGTAGATATGTCACTGAAATATCAGTGTAGATATGTCACTGAAATATCAGTGTAGATAGGTCACTGAAATATCAGTGTAGATATGTCACTGAAATATCAGTGTAGATATGTCACTGAAATATCAGTGTAGATATGTCACTGAAATATCAGTGTAGATATGATACTGAAATATCAGTGTAGATATGTCACTGAAATATCAGTGTAGATATGTCACTGAAATATCAGTGTAGATATGTCACTGAAATATCAGTGTAGATAGGTCACTGAAATATCAGTGTAGATAGGTCACTGAAATATCAGTGTAGATAGGTCACTGAAATATCAGTGTAGATAGGTCACTGAAATATCAGTGTAGATAGGTCACTGAAATATCAGTGTAGATATGTCACTGAAATATCAGTGTAGATATGTCACTGAAATATCAGTGTAGATAGGTCACTGAAATATCAGTGTAGATAGGTCACTGAAATATCAGTGTAGATATGTCACTGAAATATCAGTGTAGATAGGTCACTGAAATATCAGTGTAGATATATCACTGAAATATCAGTGTAGATATGTCACTGAAATATCAGTGTAGATATGTCACTGAAATATCAGTGTAGATATATCACTGAAATATCAGTGTAGATATGTCACTGAAATATCAGTGTAGATATGTCACTGAAATATCAGTGTAGATAGGTCACTGAAATATCAGTGTAGATAGGTCACTGAAATATCAGTGTAGATATGTCACTGAAATATCAGTGTAGATAGGTCACTGAAATATCAGTGTAGATATGTCACTGAAATATCAGTGTAGATATGTCACTGAAATATCAGTGTAGATATGTCACTGAAATATCAGTGTAGATAGGTCACTGAAATATCAGTGTAGATAGGTCACTGAAATATCAGTGTATATATATCACTGAAATATCAGTGTAGATATGTCACTGAAATATCAGTGTATATATATCACTGAAATATCAGTGTAGATAGGTCACTGAAATATCAGTGTATATATATCACTGAAATATCAGTGTAGATAGGTCACTGAAATATCAGTGTAGATATGTCACTGAAATATCAGTGTAGATAGGTCACTGAAATATCAGTGTAGATATGTTACTGAAATATCAGTGTAGATATGTCACTGAAATATCAGTGTAGATATGTCACTGAAATATCAGTGTAGATATGTCACTGAAATATCAGTGTAGATATGTCACTGAAATATCAGTGTAGATATGTCACTGAAATATCAGTGTAGATATGTCACTGAAATATCAGTGTAGATATGTCACTGAAATATCAGTGTAGATATGTCACTGAAATATCAGTGTAGATATGTCACTGAAATATCAGTGTAGATATGTCACTGAAATATCAGTGTAGATATGTCACTGAAATATCAGTGTAGATATGTCACTGAAATATCAGTGTAGATATGTCACTGAAATATCAGTGTAGGTATGTCACTGAAATATCAGTGTAGATATGTCACTGAAATATCAGTGTAGATATGATACTGAAATATCAGTGTAGATATGTCACTGAAATATCAGTGTAGATATGTCACTGAAATATCAGTGTAGATATGATATTGAAATATCAGTGTAGATATGTCACTGAAATATCAGTGTAGATATGTCACTGAAATATCAGTGTAGATAGGTCACTGAAATATCAGTGTAGATATGTCACTGAAATATCAGTGTAGATAGGTCACTGAAATATCAGTGTAGATATGTTACTGAAATATCAGTGTAGATATGTCACTGAAATATCAGTGTAGATATGTCACTGAAATATCAGTGTAGATATGTCACTGAAATATCAGTGTAGATATGTCACTGAAATATCAGTGTAGATATGTCACTGAAATATCAGTGTAGATATGATATTGAAATATCAGTGTAGATATGTCACTGAAATATCAGTGTAGATATGTCACTGAAATATCAGTGTAGATATGATATTGAAATATCAGTGTAGATATGTCACTGAAATATCAGTGTAGATATGTCACTGAAATATCAGTGTAGATAGGTCACTGAAATATCAGTGTAGATATGTCACTGAAATATCAGTGTAGATAGGTCACTGAAATATCAGTGTAGATATGTTACTGAAATATCAGTGTAGATATGTCACTGAAATATCAGTGTAGATATGTCACTGAAATATCAGTGTAGATATGTCACTGAAATATCAGTGTAGATATGTCACTGAAATATCAGTGTAGATATGTCACTGAAATATCAGTGTAGATATGATATTGAAATATCAGTGTAGATATGTCACTGAAATATCAGTGTAGATATGTCACTGAAATATCAGTGTAGATAGGTCACTGAAATATCAGTGTAGATATGTCACTGAAATATCAGTGTAGATATGATATTGAAATATCAGTGTAGATATGTCACTGAAATATCAGTGTAGATATGTCACTGAAATATCAGTGTAGATAGTTCACTGAAATATCAGTGTAGATATGTCACTGAAATATCAGTGTAGATATGATATTGAAATATCAGTGTAGATATGTCACTGAAATATCAGTGTAGATATGTCACTGAAATATCAGTGTAGATAGGTCACTGAAATATCAGTGTAGATATGTCACTGAAATATCAGTGTAGATAGGTCACTGAAATATCAGTGTAGATATGTTACTGAAATATCAGTGTAGATATGTCACTGAAATATCAGTGTAGATATGTCACTGAAATATCAGTGTAGATATGTCACTGAAATATCAGTGTAGATATGTCACTGAAATATCAGTGTAGATATGTCACTGAAATATCAGTGTAGATATGTCACTGAAATATCAGTGTAGATATGTCACTGAAATATCAGTGTAGATATGTCACTGAAATATCAGTGTAGATATGTCACTGAAATATCAGTGTAGATATGTCACTGAAATATCAGTGTAGATATGTCACTGAAATATCAGTGTAGATATGTCACTGAAATATCAGTGTAGATATGATATTGAAATATCAGTGTAGATATGTCACTGAAATATCAGTGTAGATATATCACTGAAATATCAGTGTAGATATGTCACTGAAATATCAGTGTAGATAGGTCACTGAAATATCAGTGTAGATATGTCACTGAAATATCAGTGTAGATATGTTACTGAAATATCAGTGTAGATATGTTACTGAAATATCAGTGTAGATATGTTACTGAAATATCAGTGTAGATATATCACTGAAATATCAGTGTCGTTATGTCACTGAAATATCAGTGTAGGTATGTCACTGAAATATCAGAACTTCTCCCACTACCGGTGGGGAGGCTAAATCAGAACTGAGTGACTGCAGGTTTTTTCACCAGGACCTGCTCACAGTTCAAAGAGTTAACGTGGGACCTGCATTAGGGGGAGCTCACACTCTGACCATGATTATTTAAGTTGAAGAATCCCATCTAGGGACAAAGTAGGAACTTGCAATCACAACTAGTGAAAAACTCAATGGGACAAGAACATGTTAATTCACTTTCTGAGTAATTACACTAAGCACAGCGTGAGATGGAGGTGCCTTGGAGAGATCTGTCACTTGCTGATGACAAGCAGTGAGGTGCATTGTCCCGCTCACAAAAACCTGTGAATTACAGGAGAACTCCAGAACTCGGCAATACTTCCAGCTGTGCTTTGATTATATTTATTTCCTTTCTTTGGTTTGTCATTTCTTCCCATGCCAACATTCAATATAGTTCCTTTTGCAATTTCTTCCTGAGTGGCAAGAGGGCAGTTCTAGACAAAGCTCCTTAATGCTGGATCTGCATCATGTGTTGATTTTGACCAGATTTACTTGGCAGATTTCCTCACAATGGGATTAGAACATTTATACAGTTATTATAACAATCATTCTTGCTGTCATTTTTACTCAAACCGGCATTCATTTCTTGCAAGGCTGATTTGGTATCATCATTTAGATAAAGGTTAAAGGGGACTGTTTCTATCTCACTGATATTTCTAATAGAGCTGCTGCCACACAGCTGCAGAGACCTGGGTCTCTGGTTGGAGTAGTAAGTTTCTTGAATGTTGTTGTGGAGCTGCATTCCTGACCTTTTCTGCTGTCTATATGGAGTTGGCACATTCTCCTTGTTACCAAGTGGGTTGCCTTTGGATGGTCCTTGATTTCTCCCACATCCCAAACATGCATGGGTTGGTCAATTAATTGGCTGCTGTATATTTCCCCAAGTGTGTGTGGATAGGTAGAAGAATCTGTGAAGTGTTGGTAGGAATAGGGAGAGATTAAAACATTGGGATTAGAGTAAATGATTTCTTGATGATTAGCACAGACATGATGGATCAAAGGGCCTCAATGTGATAGATGATTCCATGCACTGATTGGTTCTGGCCTTTAAATGATATATTCAGTTAGATTCCTGTGATGCTGCCACAGGACTCTAGGCCTCCGTACCCCACTCTGCAACTGGATCCTTGACTTTCCATTGAAAGACCACAGTCAGTGCAAATTGGAAACGTCTCCTCCTCGCTGATCATCAACACAGACACACCCCAAGGATGCATGCTTTGCCCACTGCTCTACTCATTATACACTCACGACTGTGTTTCCAGGCACAATTCCAATGTCATGTACAAGTTTGCCGATGACACCTCATTCAGAATCACAAACTGCAATGAGGAATCGAATAGGAGGGAGATAGATCAGCTCGTTGAGTGGTGTAACAACTACAACCTTATGTTCAATGTCAGCAAAACCAAGGGGATGATTGTGGACTTCAGGAGGAAGCCAGGGAAACATGACCCAGTCCTCATTGAAGGCTCAGTAGTGGAGAGAGTCAAGAACTTCAAATTCCTGAGTGTCAACATCTGTGAGGACCACGTTGATGCAATCACAAAGAAGGCTCGCCTGTGGCTATACTTTGTGAGGTGTCTGAGGAGATTCGGTATGTCACCGAAGATTCTTGTAAACTTTTACTGGTATACCGTGGAGAGCATTCTGGCTGGTTGCATCATTGCCTTATGGAGGTTCCAACTCTCAGAACAAGAATAAATTCCAGAGGGTTGTTAACTCGGCCTGCAACATCACAGGCACCAGACTTCACTCCATCAATAACATCTGCATGAGGCAGTGTTTTAAAAAATCGGCCTCTATCCTCAAAGACCCCCACCACCCAGGCCATGCCCTCTTCACTCTGCTACCATCAGAGAAAAGGTACAGGAGTCTAAAGACAAGCACTCAGTGGCACAAGGACAGCTTCTTCCCCCGCTGCCATCAGATTCCTGACTAATCAGTGAACCAAAGACACGGCTGACTTTCCATGCACTTTGTTATTATTATTATATTTTTAATGCTGTATGATGGTTATAATATAAATGTTTGCCCTGTGATGCTGCCGCAAAACATCGAATTTCAGGACTTGTTCATGACAATAAATCCTGATCCTGATTCTTATTCTGACATCGTAGATAATTCATTTGAATATGCAGCATAATTGAATTAAGAAAACCATAAATATTATTTCAAATACAGCCCTTTTTGGGAAGTAATGCCCAATTTCAGAATAAATTGTCCTTTCACTGATGAGCCATCTTCTGTGTGATAACTGGTCAGTGCTGTGTTTTACACTAATGATTGACTGCAACCTTAATCTTCTTGATATGACATCACATGCTGAAGAATCCCAGGGTTGTATGTGATGCCATGTGCGTACTCTGACAATAAATCTGAACTTTGAATTATGATTGACTGCAATCTTAAATCCTCTTATATTATTTCAATTCAAAACAATATTTGTGGCCCTTATAAAGCCTAAATACACAATGAGAAAATCAGCCCCTGATCCTTCCCAATGTAAAGAATGAGTAATCTGCTGAGTTAGATAATAGGTAGGTGAGTGCTGTAAAGGAAGACTGTAGATTAAGTGGTGGAAGGCTATAGAAATGCATCTTGGATAACTAAGTTAGTCTCTTGTGCATGCCCTCTTTAATATTTTATGGTACTAAAGAATAGAATGCAGTGTCTTATGGCAATTAAAACTGGCTGCACCTTTCACATTCTCCCCGTGTCTGCGTGGGTTTTCTCCGGGGGCTCTGGTTTCCTCCCACCATTCAAAACGTACCTGGGGTGTAAGTTAATGGGCTATAAACTGGGTGGTGCGATCCGTGGGCTGAACAAAATGGCCTTTTACTGTGCTGTATGTCTACATTTTTAAAAAAATTATTAATTGTGCTCTGCTACATTGACTGATTTTGCTGCATTCTTTTCTAATGATATGAAGTTCACTTATTTACACTGATGAAATTATCACTAGATTTATCAGTGACCATTCTTTTTCTCCCACTGACCTGCCAGATACCTCCAGCAGATTGTTCTTTTGCTTCAAAACTGGCTCCTTTGAGCTGGCAGTAAATGGGGAGGTTTGAGGGGAATAGAGTGGCCTTCAGTGTCAAAAGTAACTGAGGAAGCACATTAGTTACATAGAGTCATACAGCATGGAAACGTGCCCTTCAACCCAGTCCATCTTTTCCAACTAAGTTAACAAAATAAAAACCATTAAAAATTCATTAAATGTATTGTGAGGGGTTAATCCCTTGATCCCTTAATTTTCCTCCCATTTCCCAAATTAAACAAAATGTTCAATACCTTGCAGCCAGAATTATTGCAGACACATATGGCTTCTGAACTATTTGGAGGCACACATGGTAGGTGCTGGAATATGGAAAAATAAACAATCTGTTGGAAAGAACTTAGCAGATTGGGCAGCATCAGAGGGAGAAAAGAATGCTTGACATTTCGGGCCAGATCCTTTCATCGAGGTTGTCTTGTTGAAGAGTTTCAATCTAAAACGTTGACCATTCTTTTTCTCCCACTGACTTGCCAGATACCTCCAGCAGATTGTTCTTTTGCTTCAAAACTCGCTCCTCTGAGCTGGCAGTAAATGGGGAAGGTTGGGAGGAATAGAGTGGGCTTCAGTGTCAAAAGTCACTGAGGAAGCACATGAGTTACATAGAGTCATACAGCATGGAAACGTGCCCTTCAACCCAGTCCATCTTTTCTAACTAAGTGAACAAAATGAGCTTGTCCTATTTGCCTACATGTAGCCCATGCCTCTCCAAACCTTCCCGACGATGTTGGAAAGACCGCTATTATCACCCCTTTTGGCCTATTCAAGTTCCTCTGGATGCCATTCGGGTTAAAGAATGCAACCCAGACGTTCCAGCGCATCATGGACGCGGTGGATATGGATTTGAACTTTGTCTTTATCTACCTGGATGACATTCTGGTTGCCAGCGGCAGCCATTAAGTGCACAAGGCCCATCTCTGAACCCTGTTCTCCTGGCTGGCAGAGTTCGGCCTCACGGTCAACAAGGCCAAATGCCAGTTTGGGAAATAAACATTGCAGTTCCTGGGGAACACCATCTCAGCGTCTGGGGTAGCTCCGGCACCGGAGAAAGTGACAGCGTCCAGCGTTTCCCCAAATCCTCCACCCTTAAAGGCCTACAAGAATTTGTGGGGATGGTAAATTTCAACCATAGATTCATCCACAGCGCCGCACACACCATGCGTCCCCTGTTCGTGCTGATTGCGGCAAAGGAGAAGACCCTAGCCTGGTCAAAGGAGACAGACGAGGCTTCACAGCGACAAAACAGGCCCTCGCTGGGGCGCCGTTATTGGTGCACACGCGCCCAGAAGCACACATGGCACTTTCGGTCGATGCTTAGGCTACGGCAGTCAGGGGCGTATTAGAACAGTGGCTGGATGGGCAATGGCACCTGCTGGTCTTTTTCAGTAAGCAGTTGCAATCGCCGAACCTTAAATACAGCGTGTTCGACCGGAAGCTCCTGGCGCTGTACCTGGCCATCCGCCACTTTTGTTATTTCTTGGAGGGCAGAATTTTCAGTCCTCACCCAAGCACTGGCTATGACCAAGGACCCGTGGTCTGCCTGGCAACAGCGGCACCTTTCCTATGTATCTGAATATACCACGGACATCCGGCACAGGGCAGGCAAAGACAATATGGTCGTTGACGCGCTCTCCCACCTGGCCATCAACACGTTAGCTCCCAGCCTCGACTATGCGCAACTGGCTCAGGCCCAACAGCATGATGCCGAAACAAAAGCCTTCTGGACCGCTAACTCATCTACATCTTGAGGATATCTGGCTACCCGACTCACCTCAGGTACTACTCTGTGACACCTCCACTGGCCTACCACGCCTGGTAGTTCCGCAGGAGTGGAGTGCGAGGGTCATCAGATCGATCCATGATCTCGCTCATCCCTCAATAAAGGCAACTGTGAGGATGGTGGTGCAACGATTCATCTGGCATAGGCTCAAAAAAGAGGTGGAGAAGTTGGTCCCGACCTGCACCAGGTGCCAGGCTTCTAAAATTCATAGACACACACAGGCCCCTATCCAACATTTCAACTCAGCAACGTGGAGGTTCCAGCACATCCATGTCGCGTTACCCTTTTACGATAGTGGACAGAGCAACGAGATGGCCGGAAGCCATCCGGTCTGTGAGGCATCGGTGGAGATGTGTGCCAGAGCCCTGGTTAGCCAGTGGATCGCTCGTTTCGGCGTGCCGGCACACATCACGAGCGACAGAGGCGCTCAGTTTACCTCCGTGCTATGGATTCAGCTGGTGAAGCTTTTGGGGGTAATATTCCACCACACCACGGCCTACCACCAACAGTCTAATGGGTTGGTGGAGAGGTTCCACCGACACTTAAAGTCTGCTCTGATGGCAAGGCTTTCCGGCCTGGACTGGGCAGACGAGTTACCCTGGGATATCCTTGGGATCAGAACGGCGCCCAAGGAAGACCTGCAAGCCTCATCAGCGGAGATGGTATATGGCACACCACTCTCCCTACCAGGTGAATTTTTCAGCCCGGAGGCCAATGTGAGCTGCTGGCAGACTTCCGCAAAAGACTGGCCAACCTAACCCGGCCACCCACATCACACCAGGGCACCCGACCATCCCATAGACTGAAGGAACTGGATGAAGCATGATTTGTATTTGTCCGGAGAGGACCACAGAGGGCCCGGTGGCAGTGCCAATACCAAGGGCCATATAAGATTCTCCAGTGGTCGGGTGGGACTTTCACCCTGGATGTGGAGGGGGAGGAGGAATGTTTTACTGTGAACTGCTTAAAAGCCGCTCATTTGGACATCCCACCCGGGGATGGCCGCCAAAATGGCGGGACGCATAGCCGGTTCTTGGGGGGGGCGGTTGTGTGGCGGCGCACATTCTCATGGTGAACTAACCCCACATGTATCGCCATGTGGCGGGGCAGCCATGGGAAGATGGCGTCGTCAGGGGTTCTCCCTGACTCCAGCCTCCTTTCCAGCGTGCCCCCTGGGCAGCGATTACGACATCACCAAGCACGTGGTGGCTGAGCCCATGCTGCCCTTAAAGGGGCGCGCACTGAATTCGAATAAACAGTTGTTAACGACCTTTGGTGTGGTGAATGTGTTTTCTCCAGCTGCTCAGAGCATCACAGTATCACAACCCCCAAGCCAGCATGGTGTAACGTCTCAGGCTAACATCAAGTTTGGATCTCAGCAGACATGCAGCTGCAAGAAAGAAGATGATACTGAGGACTATTTGAAATGAAATGACTCTCTAATAAGAAAATCTGTTGATACAGAGGCAGATCTATGATGATTGGGAGACCCATCAAACTCCTCTTTCCAGCATTAAATCTGTGACCAACTCTATTGGTCCTTGGGAAGAGGACAAGCATTGTCAGGGTGACAATAAAGGATCTGAGTGACGAGAACCTTTCACCCACCTCAGGGTCAAGTTTATTATCACCTAACTATACATATAAACCAACGAACAGTATTTCTTCAGACCACAAAGGAGGCAGTGATCAGAATGAAAACCCGCGTGATGTTGGTAGTTCTGACCAGGACTGCCTACAAGCAGGAAGTCTATCCAAGACTCGGTTAATCCATTTGAACTCAACCAAGTTGGCTGCAGCTGTGTTCATGTTGGCTTTGTCGATAATTTGCAGTATGTAATGATCACATGCAGTATATGCATAAAGATATAATTTAAAATAAATATTTATAAATATTTTGGGTGATTTACTCAGTAATAGGATACTATTCATCATCTCACAGCCTGTGGGAAGAAACTATTTCCTAGTCTGGCAGTCCTGATTTTGATGCTTCTTTACCTCCTTCCTGATTACAGTAGGGCAAAGATACTGTGTGCTGGATGGAAAGAATATTCTATAATTCTTTAACTCTATTTAAGCAATGCTCCTATTAAATGTTGTTAATAGAAGAAAAGAACACCGTCTTCATCAGGAAGGTCCTGGTGGAAATCTGCATGTTCAGAATATCTCCAGGAATTCCCAGGTAATGGGTACTTTGGCATTACCTACAAGCACCCAGTGGGATGGCAGAAGATGCTTCAGTTTTTGGGAGGAGAATGTAGTTCCACTGACTGATGAAAGACCAGCCTTCTACCCAGAAGGAATGTTTGACAGTGGTGCACATGTTTAACTCACGTTCGTTCTGTTCGTGGTTGCATCCACCATTCCAGCCTGCTCTGTTAAAGGATATGAATTCATTTGGTGTCTGGACCAGCAGGCATCAGGTGAAGGTAAACCTGAGGGTTGACAATAAGGGTGCCATCAACCACCCATCCCTGGTGTTTATCATAAGAAGAAACCCATGACTACATGATGTACATGGGATAACTCAGGGCGTATCCAAACTGCATCAGATCTGGGCATGTGGCAGTCCAATGCACATTTCAAGAACAGCAATCAGGACATTCACCAGGCCAAAGACAGCACAGAAAGCAAATGTGGGGAAGCAGGCCATCTCTACAGGACCTGTCCTAAATGAGCCTGCATTTATGTACTGGTAACAAGAGCAATATAAGCAACGGCATCAACATCCCTTGCAATGCCCACATGCCTCTTCCATGATGGTGACCCCAGCAGACTGAGGGATGAGGAAAGACCGACCACCTCCAGCTCCCAATCCCCAGTCCCCTCCTCAAGAAGCAGTGTTAATAGAAGAATGAACTTGAGGGATAAGAGAGATAAAGAAAAGGAAAAAAGTGAAGGCACCACACCAGAAACATCAAGCAACTGATAGAGAAGGGTAATATCACAGAGGGATGTCAGAAACCTCTCTCATCCAAGGACAAAGCCAACACGAAC